>NC_081833.1:70438505-70745449 GCF_030867095.1 Alligator mississippiensis
GATTGGTCAAGGCAAAGCAGAATTTGGACGCAAATCATGTCTTGATTTACTTGTCTGCAATAAGTCTCAAGTTCCCTAAGCAAATAAGGTACATGCAGCATGTTGAAGAGACAAGGGGCCGCTGAATATAAGTGAGGAACACATACGATTTTTCTAGGTAAAGCCAGTTTATCCTGACGTTGTATATTGCATGTAAGGAACTTCTTAAGTATCTTAAGACTCGCTGCCCTTGATGTAATAACTTCTTTGGTCCTTACTCATAATGAGTGCGTGTATCATTTAATAAAACACGTAGCTATGCAAATAATTTACAAGAACAATACTTTCAACAATACCCTAATTAAGCTTCACAACACCCCGATTACATAAGGAAATGTAGCTCTCACATTACAAAACGATAAACAGAGAGAGCCTAAGTAACTTTTCCAGCCTGATGTGGCGAGTCATTTTCAAAGCCGGCTGTGACCTTTGATTCTGAGACTGAAAATTCACCCCTGACACTGTCATCCACCCATTGCCTTCAACAGGGTTTTGACTAAGTTTTGAGTCCACGATCTGGATAGATTCAGTTCTGTAGCCATATCCACCTGAGGGCCTGACTTAGCTGATATTTGTTCTCCTTTTTCCTCCATCAGGAAATTTGCTAATTTTTTTCTTTCCCTCTGTTCTAGAAATACTGACCATCCAAACGCTTCAGCGGTCCATCTGCATGACTTCCAGAGATTTCTGCTACACGAGCAGCAGGTGAGAGGGTCAGACACCCGAGTGCCTCTTTACCAAGGCTTCCAGCGTTAACACATTTTGCAGAGAAGTCACAGACGGACGTAGAGTACAGCAATGCTAATGGTGACACGGAAACTAGTAGTAGTAGTATGGTAGCCCTAGGGGTCCCGGGAATAAATAAAAAGCAAGTTTTGTGAGATGCAGTAATATCTTTTGTTCAACCAACCTATAGCTAGGAGAGAGAAAAGCTTGCCGAACGTCTCTCCCAAATCAAAGTTGATCCAATAAAAGAGATGATCTCACTTCATACTTGCGTTTCACTGAAATCAGTAAGCATCGGTCTTGATGATTAAGCATAAATTGCAGCTGTATGATAGTTTATTCTCTGTAAAGAAAAGCCAGGTGTGAAAAAAATGAGAGGGAGATGCTGCAGTTAATGTGGTTTTATTTGGTTTCTGCTACATAAATGGGATTGTTTGACTGACACCACATAGATCTCAGGAGTGACATCCTGGCTCTGTTGTGGGTGACACCAGATAATCATATGAGGTGGTATCCTCGCCATGGCCCCATGGGACTTGGCACCGTGGAAAGAAACAGTGTATTGAGATCTTGGCTTCACTTGAGTCAAAGGAAATTTTAAGAGGAGTAGGGTCTGTCTCCCAGCAGTGATCTGGTGAGGACAAGCAGCATTCACAGGTAAAGACGAGATCCTGTTTAACATAGATTAGTTTAAACTGTGGGTTTTATCCTGGTTAGACTGTCTGATAAAAGTCCTGGGTTGATATAAAAAAAATACGGTATTTTCCAGGTGGAGGTGTGATAAAAGAATATCTTGCAGACCCCCCCCCCCACCCTGTTACCACGTGCATATTTTTGGAAAGCCTGGCATATTTTCTGTATGTTTAAGCTTTGATAATTCATAGGCCCTTTTGAGCTCCAGGTTTGCAAATCTCATTTAACAGTCAAATCGAACACAGACATTTGTGCATTCCCTGAATGAACTTGATTTTTTTTTCTTGACGTGACCATTATAGTAACACTAAGGCTGCAAAGTGAGGCATTCGAAAGTTAGGAAATTAGACCAGAATCAAGATTACCTTTGCCTTGATGGGGTCAGGATTTCATACATTGTAGTTTTTCCTGCCCTGAATATAGCCCCTGCCTGTGTCAGCTTTGTACTAGAGCTGAGGGCGTCTTTTATCCCCGAATCGGCATATAGGCTTTCCCTTACATAGAGTTGCATTATTTTGAAATTAAATCTATTTTGGGGAAAAAAAATGATGAACCTAAATGACAGCACATACATTGATTGATGTCAAGTGGCTGGAGGGATTTGCAAAACCTCCGAGCATGCCAGTTTCATTCACTCTTTGGTATGTGACTGCATTTGTATGTGATCCCAGACATCATCATTTTAAGCACAGCTATAGCCCGAACCAGATTGGATGTGTGAAACAGAAGATACAATAACTAACTATAGCCAGATGAGAGCCATTCAGTCGATTGCTGCTCTGAAAGTCTGTCTCTTTTATTTTATATAGTGCACATGTAAGGAGCATTATTATGCTTTTGGCAGTGGAAACAAATGACGATAACTTTTTCTTTTTTAATTTAAAGGAATCTTGGGCACAGGATATCAGTAAAGTCAGAGAACGAATGACAAAGTTTATAGATGACACTATGAGAGAAACTGCTGAGCCTTTCCTCTTTGTTGATGAGGTGAGATAATGTGATAATTTCTTTTAGTTATCTATAGTTTCTCTTTTTATTTCCTGTAAATTTTAGTTTGCTGATTAGAGAGCAAGTTCAGTGAACTCTGCTTTTTATAATGTTTTGTATTCTTTTCCCTCTTGCAACCAAATGCATTAACATCCAGTCTCTGTCTTTATGTTTTAGTTTCTCACTTACCTTTTCTCAAAAGAAAACAGTATCTGGGATGATAAATATGATGCAATAGATGCCCAGGATATGAATAACCCTTTGTCCCACTACTGGATCTCTTCCTCTCACAACACGTAAGTTTTTTTAAAAACCTTGGTCTTCCAGTTCTGATCAGATAGACCTGGCATATATTAAGAGAAAAAAGTTATGCCAGGAACGTGAAGTCTGGATTTCTGAAGACTCAATGGGAGGTTATGTATATGCACCTGACAGCGGTCACTGACCTTTGTTTGACAACTTAAAAAAAAAAAAAAAGTCTTGAGAAGCAGTGAATTGTATTTCCAAGAAATACAAAGCAAAAAAAACCTTTCCAGGAGAAAATGGAAGAGAACAATAGCCGTTAGTCTACGCTCAGACTCCTGCACAAGCTTCCTGTAAATAACTCTGAGGGTGTGTCCAGATGAGTGTGCACGTGTGTTTCCCCAGGGACAGTGGCACAACTACGCACCACTGCTATTTGTCCCCAGGGAACGCCGCCCCTGCATGCATGCTCTGATGTGCGGCAAATTGCCTTGGTTGGGGTAGGGGAGGCTGAGGCCAGCACCTGGGCCCCTTACGTGGGGTCCTGGGGGCTTCCTGCAGCTGCAGTGACCTGGGCACGTGGAGCCTGGCCGGCAGCTGGAGTGCAGCTGTCTGGCCAGGCTCCTGTTTCAGGTGGTGTGTGCTACAGCCATGTACACTGTGCCATTTGTTTTTTGCGGGTTTTTTTGGAGCATTTTATTGGTAGATCCTGGGGTTTCCTGGTATCTAATTTTGGCTCTGTGCTGCAAACATGCAGAGTGAAGCACCTTTTGATGTGCGTTGCATGTGTTTTGCAGCACCTCAGAAGCCTTTGAGGCGCTGGAAAGTGCACGTGCATGCTCATCTGGATGTGCCCTAGGAGTCAGGGCTCTTCAAAGAGCCCTGCATGTACCGCCCAGTTCAGACCTAGTGTGTCTGGGCTTTATGAGACTTTAAGAGGTGAATCTTAAGCTTCTTCAGTAGTGGGACTTTTGTCTCTGTGCAAGTTGCAGAATTTGGGTAAAAGTTCTTTCTGGGATGCACGTGTCTTAGTGTGTATTGTATACAAGGGGTCAGAATTGTACTGGTAGTCCTTGTGCTACCTGTGCTGCAGCATTTTAGTCAGCTGTGCGTGCATCTGTGTTTAAACAGAGCTCTCGAGAAGGATGGTGATAGTATTTCACACTTATATTGCCTACAGTTTCAAAGGAAAGTTGTGGCAGAAACCAGGAGTGGAACCCAGGAGTTCTGGCCTCCAGTCAGCTTCTAAAACCAGGATGTAATATTGCTTTAATGTGGTCAGATCATTTTGGGGTGGAAAATGCCACCACCTTTGTGTGACTGGAAAGGTGACAGAAGTGCTGTGCTGATCTCTGCCAGATCAGGAGGGAGTGCAGGGTGCCAGTGGGGAGATGCTGGAATACAGACTGGCGGTGTAACAGTTTCCAAAGTGGAAAGGGTTGTTTCCAGGGAAGGAGATGAATGTGGCTGACGGGTTGTAGTAACCGAGTGCCCACGCGTGTTGCCATACATAGGCATGTGGGGGCATGGCCCAAGATGTCAGCCCTCACTCTGATCTTCAGAGAATCACAGAAAGTTAGTTTTGGAAGGAACCTCAGGAGGTCACATCTAATCCAACCCCCTGCTCAAAGCACGACCAGCCCCAACTACATCATCCCAGCCAAGGCTTTGTCTAGCTGGGTCTTGAAAACCTCCAAGGATGGAGCATCCACCACCTCTCTGGGTAACCTGTTCCAGTGTTTTACTACCCTCCTAGTGAGAAAAATATTCTTAATATCTAACCTAAACTTCCCTTGCTGCAACTGGAGCCCGTTGCTCCTTGTCCTGTCATCTGCCCCCACTGAGAACAGTCCAGCTCCATCCTCTTTCGAACCCCCTTCAGGTGGTTGAAGGCTGCTATTAAATCCCCCCTCAGTCTTCTCTTCTCCGGACTAAATAAGCCCAGTTCCCTCAGTCTATCCACATAAGTCATGTCCCCCAGCCTCCGAACCGTTTTTGTCACCCTCCTCTGGACTCTCTCCAATTTGTCCACATCCTTTCTGTAGTGGGGGCCCAAACCTGAACACAGCACTCCAGATGTGGCCTCACCAGTGCTGAATAGAGGGGAATAATCACTTCCAAGGACACACTGCTGGCTCATATTCATGGGGGGCGGGGGGAACATGTTGGCATCGTTGCCTTTCCTAACTCACAGTCTCATTTTTCTGCTTAGATACCTCACGGGGGACCAGCTTCGAAGTGAATCCTCCACAGAAGCTTATATCAGGTGCCTTCGCATGGGATGTCGCTGTATTGAGTGTGAGTAAGAGGCTCGTGGACTGGCATGTGATGAAAGAATGGTTTTGCTCCCCACCTAGGTGGAGCTTCCTCTGATTGCTAAGCACAGACATAAACAAGAGCTCTCAGGGTTTTTTTTTTTGTTTTGTTTTTAAACACAGGGTCATGCATTTCTTGTTAAATGATGTGCTAATTCCTTGAACCAGTGTTCGCAGGAATGCCCATCTGTTGCACTGTGCACTTGCTCTTTTTCTTTCCTTGGAAGTCTAACTAGCCCTTTTCTCACCTAGCTCAGGGTATACACCAGTGACAAATTGTCACAGTTACCAAATGAAAGCAAACGGTTTAAGCCCCAGTAAATAAATTTATGACGAACATTTATGATGAAGGTTTGTAGCTAATTGATGCAGTTATGCTGATGGACAGTCGTTTCATGGACACCAGGTTGCAGCCCCTCTGTGTTTGTACTGGTATCACACAGAAAATAGTGTCAGCCCAGCTAAGAGTCTATAAAATTAATATCTCCAGTAACTACAAGGATATCCTCTGAAGGGTTTGTCCACACTTTATGGTATTTTATGTGGGTTGTTTGGCCAGGCACCGCTCAGCAGTGTTCAGAAGTTATCTTGCGATCAGCCTCTCTCTTTCTCTCTCTCCCCCATATTTACAAGAGGCCCCGTGGTATAGTTATTAATCTGGTAACTGAGCATCTGTCTTAAGTACCGACATGAGAACTGGGATTAGCTGTAAATGGAGAAACTTCCAAATTGTAGGAGCAGATTTACTACTTGTGAATATAGGTGGTAAACAGTCTAAACAACTGTCTAAACTCCTTGGGCATTTATACACATACTTTTTTCCCCACACCATGCTGGAGATCCGCTGCTTCGGAGCAACTTGATGAATCAAGTCTGCTCTGCAGGCGAGCTGAGGCGAACTGCGCTGCGCTGCGTGCAGTTGTATGAGCAGCGAAATGCAGGGCAGCGTGCAGACCATGGTGCTGGTGCACTTTTGAACTAAAGCACCTCCCAGGTATTTTAGTTCAAAACCATGCTGCCGCCGTTTTCTCAGTGCTGACGTGCATTTTGCCACTTATACAACTGCAAGCGTCGCCGTGCTGGGTGCTTTACAAATTGCCCGATGCTGCGGCGCTTACATGTGTAAGAACACCCCTTGTTTCCTGGTTTCTAACCGTTGAACAATCTGTGTGATGTTCTGTGTTTGATACTTAAACAAACTTAATCTTCTCTGTAAGGGACATCAGTCCATCTCAAGCAGCATTTTAACAGAATATAAAAGTATACGATGGATTGTATAGAGCACTTGGAGGCACTAGATAGAGTTGTGCTCTATACATTGGAGTTGTTTAAATAATTACCTTGCCTCTATTTTTTCCCCTCCTGCTGTGTTCATTAGTGGATTGCTGGGATGGTCCTGATGGGAAACCGATAATTTATCATGGATGGACTCGGACAACAAAAATCAAATTTGATGATGTGGTGCAGGCCATCAAGGATCATGCGTTTGTCACATCTGAGTAAGTTTTTCTTGACTTCGTAGGCTGGTGTTTCCTTACTGTTCATCTTGGATTCATGAAAAGGCCAAGATGTCTATATCTTCCATAGCATGGTTTTTGTGATACTCCAGGAGACACAAATCTCAGTATATTTAAGTTGCAGGAGGGGGCCCATGACATTTCAGGGTGCTGCTGGGAGAGCTAGAAAATACAAAAGACGCTCTTCATCTCCCTGCATGAGACCTTGCCTGTATAGGTAACCTTGTTATAGCAAATATTTTCAATAATGTGATTTTTAATCTATTGGAAATGTTGAGCGGTGTTAGTGAGTTGGAAACTCAAAGCCACTAACTTACTTGTGTAGGTGAGCTCCTTAATGTGGAGATGGGGAAACCTGTCTGTGAGCTTCTGGCTCTGGTGACCTGAATTGACAGCAGTGTCCCAGCTTTGCCTTTCCAGTTCTGTGCTGAGATACCTTTATAAGCCTTTTCTTATCTCTTGATTGGGAAAGAGATAGGGTTGCAAGCCTCCTGCCTTCGTTCCCATGTGGTGTAATTGGCTGGCCATAGAGAGAAGAAGACATTGATCCATCCCCAAATGTTTCCCCTTGGGAGTTGAACAATGACTGCAGTACCTCCATCAGAGCGAAAGACTTCCTCCCCAGGCACCTGTTGACAGCAGTATGAGTCTTAGCCTGTACTCAGCAGCTACAACCTGGCAAAGGCAGTGGTTTATTTTTGGTTTGGCAACACTTCTGAAGTGGATGTGATTTGGGGAGCTAGATAAAGAGCACAGGCATGCCTTGATATGCAGGGTTTTCCAAGCCTGTCTGACGGAGTGAGTTGCAGATGGGTATCATCATCTCAGCCATTAGATGTTTAAGTAAACATGGGTGCACCCAAGCCTCCTGCTATGCCATAAACACCTCGAACTACAAAGTAATGAGTACACTGGCAATTTCCCTGAGTGCCTGTACTCTCCTTGGAGCATGTAATCTAGTGGTTATGGGTGTATGCATTCCTCTCTCCATTTGTTCCGGCTTTCCCTCCCCACCGCAGCCCTTTTTCAGGAACAGATGTTGAATGCTGCCTCTCTGTTCTCGTTGTCCCAGCTTCCCTGTGATCCTCTCGATTGAAGAGCATTGCAGTGTGGAACAGCAGCGACACATGGCCAAAGTGTTCAAGGACGTATTTGGGGACCAGCTTCTGACAAAGCCCATTGAAGCCAGTGCAGATCAGCTGCCATCGCCAACGCAGCTGAAAGAGAAAATTATCATTAAGGCACGTTTCGTTGTACAGGATTCACAATGTATTGTGGTACCTTTAAACAGGGTGGTGGGAACCAAGACCCTGGATTCCTTTCCTGGCTCTGCTGCTTTAACTTTTATGTGACATTGGACAAGTCTGTAGTTGCCATATATAAAATGAGCAAAACCTGGGTTTAATTAACTAATGTTTATAAAGCATTTTGGGCTCCTTTGGGATGGTAGAGGCTGTATGCTTGAAGTGCACGTTACTAGCACTTGGCAACATTTTATGGAGTTTTGATAAATTACATACTAAATTGCTTGCTGTTTGATTTTTCTTAGTAATTAATGTGGTTGATTTAAGTGCAAGAAGAAATGTCAGCTCTTTTCTAAAGGTCTCCCAGCAAACCTTTCAGCTTCTAAAATGTCACCATTCAATTTCAGGAAGGTTTGCTGCTACAGATCCTTATCATAGACTCTTTGCACAATTACATCCTGCTTAAAAATGTTAAGTACGCTCTTGAATGGAAAATAATATTAATATTATTAGCCAGTATTTATATAACCTCTTCCATTCCAGTTGATCCCAAAGCATTTTACAGACTATAGACTTCATTTTCCAAAAGATGCTGCTCATTGAACATTGCAAAAGCAAATGGCACTCTGGCACACACAAAGAATAAAGGTCTGACTCACATAGGCAGATTTGTTAGCAGCTTTGAGATCTTGGGGTCTTAGACTCAGATGATCATGGTAAGGGTCCTCATAAGGTCAAATAGTCCAGCCACCTGCCCAAGGCAGGATCATCCCTCCCTAAACCATCCCAGCCAAGTGCATGTTCAACCTGCTCCTGAAATTTCCAGGGATGGAGATTCTGCAACTTCTCTAGGTAGCCTGTTTCAATGCTTCATAGACAGAAAGTTTTTTCTGTTCTCCAACCTACATTTTCTCTCCTGCAGTTTAAGGCCATTGTTCCTAGTCCTGTCCCTTACAGCCGCAGGGAAACACTATCTCCAGCCTCTTTATAATTGCCTTTCAGGGATTTGAAAACTGTTATCAAATCCCTCTCAGTCCTCTTTTCTTCAGACTAAAAGTCTTCCTTAATGTCACTCTTTGGGGCCACATCTACATGAGATGTTTAGTTGCCTACATAAAATGGAGCTGCTTAATTAGCAGGCCTGGGCTCTGGCCAGGTCCTTGTCACCCACCATAGAGCCTGGGCTGCTCGCAGCAGGCGCTGGACAGGCTGCAAACAGCCCAACCATGGTCTGCGGAGACCTGGCGTGGCTTGTTGCTGGTGGCGGGTGCACGTGCGCTGCTGGGCAGAGGACAGGGGAGGGGCCGGGATTGTGCTTTCCTGGCCCCTTTCCCACCTTGTGCCCTGAGGTGTCTGTGTAGCCGCAGCCACCACCACGCCAGAGATCTGGACCCTGCTGCACCCATTGCACCTCCTGACTGCCTGCCACATCTGGCCTGGGCTCTGGGTATCTGCTGCCTGCCATGGAGCCCAGGCTGCTTGCAGCAGGGTTTGCAGCCTCTGCACTGCTCCCGGGCTCCATGAGTGGTAGTGGCAGCTGCCCAGAGCCTGGGCCTGCTGAGGTATGCCCAAAGCACGTGAGAACAATGTGCCCTTGGCATCTGAGAGCAGTGTGTACGTGAGGACAGTGGTCTGGCACGTGTGCTGGGGGTGCCAACCCCTGAGCTAATTCTTCTTTCCTATACTCCCCCCATAAAATATCTGGGCTGCTGCCATTTCACCTGTATTAACCTGCCCTGTGGCACTGGTCATAGTGACTTATTCTTCACTTGGGTTTCTCTTTGTTCTGCCCTGTTGTGAATGTCTCCGTGCTGCTCTGGGATGGTCTAAATCTCTGCATCTTTTTCATTAGAAGGGAAGACTTTATTCTGTAGATAATCGCTGGAGTTACTCTTCTCAAGGGTGTTGACGTGTACTTTGCACATAGCAGCTTGGCATCCTGAACAAACTGAAAGTCTTGGTGTGTGTATCAGTAATATAAGAATCATCTTCTCCTGGCTACAAGCACCAGCATTGCCCTTGTACTCCCACTATGTGATACCTTTCGACCCAGTCATTGTGCCATGGTAATTGCTCTTTGCACAATAGAACTTGAGTGCTTCTATCCCAGGGAAGAGTTATATGCTTGTGGGAGGAGAAAGCAGAATTTGGCTCCATTTGATGCGAAATAATCACCTCCGTTTCTTTCTTGTGGTCCTTTTTTTGGGATAAGAGATTTCCACTCCTCTTAATTAGTTTCCTTTTAGCTGTGTTCTTTTTTCTCTTCAGCCAGAGGTCTGACAACCTCTCCCCCTTTATTCTCCTTCCTTTCTTGTCACACAAAGGTCATTTAACAATAGGTGTCCTCTAATGAATGGTAGGCTTTCATCCTCGGAGTTGTTTCTCTTGCTCCTTGATTAGTGCCTGCTGTCAGGTAATTAGAGGAGCACTCAGATGAGATTGGCATTCAGAATAGAAAGCTGCACCTCCTGCTTAAATCCACGTGTAACCTCTGCATACAAGATACCAAACAGAAGTCAAGTGAAGAGTTGACTCTTATGATAGTGCTGGGATGTGCTCAGGAAATAGGATTAGAATCTATCGTATTTATTTAAACTTTTTTTTCTAGCACAAAAAGCTGGGACCTAAGGGAGACGTAGATGTGAACCCGGAAGACAAAAAGGAGGAGAAAAAGCAACAAGGAGAACTTTACATGTGGGATAGCATTGAACAGGTATAATTTCTTTGTTGCCCGCTGCAGCTTGTTAAATCTCGGACGCCACAGGGATTTAAATATTAAAGGAGCATTTTTAGTAGGCAGAGGTAGCAATGTTTGGTTGTTGCTGTTTTGTTGCGTGTGTGCATGTGTAGAAGAGAGGTGCTCTGTGCTTGGGTTTAGCAATTTTGTCTCGTCATCCTGTTAACAGTGCTAACACCTGTCTTGCTTTCCAGAAATGGACCCGACACTACTGCGCTGTTGCTGATGAAAAGCTTTCATTTGGCGATGATATAGAACAGAACCCCGATGAGGATCCACAAAAGGTAACGGCTAGTCTTTGTGTTGTTCATTTTTCAAGCTCACTCCCCCGGGGTGAAAACCCTAAATGGGGTTTTTTCATGTGACTAGACAGGAGAAACTAAAATTCATCCTGCTTGTTACTCCAGACCTCCAGAAACCCAGGCATTTTAATCATCTTCACTCTGGCTGTAAGTCACACACAGGCTTTTACACAGAGGGTTTTTGAACAGAGGAAGGAGGGCACTGAGGTTTTCTTTCTGTTTCCATGGAATAAGTTTGAAGAGAGCATCATTACAGACATGATATATGCATGTCATAGTCCAGTGCTTTGCATTAATTACATGCCCTGTCTGATTTGAATTCTGCGTTACACATGATTTAAAGGAGTGTCACTCTTCCTCATCGGCTGCTTGATGTCTGGTGCCTATGGGAATACCATGCTCACATCAAGAGAATAATAAATGTTTCTTCTCTCTCTTTAATTTTAAACTAAGGGGATGAATTTTACCTGAAGCTTTTTCAAGTTGAAAGTCAAAATCTTCCTCTCAGACTGCCTCTACAGTGTTTGCAGATGGGTCTGTTTACACTCCCTAGTCGTTTGCACACTCGATTGGTCTGCTGCACATGCATCTGTAGAGAATCTGTCTGGTAACTGGGTGCAGCTGCTGACGTCACCTGATGAAAATTTGGGCCTCTATTAAGCACTTTGACAGCCATTTTTTGAAAGCGGAATAAAATATGTGTAGTGTATGCTAATTTAGAGCTAAAGAAGTGTATACATAGGGTGACCATATGGGGCAGTGTGAAATCTTGGACACTGCCTCAATTTGGTGCAGGCAGGGGTTGGGCAGCATGGTGCTGCTCTGGTATTGTACTATTCAGGCAGCTACAGGAGTCAGTGACCCATTATTTTTTTACCTTACAGGTGTTAATGATCATCTCCACTTTTTAACACTTATTCCACTAATCAAACTGACTTATTTTTGGGCAGTTTTGCTGTCTGCTAGAGCTTCCTGTTTCACAGTTGGTACAGTTCTGTCTCCCCATCCTGCGCCCACTAGCCGGGATGTTCGTTTTAATTTTCACCAGCCCGCCTGGACTGGCCTGCGAAATCTGGGACTATCCCAACCAAACTGGGATGTACAGGCACCCTATTTATATCAGGACAATAAAATAGCCTTTTTTGATAGTAAAGTGCTATAACAGACGCATTCAAGTGTAGTCCAACTCAGCTGTGAGTTCTGTGTTTCAAAGCTGATTTTAGATGGATGCTTTTTTTAGAGAGTCTGAAAAGTAACTAGAAAGTTGCTCTGCCATTTCAGAAATATTTGCTGAAATATTATTCCATGTATAGATGTAGTACTACAGGATCCACACACCGAGTCCTGACTCCTAATCCTGTATCTTAGCAGAGAACACTTTATCTTTGAACCAGAGCATAAAGATTTGAAGGTTTTGCTTTCTTGGATATTATAGCTATGACCTTTTTGAGTAGAGCTTAAATCAGTGATTGCTTTAAAAAAGAAAAAGAAAAAGCGGGAGCTTTGTCTGGGGGAATCAGGGAGACTCCAGAGATTTAGTGTCAGCACTATTTGAAGAAGGACCTCATTATATAATGCAGGGCTGCGATGGCGTAAAGCCCTTATGGCTAAAATAGAAGGTGGTTTTACTGGTGATATGCATTATATTTGTAAGTTATTTGGTTATTATGCTATGTAGCTTTAAAA
The DNA here is from genome assembly GCF_030867095.1 of Alligator mississippiensis. Classification (NCBI taxonomy): domain Eukaryota; kingdom Metazoa; phylum Chordata; order Crocodylia; family Alligatoridae; genus Alligator; species Alligator mississippiensis. Next base: position 70,450,995 of record NC_081833.1, read on the forward strand.
AAAAAAAGTTCTGGGCAAAGTTTAGTAACAAGAAACTCCCATTTCCACACGTATTTTCTTTACATTTCTGCCTGTAGACCATAAGTTCTTGGGTAAATCTGGGGAGGCGAAAGACATTTTGCCCAAAAGTAACCTGAAAAGATCTGATTTGCCTTTATTCATTCTGTGAAAACCTGGGGAAAAGGACAAGACTATCTCAGAGGAGTTGGGTTTTTTTTTAGAGGACTCTTCCTAGTCACAGCCCTGCCCTAACCTCCTACAACATGTCCAGGACAGCACAACATATGTCTGATCTTTGAGATGGACGTTTCCTTCCAGAGGGTCACAAAAGTTCAAAGAGGCTAGAAAATTGGTGTGCGTGATAGTGAACATTTTTCTTTTTCCCATCTAGGAGGTGAAAAGTACTGAGCTGCACTTACGTGAGAAATGGTTCCACGGGAAAATGAAAGAGGGGAGAACCACTGCCGAGAGGTTGCTTCAGGAATATTGTGCAGAGATGGGGGGCAAGGACGGCACTTTCCTTGTTCGGGAGAGTGAAGCTTTCCCCGATGACTGCACTCTGTCGTTCTGGTACGTTGGCTGCTGGTCCTGGGTGCTGGTGCGGGCTCTTTGATCATGCAGGGGTCTGGCTTGTTCTGTCGAGATTCATAGATTATAGAGTCGGAAGGCACATTGCTGAGAATAACTCTTTTAGCGTGTGTTGTGACAGCTGAGATGAGCAGTAGAGACTGGGAAATGCATTTGTGAAGTGTTATTGGTACAGGTGAGGAAAGATTGTACTTTTGATTAATTCTGCTGTATTTCAGTCTCACATCGTGCGACCCGATTTAGGTTTTGTGTGAGGTTAGCTTGTTGATCAGTAGCCTGTCGTGGGCTGATGGGTCTTACTTTTCAGTCCTCCAAAGCAGTGGTAGCCTATGGGTTTTGTTACAATGTGCGGTCTGAGGGTTCGAATCTGACCCCGCGTACGCTGGGGTGTAATCATCAGCTTCCAAACTGAGCAGGTAGTCTCTTGAGCTTGATCGCTGCTAGTAAAAATGACCATTTTTGATAATAGAGAATGCCCCTGTTGGGGAAGAAGTAAAAGATTTTTGCATGCTTTCTTCAAATTGGGCGTTGTGAGTAACAGTACATCCGATGGATCTAGCAGTAAGGGGGCCTTCAGAACGAATTCTGCAGTGGTACGAGTTGCTACTTTTGGGTTTTGTTTCTTTAAGGAAGCAGCAAATTAGCCACCATTTTTACAAATTCACAAAAATAAGAGTTAGCCCAGAATAGGTGTGGAAATAGCCTCAGCCTTACTAACTGCTTTTTTTTCAATCCTTTTTTCTTTAAGGAGGTCAGGTCGTGTCCAGCATTGCCGCATCCGTTCTTTTTCAGAAGGGGGAGTCATGAAATATTACCTGACCGACAACCTCATCTTTGATAGTATCTACGATCTTATTCAACACTACAAGGAAGCCAACTTGCGATGTGCGGAGTTTGAGCTGCGTCTGACCGATGCTGTGCCCAATCCCAGCCCCCATGAAACTAAGGAGTATGTAGAGCTGAAGGGAAGTGGGAGGGTGGTTGTTTTGGAGTGTGCAGACTTTTTTTTTCGGTTGTCGTCTTGGAAGAAAATGGATTTCCTATGGAAAAATTAAAATTCTCTCTGGGATACATTGTGCTGCGCTTGGTTGTGGGCGTTATAGAAACAACTGATGGTTAAGGATCGTGAGAATTGCAGAGCAAGACCCCGTTCCCCGAAGAGGCTAATGATAAAGGGGGAACTTCCTTACGATTGTAGGGAAGTCCAAAGAGCAGGGTGAGCTGCAGATCTCCACCTCCCTCTCCCTGCTTCCCTTCTCTGCTCACTACTGTCTTGTGCTGTGGAGACATATCCTTCTTTTTATGCTAGCAGGTGGAGAATTGTCCCATCTCCACTCAAATGAGATGATGGTCATTTAAGGCGAGACTTTGCCATCATTGCTTGTGTGGAACAGTTTTTCCACAAGAGACAGAATCTGGTCCTAAATAAGTATATTCCCAGGCTTGTTGTTTTCCCTCCACCGGTGTTTGGGCTTTTCCTCAAAATCTGCCATGCCAAAACGACTACTCCAGTCTGTCATTTGATTTTCTGTAGTTAAGGCAGCTTTCTGTGCAATTGTTCCAGGGAGACAAGCTGATTTATGTTCTATTATTTTGAGCAGACAAGGTGTTCTGATGTTTTGCTGATGGCTTTACCCCAAATAAGCTGATGTGTTACAGAATTTTGCAATAAGCTGCTGTCATATGTGGCAAGATGGGAAAAATCTAATGAATAATTTATCTTGTAACATGTTAGTAACATCTCCAGTTACTTTCAGTGAATGGCACTTTGACAAGCTTTGTAATCGCTTTTCCATTTCCCACCCCCCATCTCTTGTAGCTGGTACTACAGTAACCTGAGCCGAGGAGAAGCAGAAGACATGTTGATGCGAATTCCTCGAGATGGAGCATTTTTGATTAGAAAGAGAGATGAGCCTGATTCATTTGCCATGACTTTCAGGTAAGAAAAGGCGAGCTTGATTGCTTAACATACAGGGCCATTTGTGCTCTGTTTTATTCTCCAGAAAGTGTTCCTGCTGTACTGCTTTGCTTTCACAAACCCGTGTGCAATTTGAGTAATTGCTCACACCATCTTGAATGTGTGTACAAATACATGAAGATGTACATTGCGGTGGGTGCATCTACATGTGGCATTAAGGGGATGTGATAAACTCCGGCGCAGTTTGCACTGGAGTCAGGTGCTCCCGGGCCCAGTGTCTGCACATGCACCCAGGACCACAGCAGTTTGAGCTGGGGCAGAGCCACCCCAGGCTGGCGGCAGTCTCGTGGGATCAGCCCCAGGCTCCGGGTGGTGCTGGTGGGTGGCAGAGGGGCTGGCTGGGGCACGACAGTGCTGAAGTGCACGGCTAGGCGGCAGGCTGTTTCCGCACTATAGCACCCTTGTGCCCCAGGCATCCTGTCACCATCTATATGTGCATTCTGGCATACATTATTACTCCACCGTAGGATAGTAATGTCCCCAACAGTCTCCTTCATCCTGCGGTGAAGTTAATTAATTTACTGTGCCCTAACACCAGTGCACATGTAGATGGTGATTGCTTTACTGCAAAGCTAAATAGTCAACTCCACAATAAATCACATGTGTAGATGCACCCAGCTAGTTTGAAGGCAGGTAAAACGTTGTCCTTATATTTGATTAAATGATGCCTGGGCACTCCTGTCAGGAGAAACGTGTGTGGACTCCCTTTGACTTCCATGATCTTTGTCCTGGTGTAGTGGTCCTGTCATGCGGTCCTCTGGGTAGGATCAGTACCACACATCCCAGGTCTGATGGCCTGTGGACCACCTAGCTGGACTGCATAATAGTCAGAGGTTCATTCAAAATCTGTTATATTGTACACTTAAAAAAAAAAAAAAAGCTTCTTTTTGCTTTGCAGTATTTCTTGCCAGTGGAAACTGCTTTATAACTTCAATTTCACTTATAAAACTAATGCATGTTTATAGGAACCATAATGTACTCAGTCATTCCTTTTGAATTCTTCTTTAGGACTATATCACACTACAATATGCAAAATTGCCTTGGGTACATGCTGGCTTTTATTTACATACCTCACTTTGTACTGAAGTTGTTCAGAAGTCTCAAGTCTATTCTACCCTGGTCTCTCCTTTCTTTTATTGATGAGATAGGTATTTGAAGCCTATTATGCAGTTGAATCCTTATGAAAAGATTTCAAAGTCAGAAAAAAACAGTAGACATTTCAAAGTCATTGCAGGTTTGAAGTGTTGATAAGGTGTCTTTTATGTCTAAAAAGGCTGTGGGCTGGTGATTGTGAAGCTTAGAATAGCTTGCACATTGGAGAGAAAATAGAAAGGTCCAAGTAGATTAAAAAAAAACCCATGGAGGTCCCTAGCTCCATTAATGGGAAAAGTGTGAGAAAATTCCTGAACAGGTTTCTTTTTGAGGATTAGATGGGATGGCCTGAAAATAACATGGAGCTTTGGAAAAGCGGGGAGCTCTTTTACAAACTGAACATGTATTCAGGGATTGTGATCCATATCATAAATGGGGTTTCGTTCTGCCATGTGCCGGTGTCTTTTAAAGTGTCACAGCACCCACATTTATTCCACAGAGCTGAGGGGAAAGTGAAGCACTTCCGCATTAAACAAGAAGGCCGCCACTTTTTGCTTGGAACCTCTGCCTATTTTGAAAGCTTAATAGAGCTGGTGACCTACTATGAAAAGCATCCGCTGTACAGGAAAATGAAATTGCGTTACCCAGTGACTGAGGAACTGCTGAATCGCTACAGCACGGCAAGTGATTATCTTTGTAATGGAGGCCATGTGGGCTAGCGGTAGGACGCCGAGCCAGGACCCTGCTCTATTCCCGGTGCTGCCTCTAGCTTGCTTGGTAACATTGAACAAACCATTTCTCTCTGTGCCTCAGTTTCTCCATCTCTAAAATGGGTACTTTAAGACCTATGGATGAAAAGGGTCTTGTAAGAGCTAGTGAAGTGGTTCAGTGAGGAAGCGACAACTTCCTTGTGAGCCCACTCATTTCAGCCTGAAGGACTATTCCTAAAGATATGCAGGGGTCTACAAATGGGTACATAACACAGCTTGGGTTAACCCACATGCAACACAGAGGGAGGTGCCTGGCTCATAAGGAGCCCTCATTCTGCCAACAGTAATCTTTGAGATTTAAATATATTTCCATAACCTCCCTTTTTTTTCCCCACTCTACTTTTAGGAAAAAGATATCAACTCGCTGTATGATGTCAAGATGTACGTGGACCCCAATGAAATAACCCCTGCAGTGGTATGTATGTGCTCCAGATAGTTCGTGAACAAAATTTCCTTTTAGATACTTGAAACAGCCATGAACATATGTGTTAATTTCCTGTTAGAAACATTGCAAAGTGTGGTTGAATGCCTTGGCAGAACTGGTGTGTGGAGGAAAGTAAAACTGTAGAGGTGTGATTTTTTTTGTATGTAAGTCTTCCCTCTCCGCTTGCACCTACAAATGCTGTATTGATTTATGCAGACTGGAACATGGGGCACCTGGGTATTGAGTTTGGCTTGGCATGCCTGCTTCTGTGGCTGCAACTGGAAAAGGAAGGGCCCATTTGAAAGTTCAACCTGAGAAGGTCAAATCTGCACATCAGTAAAGTCCAGCCTGCAAAGCCCCAATAATGCATACATTTGAGCTGGTATATTCGTGTATGCGGTTACAAGTAAACTCACAAATGTGGTTTACAGGCAAAAGTGGGTGCATAGTCATGCATACATTTTTTTCCTATGTAAAAGTGGGCTCTTTATTGAACATTTAACTATTTAAATTAGATTTTATTACACCTTTTTTGAAGATGCATAACATTTAACATATAAAAGCAAGTGGGATGGTAAACACATTTATCTCTAACTCTCATAAAAGCATACTCAGCTCTAAATGCATGTTTAGCTGTAATTCTTTGTCTCTGTGACTGATAGCTTTGCTTCACGATGAAAGAATGCAGGTGGGAGTGAATTCATGATAAGGAAATTGCTTGTAGTGCTAGGAACTAGGGTTTCCTAGAGGAAATTTGATCTGTAGTATTGCTGATGAGGTTTTGCGGAGGATACAACCATCCTCCATTGGACTGCGTCCAAGCCTCGAGACTCTGATCCTATCTGCAGGCATGTAAAGAGGATGCAAAGGTGACAGTTCAGTGTTCTCTCTATTATTTGACCGTGTTGCTGCACCGAGAAGAGAAATCCTTTGTTGCGAGGATGGTGGTTGAGCAGTAGATGGCTTCTGCCAGTAGATGTCGCTCTGGAACTTCGGTATAAAGCTTCCGAAATCTAAGAACAAAAAAAAAAGAAGAAATCCAATTTATTTTCTTCTCTTCTCTCTTTAAGATGGATTTATTGATCGTGTTGCTGACCTGTTCCTCTCTTTGACCCCTTTCCCTTTGTTTCTCTTGAAGCCTCAGAGAACAGTGAGAGCCTTATATGACTACAAAGCCAAAAGAAGTGATGAGCTGACTTTCTGCCAAGGGGCTTTAATTCATAACGTCACAAAGGAAACAGGAGGATGGTAAGGACAGGGAATCCTTAAGAGAGAGCTTACGTAGAGTTATCCTGACAAGAAAGTGGGTTCAGCTTTGGGCAATGGTTCTCAAAACTTTTCTCATTTACTATGCAGTTCTAGGTTGCATTAACCGAGGTGTTGTGTGGAAGACATAGGAGGCAATAGTACCCCTCTAGTCCAGTGGTTCTCAACCTTTTTTGTACCGGGACCCATTTGTAAACATAGCTGGCCAGTCCTGACCCAGTGCCCCTCACTCCTGACCCAGTGCCTCTCATCCCTGAAGTGTATGGGGAGCAGGTGGGTGTGTGGGGCAGGAGGGGCCCCAAATAGCCCCTTGCAGGCTGGAATTCTACCAGCCTGCAAGGAAAACCCACCATTTCCCAAATTTGTCTTTTTTAAAGGAGAATCCATTTTTAAAGTTAGTTGATCCATTTTTTTAAATTTGTTCGCAACCCTTTCATGCATTCTTATGTCCCACGGGTTGAGAAACACAGCTCTAGTCAGTGCTGGTTAGGCCACACCTGGAGCATTGTGTATTGTAAGAAAGAAGTTGCAAGTTTAGAGATGATCTGGATTTAGGCAACAAATGCAATAAAGGAGTTGCAGAGCAAGTCATCTGAAAGACATTTGTTTAGTTTGGAGAAAAGGAGAACAAGGAAGGCTATGATAGCAGTTCTTAAATATTGGAAAGGCTGTCATAGAGAAGAGGAGGAAAGTGGGTTTAAACTGCCTTTTAGTAGATTTAAACTAAATCTCAAGAAGGACTTCCAAACTGTATCAAACTGCTGAGGGAAGTTGTAGAATTCCCTTTTTCCAAAGAGAGACTGGATAGGTGTCTGTCTAGGATGGTTTGGAAATAGCACATCCTGGATTAAGTGGCCCCTGAAGTCCCATCGAAGCCAATGGATTCTGTTGCTGTGCTTCTGTTTCTTAGGCCCACCCTTATAGATCCAGAATCCATTAAATAAAGAAAATCCCCTTTTACTTTCCTCAGCTCCCTCTTTTGACACTCACTTGTCCTGTGCCTGAGGTTTTGATGCATTATGGGAACCCTGAAAGCTTCTGAGCGGAGTGACCCTGGGCTTGCAGTCTTTATTGCGCAGTGTTTGATTGCTAGGCCTGGTCCCTTGCTGTCTGGGCTGTCTGCCCCTTTTAAAAGGGTGCTTGTACACGTGACGGGGGTTTAGTCCCTTAAGTTGAAATGGTGGGTTTTTAAGTGCGACGGTTAAAAACCCACTGTTTGAATTTAGGGGCTTCCATTACTGTTATGGCGAGGAGCCTGATTATTTTTTTTGTGGTTTAGTTTGCAATGTAACAAACTCATTTAAATTGTAAAAAAAAAAAACCCTTGGACATGTACAGCATGATGCAATTAAACCTCAAAAATGGGCAATATTCGTCACGTGTACAAGTGCCCTTTGTTCCAGCCTCAGTCTCCCTTTCAGTTCTTTACCATTCTGTTACGCCTGTGCCTTTTCCCATGCCAGCAAGCGAGGCCTGATGCAGCACCATATCACAGTGTGTCAAGCATCCGCCCTCTTGACTTTCTGTTCTGGAAGTCTCTTCTTCCAGGAGGCACAATGGTCAGCTAACCCCGTGTCACCAGTTTGCCGCTGCCCCCCTCCCGACTTTGAATAGGACGCCTCCAGAAACAGAAACACATTAGAAATATTCCCACCCCCCAAGTCTTCATAAGTATTTTCTTTCCTGTTTTATAAATTGATGGGAAAGCTTAGGGATCTAATGTTTCCCAGTAGTTTCCATAAGGCAATCAACCACGCAAGAGTATTTTTAGTACCGGAGGGGAAAAAGCCTCTTCATTCATTAATTGCAGTTTACAGTAGCTGTAATCCCTTTGAAATCATCTGTTACCACAGTTAACGATCACTTTGTTAGAGCTTTTAGCTACTTCATCACTTTTATTTTGGTGATAGTCTGCTAGCAAACTGGTCTTGGGTATTAATGGCCAATTTCTTGAGGATTATTGCTGAATTAATGGCCTGAGTTGGAAGGTCTTTTTCTTTTCGTTTTCATTTTAGGTGGAAAGGAGACTATGGAGAAAAAGTCCAGCACTATTTTCCATCCAATTACGTGGAGGACATGTCATCTGTTAACGCTGCAGAACTTGAAAGCCAGGTGAGGCCTTTGAGATTTGGCTGATAACTTTCTATCACAATGATGCTGCCTGCTGGGCCAGTCTCTCTGGAATCGTAGCTCTGCATGTTTTGTATAATAGAGTCTTACCGCATGATGAGAAAGTAAACCCACTGTTTGCTGTCCTGGATGCTGGTAGTCATGTTTGGCAGGACCCATCATATTCGAGAGATTGGGTATTGATTGAGTGGGTAAGAATGAGGCCATAATACCTCCCTGCAGGCAGAAGATTATTGTGGGTCATCTAATTTCTTTTTTTTTACCTGTGCTTTAAGGTCATGCCGTTCAGCTGATGGCCTGCAGGCTGCTTGTGGCCCCTGAGAGGTTGATGTGCAGCCCCCAGCTGCTACTTCCCCTGTCAGTCTAGCTGCTCCTGCAGCCAGGGTCGCAAAGCTCCCCTTCCTTCCATTAGCTTCTGCTTCCTACTCCCACCCCAGGGGGTTGGGCAATGCAGCTCGCATTGCAGGGGAAGCCCATGGAGCAGTGCAGCGAAGGAGTTTGAGGTGGGGGCAGCCTACATATGCAGTGCGGTGGGGGAGGGTACCACGCAGGTGCTGTGCAACAGCAAAGAAAGAGCTGCACACATGGTGCAGAGGTATGGCGGGGGTACACTGGGTGGTAGGGAGGTGGGTGGTAGCCTGAGTGCCCGTGGCTCACACTAGTGCTGTCTCTACTAGTGTGGCCCAAGCAGTGTGTGGCTCCTGACTACTTAGAAGTTGGACAGACCTGCTGATTGTATTCTAGGAATTGCATATCCAAAGCATGCCCCCAATTTGCTTATATAGGTTCTGCACTGATACTTGCAAATAGGAAAACCGGTTAGACAAATGCATCCAGCAAGCTATCTTCATGTTTCTTTACCCAGTTTTCGTACACAAAAAGCCCAGTTATGGCTGCCAAAAATGTGCAAAAATCTGGTGCAAAGTCTTGGACAAGGATCAGTTTAATCTAACTTAGGTAAACAAAACCCAGTTATTCAACTTCCTAAGTCTCCTGGTTGTTTAAAACAATAAAATATTGAATGTTCTTGTTGCTTTTATTTCCCTCAAACTATTTTTGCCATGAGCTGTTGGGGGTTGGGTTATGTGCTTTAAGTCTTTATGGTTATTGTGACTTAGAGCAAAGGAAGGCTACAAAAATGAATGATTCCAGCAGGACAGAATCTTTGGCCTTGGGACTTCCGAGTTTTAAACAACAATTATTTTTACAAGGAAAATTAAACAGTTTATTTTGGATTCAAGTGCCAGATTTTTTTTCAGATTCAGAAAGGGTGAAATGACAGTGCTACAGACCAACAGTTACTAAAACACTCATTGAGTTATTTCCAGCTTCACTCTCCATCACTCTCGCATAACGAGAAATGCTTGTAATAAAACTAAACTTTTAAATAGGGCTGCTGGCAGCTTTTCAGTGAAATTGTGGGTTGTATTTATTTTTTTATTAAGAGTCCTTTGAATGTTTTCTTAAAGGGAAAAGACAGAGTGAAATTAAACCCATTGTTTTTCACAGATCATTGAGGACAATCCTTTGGGAGCTCTGTGTCGTGGTATACTGGTCCTCAATACATATAATGTTGGTATGTAGACTCTAGAACTTTTAACTGGCATCCTGTATTTTCTGTATTTATTAGAGCAGTTATCCCTTTAGCGGGAAATATTAGTGAAACATGCTTGTGTTCACATTGGCATAATGCTGTTGGGTGATACTAATCGTTTGGTCCTGCAAAGAGAAATAGGACTATGAGGCCCTTGACAGATGTTCATTTAAATGTTCTGTGGGCTCTTATCCCCAGTCCTCAATTCCTGCTTGCCAGATGCTAGATGCTCAAAGGTCTGGGCCTGGGGCCCTGATAGTCTGGCAGGGGCTGCACTGGGGCTGGTTCCAGACCCTGGTGTGAGCCCCAATCCAGACCCTGGTGCAAGCCCAGTCAGCAGGTTGTTGGCTTGGCCCCATGTTGAATTTAAAGCACCATGTGAAACAGCCATAAAATTGTTCTATGTTATATGTGGAACACTGCTGTGGCAGGTTTGTCTTTTTCAGGTGCCTTGAATTGGGTGCACACGGAGCACCCTTGTCATTTATGCTCTGCTTACACAGATTAAAAGATTAAAGATGAAAAATATTTATGGATTTTAGTATACGTGTCTGTTTCTTTGTTGTTCAACAGTGAAAATGCCACAAGGGAAGCATGATAAGCCTTTTGTCTTCGTGCTGGAACCGAAGAATCCAGAAGATCCCCCTGTTGAATTTGCGACTGATAAAGTGGAAGAGTTATTTGAATGGTTTCAGAGTATCAGGGAAATCACATGGAAAACGGCAGAAGAGGTAAAAAAAATAAATTAAAAAAATCGTGCTATAAAATAAAGAAATAATGAGTATTGGGGAACCATCCATCAGTTCTCCAAGCCTTGCTCTTGTCCGTCAAGCCCTCTTGCTTATTATTAGCTTGTTGACTTCAGGGAGACTCCTTACATGAATAAGACACCTTGCCAAACTAGGTCTTGTCTAAACTTTCAGATATAGTAGGTATGTTAGAGTATTTGAATGTTTTTGGCATAGTACCCCTTCCTGTTGATGGGTCTGGTACTCCATCTCCTGGTGTAGCTGTGTGCACCAGTACAAAGGGGAATACCAAAAGAGTCACAGTGGTACATGCAACAGTACCCTCTGCGAGAATATAAGGGATGGCACATCTGTTGCACGGCAGCAGAGAAACAAGTACCTCAAATAGTATATGCTCAGTACATTACCACGTGAAAGCTCGAGGGATAGGTAGCTTGGAAGATTGGTAGTATACACCTTTGCCTAAACTTTCCTGCATAATCTTGTGTCCTTCCTCTGCTGTCCAGCAAACCTCTAAAATAATTTCCCAGTTGTACCAAAATGTGTTATATGTGACTTCAGAACTCTACTCTTCCAATGTAATGGGAACTTTTCCATCTTCAACACTATGTTTTCCAAATCCCTGGAAAAGGTGTTTTCTCAGTGTTCAAGACGTTTGCCACTACTTGAGAGAGACTAGTTACAGATATTCTGCTTGCTTTTTCCTTTTTCTTCCCCACTTAACCCTTCCAGTATTTGAAAAGCCTTTGACACCATCAAAAAGATGTTGTGGAAACTGTTTAGGGATTCTCTTTCCTGCATTCATTTTCTTTGCTTTTTAGTTTTTACCTGCATTGTTTGCATGACAAAAGGATTTCTGTTTCTGAGCATCTCCTTGGTTCCTGCTGCTTATCCCTCACCTGAACAGATAAGTCTCTACCTTCTGTCACCAGAGTCCTTTTCACATCAAACAAACGCGATGTCACAAACACAGGATTGGAAATCCAGCTAAGGAAAGAAGCAGCAGGAGCTGTTGACCTGTTTTGAAACAAAAATCTGGTTTTCATGCCTCTGGCTTTAGTTCAGTACTAAAAATGAGAGAATGAAAACACAGCCGATCAGAAATGTGTCCAAATAGGATGCTTTTCATGAGACATCAGCAGCTCTTCCTGGGTTTGGTAGCTTTTTGTCCCTCTTTACAGTCAGGTAAGTATTAAACAGTCTGCAAGTTCAAACATCCTTTCAAACCCACTCTGTCAATCAGGCAACTCACTCTTTACTACATTACCACTTGAAAGTTCATAGGATAGACAGCTGGGAAGAAATGAGTTGTTTGCCAGCATGATGAGCAGTTTACGCTTGGAGGGATGAAGGGAGGTGGTGTGCAGGAAGGACAACATAATGGTATACTGCAAGTCAAAGATGTTACCAATGGGAATTTAGGCACTGTGCGCTATGTGCAGACTGTAAAGCTTTGAGGATTTAACTCTAGGCTTTATCTGCTTTGTTGCCTCTATCTGTCACTACCATGCTCGAGAAATGATCCATTTTTGGGTAACCATTGCTAGAAGTCATTGCTTGTACAACTGAGCTTATAGCACCTTGCTAGGGAAAGCGTCGCTGTCTGGAGGTCATATGCTTATTGCTCCCTGGTGTGGCACAGAGAGGTACGATTAGTTCACACCTGTATTACTCTGAGGCCATTTCCATTAATGATGCTAAATTCCTCTTTGCTTTCCTTAGACCACAGCATATGGTCTCTGGCCTGGTGACTACTTCTGGAAAAGTATGTCTCTGCGGGTCCTGCTTTCCCTTCTCCTCCTGCTGCTGTTGGGAGAATTCCTTTGGGAGATTTCCTGCTGCTTCATAACCTTTTCTACTGAAGCCAATAACTGTCCAGCGTGCAACTCCTCCTCGATACTTCTCATCCTGCCATGACTTCTTGCATCTGCAAAGCTTGTTTGTAATTACAAACGCCTCCTGAGCTCTTGGTGCAGGGCCTCACGTTGAGTTGCCATGAGCTACTACTGCCTGCCAGAGGAAGGAAGAGCAGGGCTTCCTGACTTCTGTTCACAGGGGTTACAGATACCCTCATTCAACCTCCAGACCTAAATCATGTAGTGTTGTAGTAGATCATGGTCTCCTTACTAACGAGGCCTACTTGACAGTGTGTTATTTTTTTATACCTGGGGCAGGGGGTTGCTTTGCAAATGGTGAAGCGCTGAAGCAGTTCTCTGTGCATTTGGAAGCAGCTGGAATACAGCCTTTTGGAAGTCATAAGCAAGGGCTGAAGCCTGCCCGAGATCATAAATAAGTAGAGGAAAACTTCATTATGCTTTGCTTATTCTTCTGTGTGTGTTTGCATGGAGCCAGGAACTTAACTGAAATGATGTGGTGCTCCATAAAGACAATAATTCAGCTGCCAGACTTTGAAGCGTGACTCAGATTCACTGAACCAATGCGAACCTGCTTTCCTAAATAGGACTGGTTTCCTGAATTGGGACTTAAATATGGGTTTCTCACGTGGGTTTCTCAAGTGAATTCAAGGAGCACGTAATGGTTTAATATACTTTCTTTAGAATCATGATATCATACATATAATAACTTATTTTTGTCTGAAACAGGAGAATAGGAGGAAGTATTGGGAAAAGAATCAGTTAATTGCTATTGAGCTCTCTGATCTGGTTATCTACTGCAGGCCTACAAGCAAAACCAAGGACAACTTAGGTGATTTTTTTTTTAAATAATACAGTCAGCTTGCTGCTACTCTTCAAGTATGTTTAAAAGTTTTTAGAATTGAAAATCGACTGCATCTGTTCTCCACTGGGACACTTCTCTCTTGCATGCAGGACTTGCAGTGCCAAGTGGGAATTGTGCACTGCAGAGTGCTTGATGCTATAAAATTATAAAATGCCAGGTAAAATCCAGCGATTGATCAGAATTGCTTGGAGCACACATCTCAACCTGCCAGGGCTTAAGCACAGGACTAAATGTAGAACAGATTACTAAAATGCGAGAGTGAAGAAACCATGAGCAAGGCGAGAAGAATAATTGGGAAACAGTTTGTGCCGATTTTCTTTTTTCTGCATTGCCAAGGTTAATAAAATCTCAGCGACAAAGGGTAGGAAGCTAACTCTGTTAATGGGGTGAAGATGTGTTTTGGAATTGTGGCAGATTTCATTTTTGCTTACCCAAGCCATCCTCTCAATAACATTTTAATAATGAAGCTCACTAGAAATCCATATGTTACTTTGCTTTTCATTTTAAGCGATGAGATAAGGCTGTATCTGACCTATGATTTATTTAAAATAGACTTGTTCTACATTACAGAATATTTTACAGTAAAAGCTGGGTTGTCATTTATGGAAAGGCCCCTTTAAGCTTTTGAAGCAATGTAGCTTCCTTGGCATAAATGAGAATTGAACCAGTATCTGTGGCATCCTTAAGCAGATGATGGAATTGGCTGCTTGCTGGCTTTTTATCACTGTTGCCTGGTCCGTGGAGTAGCTAGAAAATGTCCTTTTTACTTAAGATTCTTTGCAAACATTTATAGCGAGCTGTCAGTGTGGATAGACATTATAATTGCAGTCATTGTCTGAGGCGTCGCTAACCTGATTCACCCTCCCTTTCCCCATGTACGCCCAGGAAAGGACGTCTTATTTAAATACGTGCTTCACTGCTCATTATTAGCAATGACGGGATGAGGACACTGCTACAGCTCTCATCTGTCCCACCACAATGCACAATTAGAAGACTTGTCAGGCAGGCAGGTTATTTTAATTTTCAGATTTGATATTCAGCCAATTTGCAGCATCTGCATTAAAACATAGTCAATTATTGTGTTCAAGGATGAGGAATGGAAATGGAGAAGAAATGGTAATGTTTCTTTTTTTATCACCTTGTTCCTCCTCCCCTGTGTAGAAAACCCTGATTTCCGAGAAATCCGTTCTTTTGTGGAAAACAAGGCTGAAGGCATTGTTAAGCAGAAACCTGTTGAGCTCTTGACATACAACCAGAAAGGACTGACACGGGTCTACCCTAAAGGACAGAGGGTTGACTCATCCAATTATGACCCCTTTCGCCTCTGGCTTTGCGGTTCACAGATGGTGGCTCTTAATTTCCAGACTCCAGGTAACATTTTCTTTAAAAAAGGGCTGCTTCTTTCTTCACTTTACCACAGGAAGAGCCGCCCTTTCCACTTTTCTCCTGTGCCCCAATCACTGCGGCTGCCTTTACCTAGTGCTAGGAGAGAGGTGAACGCTTGAGAGAGCAAGTGGAAAGTGTTTCAGGCCTGTGACTCTCTGGGTCTGTTCTCTGGAAAGTTATCTCCTGAAAGCCCTTCACGCTTTTCCAGCTTTCACTGAAATCAGTGCAAGTCTTAGTTCATGCTAATAGGGGCTGAACTGGGCAGATAGGGCAAAAGCACCAGCTGTAGTAAACCGGTACATCTCTATATGCTTCGTTAAAGACACTAACTGGCACAAGATGGGGATCGGGCTTTAATACATCGCATGTTAAAGAGCTGTATTAGTGGAGCAATGCTCTTTAGCAGTTAATTGTTATCAGCCAATGTTGAGGGTCGACTTTGTCATTCTCTTGCTACTCTGGAACAACCCTGATGACCTGGCGGCCACGTTATAGCTGCATCCCTCCCATGAGTTCGGTCTTCCGGACAACCAGCATCCAACAAAATGGCCCTAACCCATGCATCATCTCTTTGGCTCCTTGACAGCTTGTCTTCCAACTCCCCCCCCCGTCACCTCCAGGGATAACAGTGTGTGGTTAATAGAGCTCTCTCACAGTTTATAGGTTTTCCTGGTCTTTCCCAACTGGGTCTAATATCTGAACAGGGCCATCTAATTCCCAGTGAATAAGAATCAGCTGGGAAGGTGGCTGTTCTGTCACTTTTACGATCAGGTCACAAAAGCATTGGATGCAGGTGTCACCGTGGATATAGTCTTTCTGGACTTCAGCAAGGCCTTTGACACCGTCTCCCACCCCATCCTCATTAAAAAACTAGGCGACTGTGGCATCGATGCCTACACAGCCAGGTGGATTGCGAATTGGCTGAAGGGTTGTACTCAGAGGGTGGTGGTGGACAGGTCGTATTCAACCTGGGGGGAAGTGGGCAGCAGAGTCCCCCAGGGCTCGGTCCTTGGGCCCGCACTGTTCAATTTCTTTATCAGCGATTTGAACGACGGGGTGAAAAGCAACCTGTTTAAATTTGCTGATGATACCAAAATTTGGGGTGAGGTGGGCACGCTAGTAGGGAGGGAAAGACTGCAGAAAGACCTGTTTAGGTTGTAGGGGTGGGCTAACAAAAACAGGATGCGTTTCAATACGGACAAGTGCAGGGTGCTGCACTTGGGCAGTAGTAACCGGCAGCACACTTATAAGATGGGAAACTCCCTTCTTGAGACCATGGAGGCAGAAAGGGATCTTGGAGTCATCATTGACTCCAAGATGAACATGGGCCGACAATGCGAGGTCACGGTCGGCAGGGCTAACCGGACCCTATCGTGCATCCACAGGTGCATCTCAAGTAGGGCCAAGGAGGTCATCCTCCCCCTCTACGCGACACTGGTCAGGCCACAGCTGGAGTACTGTGTCCAGTTCTGGGCACCCCGCTTCAAGAGGGATGTGGACAGCATTGAGAGGGTCCAGAGGAGGCCACCCACATGATCCCGGGACAGCAGGGCAGACCCTACAATGAGAGGCTACGGGACCTGAACCTGTTCAGCCTTCACAAGAGAAGGCTGAGGGGGGACCCTGTGACCGTCTATAAACTCACTAGGGGGGCCCAGAAGGGTTTGGGGGAGACCTTGTTTCCCCTAGCGCCTCCCCGGGATAACAAGGAATAACGGCCACAAGTTGTTGGAGAGTAGGTTCAGATTAGACATCCGTAGGAACTACTTCACAGTCAGGGCGGCTAGGATCTGGAAACAACTTCCAAGGGAAGTGGTGCTGGCTCCTACCCTGGGGGTCTTTAAGAAGCGGCTCGATGCCTACCTGGCTGGGGTCATTTAAGCCCAGTTTTCCTCCTGCTCAGGCAGGGGGTCGGACTTGAAGATCTACAAGGTCCCTTCCGACCCGACTTCTGTGATTCTATGATAAAGGCCACCCAGCCTTTGGCATATTGCTAGGAAGTTCAGCATGAAGGTAAATCTGCCTTCGAGAAGGCCATCCAGAGCATCCAAGCATTTTAATTATGGAAGTGAAATGATTGATGTGAAATGCCTCCTCCCCCCTGGTAAAAGTGACAGCCAGTGAAAATGCCACTGAGACAAGTACTTGGCATTAATCCCTTGGGATTTATTAACATGGGGATCTTTAGTATCATGACTATTTAATTCTCTCCATAGATAAGTACATGCAGTTGAACCATGCCTTGTTTTCGCTTAATGGGCGGACTGGATATGTTCTGCAGCCTGAAACCATGAGAAATGAGGACTATGATCCAATGCCAAATGAATCAAAGAGGAAATTACAGATGATTCTGACAGTGAGGGTAAGTCTTTCCTTTCGTAAATATATTTTCATTGCAAACAGTGAGTCTGTATGACTAAAAAATAAAGCTATTATATCTTCAGAGCCAGAGCTGTGACAAATTGCCAAAACATTTTATGTAAAGAGTCAGAGTATTTATAACTATAAAACTAATACCGTCACCTTCCCAGAAACAAAATGTGTTTCTCTTTGTCGTGTTAACAAAGCACACACTATAGAGCAGAAGCAAGTGATGTTCAAGCCATTTATATAATAACTATTAAAAAAAAATCAAACTAACATTGACCTCCATTATTTTTCTTTGGAAAAATCCAATTAGAGACAGGTTAGCAACATTTTTACTAGGTTTCCATTGTGACAGAAATAAGTTTTTAATGAAAGAAAGAAACTGAGAAGCCAAAAATGTGACAGGATGGGGCAGGGGGAAGGGATGTAGCTATTTTGGTACACTCCATCTTGTCAGAATGTCATTTTTCATGAAGAAAAAGAGTTTATCATTTGAACACTACACTGTAGTGTCTTCTGGTGCCAAATGGAAATTGCACTTGTTTCCTTTCTCAACTGCTATTCAGTAGGAGAGATGTTTTTCAAGATAGTATATTTTTTATAGGAAATGATGTCAAGGAACAGATGCATTTCTCACTGCAGTTTGGAGGAGAGGTAAAATCAGTTTGTAAAAGTGAACCAAAGTATAAGTGCTTTCTAGAAATAGTTATAAGGGCCAAAACCAGAGAACAAAGCTCCACCGTTACCTGCTCAGCTCGAGTGGAACAGGACATCCTATGTAAGCATCCTTATGTAAGTTTGTGAGTTGGTGGAGGCACTAGCTGGGTTTTCATAGTTTTGCAGGCATGTTTTTACACCTGCAATTATTTTTACCCTTGAATTAGGCAGAAATAAATGCCTGTGGTTGATAGCAAATGCAGTCAAGGACAAGCATAGATACGAAACCCTTTCTTTGGGCAGAAATACTTATTGGTGCCAAGCTGCACCTCCAATTTTTTATGCTTGCAAAACAATAAAGGGCCAATTAAAAGCCAGTAGAAAATTTGTCCCATACACCTTTTTATACAAGCCAGTCCAAAGAGAGGAAACGAAGTGGTGTCTATAGCTACACATTTTTAACATCCTCAGAAGTCCGGTGTCTGAAAAGATGTTAAAGGTACAAAGTCAAGCTTATAAAAAATTTTGGATTTTACTGTATTAAAGTTGCCTGTTCAACCTGAATTCATCCCCCGCTTTGAGAGGGGATGATAGGGTAGCCAACCTGTAGCACATGACATGACGCAGCAGATTGGGAAGGGAACAGGCAGCACAGCAGCAGATAGGGCAGGGAGCAGAAAACAGAGCAGCAGTTCAGGTAAAGGAAGGGATTTGCTTTGGCACTTGGGGAGGCACAGGGGCAATTCATGGCAGGCCTGCCCAAAAGACTGACCCTGCTGCAGTATGATACAGTCTCTGTGTGATCCTGTAGTATTTTTCCGTAAGATCTGTGCCATCTTCAGTGAGGGGTAGATAGGCCGCGTTTCTTTTTATCCTCCTTGTTTCATGAAACACTGTGTTTTCTGCAGTTCATTCAAAATCTAAATTACTAATTTCTTCCTGGGTACATCTTCGTTGCTACCGTGGTAGTTCAGTGCGTTGCATATGCTAATGACTTTTTCTTCATGACATCCCTCTGAGATTGAGTATCATCATGAACCCCATTCCCTTCCTGGTAAACCAAGATATGCCAAGAGTAAGACCAATACAGTCAATAAAAAAAAAATTGTGTCTCCATCTTATGATGCCTAGGGCTTGATTTTTTTCCCCCCCAGTAGCTTGAGTCCTTCATAATGCACAACACCCAATCGATGTTAAGTGTTTCCATGAAGGCCTGTTACTGTAGTGTATCTGGCTGCAGGTGTTTCATACCAGGTACACACAAAATGAGTAGTACAAAGCTATCGGCCAGTAGCAGTCATTTTGGTTTAAATGACTTGATACTCCTGCCTCTGCAAAGAGCTCCTGCAGGATGCTAATCTAGTCCGTTGCATTTCTTTCACCATGAAGTCCTCCTTTTCCTGCCTCCTTCACTCCACACATTCCAACTTCTGCAAGGTGCAACGTGAGGGTCCAAGGACAAGAGCCTTGGAAACTCTCCTTCCCTTCCATACTTCCACATCTAGCGGCTTCCTCTTCTCTGCTGCCCTGGGTGCCAGCAGCGTGCAGAAGAGACGGTCTCTGGCTTCAATTTCTGGTCCACAGCAGCCTTAAGGAGCACTTGCAGAAAAGCCCCCTGCAGCCCCTCAATCGTGGGTCGGGAATGGCCCTGGCATCCCCCAGTTGGCATGTAGCTGCGAGGGCACGGAGCGTGCTCCGTGGAGATGGACTCTTCTGAGAATTTGGCTGGACAAATTTTAACAAACCTATTGAGCCTGTTGGTGGAGGCTTGTAGCGTGCCTGTATCTGGGCTTGCTTTCACAGGGTACATCCCTTCTACGAGGCCAATCCCTGCACTGTATTTCAAGTGCCAGCTGCAAAGTAAAGCAGTGCCAGTGTGTTTCTCAACAAAATGGTTCTAACTTAAGAAAAAAAAATGTTTCCCCTAATTTAACTTCTGGGGATGGCCAGGCCACTTCAACTGAAAGTTTTATAAATAAAAATCAGTCTGAGGCAGCATGGAAAATCACTGCCAGACCATGATGTTTGGCAGAGAATTAGTAACCGAAATAATGTCTTATAATGGGGAATGCTGAACCACCTTAATTAAAGATGTTTTTACTTGTGTCACCAGCACATCTTATGTGCACACTTGAGAGTGCATGAGTGTAAGCCCTCCTGAGAGTTACTTCATAAGAAAAATTACCCCCTGTCCCTCCCCATTGGTGGAACTATATTTTATAGCTTTATAGACCATTACTGTACAGACAAAAGGTGACTTGTATCTTTTGGAAATGCTTTCATGACCTGCCTTCTCCCGTATAGGTTTTAGGTGCTCGTCATCTACCTAAACCTGGCAGAAGTATCGCCTGTCCATTTGTAGAAGTGGAAATTTGTGGGGCCGAATATGATACGAACAAATTCAAGTCCACGGTTGTGAGTGAGTATCTGCACAGCCTTCTGAGTTGTGGATGGAGTTGTACTTCTAGACAATTCAAATCGAGTAAAGGATGCTCATGGTTGCATAACTATAATTTACCAGCAATGTATACAGGAGGGATAAGGTGACTTTATTACTCTTGACTGATGGTGCTTGCCTTGGAGCCATTTAATTTTATAACCTTTGCTATATGTCAGATTTAGGCAGGGAAACACGCAGGTCTTAAACTGTACCACAGTTCATAACGAGCTGCATTTGTTAAGTTTCTGGCTATGCCTGAGCTTGTATAATTTACATGTTTTTAAATTGCTTTGCTGAAAGTGTCTCTGAAGATGCTCGTCCGCTTCCAAAGGTGCACTGCAAACAGAGAGAATAAGGCAATGTTGAGATCTCTTTTTTAGATTGGAGTTCAAAGATAGATAATTGCTTTGGAGACAGTTTGGGCAGGAGGGGCATCAGCATGCAAAGCCTGGTCCCGAATCCAGGAAATGGGTATATTCCCAAAAGACCCTCGGACAAGGCTCTGTGTATACAAACCAGGTTCATTTTAATGTACCCAAGCTAAAGTGACCGTCTTCTGGCTTACAGAATCCAGCACACAGTCCTGAACACTTTGCTGAATTTGCTTAGAGTAATGCTTCTCAGTTTTTCTGGGCTCAAGACACCCCGCCACCCCCATAACTTTTGTGAATTGAGTGGCACTCAACTTCAAAAAACTGATTTATATATTATAGTGCTTACCTCCTTGCTGATGGGCCAGGCAGTGGGTGTGGGGGATTGGCCAGGCAGGGACAAGCTTGAGCCTGCACTTATCTGCTCATCTCCTGCGATCTACTGCCTGCACACCCCTGCTTGGGGTGTGCGGGCACCAGGGCAGAGCCGTGATTTGCTGCCTGCACATCCCTGCCTGGGGCATGCATGGAGCAGCCCCAAAGCAGCTCCCTGCCCAGCCATGCGCCCTGCCAGCGCTTCTTGGACCGGTCTTTGTGGAAACCCCGGTCTTGTGCTATTGCGGCCCCACTCCTCCATGGAAATCGGTCACAGTGATGTGAGCCGGGGCTGCTGGGAAACGGAGTTTGGCTGCTGGCCGGACCTGCCATTTGGTCACCCCTGGTTTAAAGGCAGCTGTGTTGCTCAGCACATGCAGCAGGATGTTGCTTGGTGCCATAGGACTATTTGGAGAGAGGGGTTTGCTGCCTTGGCACCAGTTTTCTGGATCTGAGTCCAGACTGCCCTTCGAAGAGCTCTTGGGATGACATTGGGGCACAGCCTAAAGTTCAGGACCCTTCTGGAAAATTGGGATGGCTGATGGGGCTGTGTCCCATCTGGGGATAAACAGAATTCAGGTTGTTTTAAAAGGAAAAAGAATATTTTTTGTTTTTACTGTACTTTTTGTTACCATAGATGAGCTAATTGACCTTCCTTTTAAACCCTGACCTGGTATTTTCAGAGGCAGCCTGGGTGTCTGATTATAGCCCCTGTTACTATCCAAACTGGGGAGACCATTGACAGATGTCAGTGGAAGATCCCCCCTACAGAAGGATGCAGAGTGCTCAGTGGGGCTCTGCACCCCCATTAGGAGAGGGGTGGTTTGTCCTAGAGAAGACTATTGAGACCTTGATGTTTTATACTGATGATCAAGTCTGTTCAGACTCCAGCATGTGTTCAGACACACGTGGGATCTTGTGCTACTTTGCAAATGGCTATACAAACTGAGCGGTCCCAAATCTTCCTACCTACTCATTTTCATGCTAATGTCTGCTTCTTTATGTTGAAACATAGGGTTTGGAGTTCATTAGGCAAAGCAAGTTCTTTAGGCAAAGAATTCACTCCTTAAAACTATGTATGTGAAGAGGTTTTATTTAAGTATTGAAATGAAGGGTTTTTTCTTTATGTATCTGGCTCCCTCCCTAAATAAAGTAATTAAAGTAGGTCTACAAAAAGAGACAGATGGGGTACATCTGGAGACTGCCCTGGGATATATTCGTGTCTACGTGCAAAGAAAAATGATTTGCTTCCAATCCATTGCTGAAGTTTCCCGTTCTTTCCAGATGACAATGGCCTTAACCCAGTATGGACGACGTGTTCGGAGCAAGTGAAGTTTGAAATTTATGATCCTAACCTGGCATTTCTGCGCTTCGTGGTTTATGAGGAGGATATGTTCAGTGATCCCAACTTCTTAGCCCACGCCACCTTTCCCATCAAAGGAATCAAGTCAGGTAAAGATCAATAGGTGTGATAAATCCTTGAGTAAGGAAATGTAATCTTAAGCAGAGTTGGCATCGTGCTTCTTGCTTTCAGCTGGAGCGCTCTTGGGAAAGACCTGCCTGGAATGTAAATACGATATCGCCGTTTTTATGTGGGTTATTGAGCTCGTTCGGAAGAAACTTTTAGACAGATCTCTCCCCACCACCAAATTCTTCCTATTTCTTGCATCTCTCTCCACTAGCAAATTCTCCTTAATTCTTGCTGTAAGAGGAAAGGATTATGTAGAACAAATTCCATCAGTAACTGGACAACAGGTAGGGAGCTACTGTTGCTACAATGCAGCTAGTACCCCAGCAGGTGTTAAAAGCAGCTTCAATGCCCTCAGACCTATGAGTTTTAAGAAGGGTGGATTTAATTCCCCGCTCCTGAAGGTTGATGGCAAACACTAAAAGAGGCCAGTCTTTCTCCTACCGTCTTTGGCTCTCAGCCCATGCTTTATTCTGAGGGATGTGGCAGCACTGGTGCTGTGCTCTTCATGCCGCTCCTTCTGTGATATGATTGTGGCACAGTTGTGACAATTTAATGCGTTTTGCCGCAGTCTCCATTTCACCGAGGGGAGCGAGTCCCCGAATGAGTTCTGATGAAATCCCTGCTAAATACTTTAGCTTTTCTCTAACGGCTCCAGATGTGGACATCCCTTGAGTTAGTTTCAGACTTGCCCACCTCCAGTTGGGTTTGCAAGGGTGGGTGAAACAAGAGATTGTTCTTGTCTTCCTGCTGCTTTCTTGGCCAATTCCCAGAAATGGAGCAGGTGGATGGAAGGGGGTGGACGTACCCAGTTCTGTGAAGGTACAACTGTACCAGCCTCCCACCACTTCCACTTTAATTATTGTTGCAAACCCTCTCCCCAGGCTATAGGTCAGTCCCTCTCAAGAATGGTTATAGTGAAGACATAGAGCTGGCTTCCCTTCTGGTTTACTGCGAGATGCAGCAAGTGCTGGTAAGTGGAGAACCATTTCCCACCTCCCCTTCCTCCTATGGCTTGCATCGGTCTGCTTTGTGATGACTGAGGCGATGATTTAGCTCCTTGTGCCTGTCGCATGGTGACTCTGAGCACTCTCCTCCATTCCAGCATGCTTCATAACCTCAACTCAGTTGCTGCGTAGGTGGTGGGATGCCTCGCATAGGCAAGGTCTGTGGACGTGGTAGCACTGGTGCTGGTCTCCAGCAGTGGTTATGACAGTGAGCTGCTACCTCTGGGGTTTGGTTGGGTGGTGCAGTGACAAACACTGTTCAGCCAGCTTTTACCATCACTTTACACACTGGGGGTGGATATTGTTTTTTAAGTACACTGTCAATGCCTTTTACCTGAGATCTGCTTCAGAAATCCAGCTGGTTAGTTGCCTGGGGCTGTCTTTTAAAGGGCTGTTCATAGCTGCAGTGCACCTCCCAAACCGTCAGCACCAAGGCATTAGCACATCTCTCACTCTTGTGCCCCTTTCTGCTTGTTAAGGCTAAATGGAGATGCAGCACAACTGTCTATTTACACTGACTGTCACCTTGGGGTGGCGATGCCGGAGCAGGAGAGCTTTCAAAGGGTTGTTTTTTTCACAGTCTGCGGCAGAGAGAGAGACTTGCCATGGCCGTTAAACTCTTACAACGTTGGCCAAACCAATCTAGAAGTGTCATAAAAAGATCAAAGCTATGCCCATCTGTTCTACCGCTCAAAAAATCCTTCCATAAAATGTTATAATTTAATAAGAAGCCTGTTTATATAAGCCCATCTGCATACACTTAGAGAGAGAAGTGTAACGTTATTAAAGGGATTACAGATGGTTGTGGAATTTGTCAAGAAACAGAGATGTCTAAATGCTATAAAAGCATGTGCATGTGTAAATTATCATATAGGACCATATCCAGCGCCTCTCCGTGTCCTCTGGAGTCTTTCCAGCTATTGTAGGAATGTAAGCGCATTAAGAGAGTTATTAAATTTAGAAGCATATCTTATTCTCTTGCAAATTGATTTACTTGCTTTGGAAAGTATGAATATTTTTGAAGCAGTCTTTGATTACAATCAGTTCAGCTCACACCTGTGTTTGTGGGCTGTTAAAAATCTAGCTTTGCTAGATACAATTATTTGTGAGATCCAGTGATGACTGGCAGGTGTTGCAGTGATTACACCTGTTCACCAGTAGTTAGGAATCTGCATGTCCTCATTTGTGACCAAGGGAGCAAGGATGGTCCCCTTAAAAAAAAAAAAAGAAAGAAAACAAGCCCTTGATTTAGTGTATTTTTAAAAAATCCTTAGTGAGTTGGGCAGAGGCAGGCAAGGAGCTGCAGCAGGGTGTGTGCTCAGTGAGGTCCCTTGATTTTTGAACTGTTAACCTTGCAGCAAGTTGCAAAAGTCATCTCTTTTTCTCAGCACTGGGGAGCTGGTGTAGTGAGTGATGAAAAGGGCTTGATTTGCTGCAAAAGTGTCTCACTTGATTCTGTTTACTGATCACGTTTGGTGAAGTGGGATAAGCAGTTTGTTTTGCTATTAGGGTAGACGTGAAGACCCCAGACCTGCCAACACTCACACACACGAGTGATTCCTGGGAGAGACGGCACGTATGCCTGAGGTCTGAAATCGCATAAATAGTTCCCCTTTTCAGAGGGGGTGTCTCAAGGTTTGATAAATCTTTGCGAAGAGCTTTGAGGGCCCCTTCTCTAGAGGGCAGCATACAGCTACAGATACTCAGGCAGATACAGATTTCAAGCCCAATCTTGCAAACACCAAGGGCCAGATCTGCCCGCTCCATCTTGGAAGAGCACACACCAACTGCAGATGCTTCCTCAGCCTGACGAAGGGTTTTTAAACCCGAAAGCTTGCTAATAAAATTTTTTCCAACTATTTAAATTGGTCTAATAAAAGGCATCAGATTCACCCAAACAACCTCGCCTGTCCATGGTGGAAAACGAGACCAACAGAGGATCTGCCTGGTTAGTTTAGCACTTGCTGCCATTAATGGTTCCACTGACCATTCGGTATTTTTGGGATCTGCTATTTAATTAGGTGTTTAATGAGAGAGAGAGAGGGCTACTTAAGCATGAAGCACCAGGCTCAGTAGTGATTGCATGTTGGACTCTTGTGGATGTGACGTTGAAAAATGGAAGACCTTTTTCAACCTTTTTCAAGACTGTTCCAAGATAATGGTCATCACAGTGTGCGGCTTCCCTCTTTATCCTCAGCGGTATGGCACAATTACTGGAATACTTGTTTTCTCATTTGTCTCCTATGCATTTACATTACACAGACACATGCTATAGTCTCGGGAGGGGTTTGTTTTTGACTAGTTTCTTTATTTCTTTCAGCAATTTCTCTCTTGTTTCTAGATATGTTTAATTAAAACAGGCTCAATTTGATGACAAACACGTTTTTGGGCAACAAGAAAGTGGCGAGGGAAGGAGAGGGGGAAGCGGTCACGTATTGCAGTGGTTTCTTTTCTTTTTTCCTGAAGGAAAGCGAGGAAGAACTTTACTCCTCGTGTCGACAGCTTCGGAAGCGCCAAGCAGAACTGAACGACCAGCTGTTCTTGTACGACGGCCATGCGAATTACAGGAACCCGAATAGAGACGCCGTATTGAAAGAGTTTAACGTGAATGAAAACCAGCTACAGTTGTACCAAGACACGTGCAACAGGAGGTAGGGTCCCCATTTTTATCGTGGTCAGGGGATACCAAACAACACACCTCAGATCTAAGGATAAAGTATGGCACAGAGATCTTGGCTTTGTTCAACAATTGATCGAGTGTGCTAAGAATTGGAGGGACGGAGTAAAGAGAGTCTTTGCTGGGAGAAGCGGCTGTGTTCGATTGGCCTGACCATGGCAAACCTTAAAGTAAAAACAGCAAACCCAGCCAAAACAGTAGGCTTGTACACCAGGAAAGGGAATTTGAGGCCCTGGACCAGACTGATCAGTCACTGCCAGTGACAGTCTTAGTCACATTGTACATTCCTGGGAGCTTATTCTTCTCCTTACTTTTCTGTCCAAACAGCCAAATAAATGACCCCATCTCCCGCAATGAGGCCTATGTACGCTCTTAAAATTGCGCTATGTGCATATTAAAATGTGCAGGATTAGAACATGATTCTGGTTTGGCCCGAGCCCAAGAGAAGATGCAATGGTTAGCCATAGTGACAACGAGGACTTGCTAGTCCAACATCAGTACAGCATCCTGAGGAAGAAGACCCCTTACTCCAAGTCCAACTCTCAGTTCAGATCCTGTTTGCTTCTCAAACTAGGAGTTATGTTTTCGAGTGGGGTTGCTAGTAGGATGGGCAGCCCTGGAGAAAGAAATACAGTTGCTGTTGGACTCAGTCTTGCACTGGGAGAGGAGCTGAGCCCGAAAGTGGCACCATCTGCTCAAAAGATTGGAAGCTCCTGAAAAGATGTTTGCCACTCCTAAAACAACAGGTGGGGATGGGGGAATATTGTTCCAGTCAGACGGCAACCCATCAGGGCTCTTCTGAGAAGTGATCCAGGGCACAACCCAAATCAGAAATATGGCATGACTGATCAGTAGGAATAGGACTCCTTGCCATCTCCCCAGGGAAGACTGCAGAAGACAAGCTGGAAGTCATCCTATCACCCTGTGGATAAGGTGGGGTGGAGAATTAATGACTGACCCATTAGGAATGGGTGACTAAGCTGAGCTAGTATTATTAGCTGGCATTCAGAGCACAGAGCTGGGAGCTGAGTTCCTTGAGTTGTTTCTCCATCTCTTATGTAAACTGTGTGCTCTTAATGTTTTTGGGGAGTAGGTTGTAGCCGTGTTGGTCTAAGGACATAGGCAGACAAGGTTCCTTAGGTGAATTTGATATCTTTTATTAGACCAACCCAAATAGTTGGAGAATAGTTATTAAGCAAGCTTGCTTAATAACTATTCTCCAACTATTTGGGTTGGTCTAATAAAAGATATCAAATTCACCCAAGGAACCATGTCTGCTTAATGTTTTTGTGTATTGAATGGAGACAGCTCCTTGGGGCATCCTGTATTTGCAATCTCTGGCTGGAATGCATTTTAAATATATGTCACTGTTATCACAAAGAAACTTCAGGAAATGTTTTCTGTACAGTAAACACTAGGAAAATGGGGAGAATTTGTAGCCATATATTCAAAGATTGGGCAACATGGATGTGCTCAAAAGGAAAAATATTTTTATGTGCAAACACTCTTTCTTATGGCTAGCGGCTAGTTCAAGTAGCATGTTTGTTATACTTTGACTTGAATATTATTTCCTAGCATGTGTAGAAAACTTGGACCACACAGAGTGCTGCATAAATATGAAGTATTATAATGCTCAATATTTAGTTTTATAGAAAAATTGAAATGCATGGACTTGTTGATGCACTTGGTTCGCAGCTAAGCGAGTTGAGCTTTGCAGGGGTCTTTTCCCCACCTAGAATATCCAACAAACTTAATTACTTTATTTTTCTATTTTGAAGATTAAAGGAGAAGAAAGTCAGTAACAGCAAATTCTACTCCTAAGGAAGGTATTCTCTTCATTGCACCTTTACTAACGTCACTCAGGAGGCGGCATTCATTTGCTCCGGACATCCTACTCAATGAACATTTTGTCGGGCTGAGAAGAGGACAGATGGGTTCCCGTAATCTTTCCTTGTTATGAAAGAAACTTGTTCATTTTAATTTATATTCTGTACCGAGTGTACACACCTTGCAGGCTAGATTTGCTGCCTATTCAAGGTATTATTTGCATCCAGGATAGCAAACCTCAGCGTGGTGAGGAAGCAAAGGGAGAGATTTTTAAAGTTCCAGGACACGTGGTCCTTCTCGTGCATCTGTGCAGACCTGGCTTTGCCTTGCAGATACCTGATGTATGAGTGCAAATTGTATTCGGCATGTAGGTGCCTAGGCCATAAGCTAGGCATTTACAACTGTTTGCATGCATACAACCCTGCAACAGTAGAAACCTGGCCCTTTGATTGACAGGTAGCAAGTTTAATTTATTGAATGCTATAAAGGCACTTTTACAAGATTGAGACTTCATGTATATTACTGTTTTTGAGGCAGAAGATTGTATCCCCCACAGTGTAAAATATTCAGGGTAATTTGTAGCTCTTGCTATACTTTTTCTTGCTAGAAGTTTGTTACTTTTTTTTTTAGTACCTGTGAACGTGTCAGTTTTTGAAAACTAAATATCCTCCAAGACTGTTAACTGGGGTCCTTGATGGGCTTCATGAAAAGCTTTTAAAAGAGCGAGAAAGAAATGTGAACTTATTGTATCATGTAAATCTGTTCCCTGAAGGCAATGCAAGAAAATATTTTAATATGTGTGGTAGCAGATATCTGTTGCTCGCAGGAAGGAAAGGTGTTTTAGATTCTGAAAGGATAATTTACTTTGGTGTAGTATCATTTTGCAAGTCCTTTCAGCTGGTAATGTGCATAGAAATGAATTTTTAGCAAACTGCCTGTCTATACTTTTACAAACCTTCTTAGAAGATACTGTCAAACAGCCCTGCATTTTTTTAACTGTAGACTGTTTTCCTAAAATGTTCTTTTCCCATGGCACAGCAGCGTGCAAAAGTACAAACAGGTGTGTCGTCATTATGGCTTTAGTTAAAAGAACAATTACAGGATTTTTAGATGGGGAAAACCCTATTAGATTGTATTCAGAAAGTTTGTTTCCCTGCAAGAACAGAATTGCTTTCCTTGGCTGACATATTGGAAACCAGATGTCCTAATTTGTGTGCGCATCAATTCTTCATGTTAGCAGCTTATTATTCATTAATGTGAAGTTCCTTGTTGCTCTCTCCATATGTGGGTGGAATTTTTTTCAGTCTGTAAATTTGATTGTGCTTCTCAAATAGGTGCGGAGAGAATTACAGTCTTCTGTCTTTTACGTAACAGCCTGAGGCTTGAAGCGATTCGCATATAATACTGTCTCTCTCACCACAGCAAGCTGGCTTGGTTGGGGGATTTGCTGCCCAGCAGAAAGCCTTAGCAGTTTTCAGTTTCTCTTGCTCCCCGTGCTACCATTTCTGTTGTTTCCTGACTCACTTCCCTGATACCACTACGCATTCACAGAGGACAGTCCAAGGAACACTGTTACCGTTTCGCTTTCTTCAAAAAGACTCATTTGACTTCAGATGGACGTGCTTTAGTAGAGACTCAGTAACTGCTAAGGGTTGGGCTTCAGATTTTGAATACAACTGCTCCTGAACACGTTTTGCAAATTGAATCCCAGGCATCGTCAAGGGGGAGAAGTGAGGGTAGCGAATGCAGCCTCCTGTTCTCTCTCCTGCAAGGTCAAAAACCCCTTCGACTGCAGCGGGATTGGGTTCGACGGTCTGTGGCTGAAAGAAGAAAAAAAAATAGAATCGGATTTCTTGCCCATCCTGCGTCCCGTCAGATCTTCCCCACAGACGGGCTTGTCCAGCAATGCCAGCACAATGGGAGCCAACCTTTTTGGCAGGCATGCCATACTTTAGCTCTGCACCCTCCCCAAGTACCGCTCCAATCCCCTTCCTCTGCCTGCTCCGCTGCTCCGCTTTCTGCTTCCTGCCTGACTTTCCCTGCCCGATGTGCTGCTCTGTTTTCTGCTTCCTTGCATGTGACTGACAGACAGACACCCTGCCCCCATTTGCCACGGGTTGGTCACCCCTGTTGTCCATCGCTGGGTGCCCAAATGTTCTGAAGAAGGGAGTCCTTGTGGACCTGCAAGTCCCCAGATCCCCTGCAGCTCCTCTTAGCCCCTGAGCAGGCTTTTTTCTTTTTGCCTGGAGGACACCCTTGAGCAGGCTTTTGGATCCAGGTGCACGGCAACCTCTGGGCATGACACGTGGTGAAGAAGTTTTCCATTGCTTACAATGAAGTATTTTCCTGCAGCATTTTGACTGATCCAGACCGTACAGGTGAAATATTCCCCTTGTACTCTAGAGCCCAAGAGCACTGGACCCCAAATTTTGAGTATCAGCGATTGTGTCTGAACATAACTCGTGCACGTGGCCCCTTCGTTCCTGTTTCTCCCATTGTTATCTCCTTTCCTTGCACAGAGCAGTATGTGCATACGGGAAGCCGATATGCTGTTACTGCACGTGTATTTAGGCATCGATGCATTTCACAGTGCTTCGAAACGACCCTTGAAACTCCTTGGTGTGCGCGCCAGGTTGCAATTCCTGGTGGGGAGAGACAGCCCTTCATCGTGGCACATACCAAACTTCTTCTTAAATATTGCTTGGTACTTGAAAGGAAAATAAGCAGACTCGATATTCAGCTGGCATTCAGACCAGGTGGAGCAAGGATTTTTTTCTCTCCTCATTTTCAGTGTCCCATGTTTGAACAACTTTCAGTCCCCCAAAAGGGGCCAGCGCTTTGTTGGGATCAAGTCGGCACTTGCCGGCACTGGCGTCCTTGCCAACGCTGAAGTACCGAGGTTGAATGTGCGGGCTAATTTTTAATCTATGCAAAGAAAAAAAAAAATCTCCCAGATTTGCTCGCTATAAAAGCTTTTAAATGTCTGTTAAAACTTTGTATGTTGTTTTCATAGACCGGAAGCTATTTTAAGTCTTAAAAAAATAACTTATTTTTTTAACATATGGAGTACTTTTTGATACCGTACCAGTTACATGTCTCTGTAGCATCTGATCTATATTTAAAAATACATATTCAGCAGAAGTTATCCTATTGATTTCTGAGGTGCGCTTTTCTGGATTTGGATCTTTGTTCTTGGAGTAAAAAACTAACCTCCCCAAGCTATTGGGAACAAGGCCTTTCATCAGTGCAACCCACCAGTGCTGAAGAACGACTTAGTTGTGAATTATTTTGTAAACTGCTGAATGAAGCCATGCACCACACCGAGGAGAATGTGAGGATGTTGAAAAACTAGCAGAAATGAAAGGCAGCTTTGAGGGGAAATGCCGTTTTTGGTTGTCACACAGGATCAGAGGCTGTAAAATGCCATTCTGTACTGGCGGGGTAACTGAAGTTTGATTTTTTTTAAAATAAATACATATACACATCCATGAAAAGTTTGTGCACGTGTTTCAGGAGTACTGTATTTTTACAAGTGTATCGGTTACTTCTCTGACATTAAACGGTTGCTGATCTTCTAAATCAATTTCTAGATGGTTGATTTTTGTTTTAAAAATAGCAGTTTTGTTCTTCCTCCATGTAAAAGGTCTAGGAAGGGAAAGGAGGCACCTTTTTCGAATGTGATCTCATTTGAGGATTCATCATTTTTGCAGCTGTACTAGGATTTCAGTAGCTGCTTTTTCAATTTTTAGCTGCCCTCTGGTAATTCGCATGTAGGAACATAAATAACGGGCTGGGATTTGGCAACTTTCTGACAGCGCTCAGTTCAAGTAATGACCTTCATTGAACTGAATCAAAAAAAGAATGAGGGAACCATGGGATTATCGTAATAAAACACGCTTAGAAGGAAACTTTTGTAATAGATTTTTTTTTGAGGAAGTATAATTTTCAGGTGCATTTGGAGTGTTTTTGAAGCTACCTGTTTTTAACTTGGTTTCGGTCCCCTCTTCTGCTATCAGTCCTTTGCTTGGCTTAATAGGTGGAGCTGAAAGTCGGAAGAATTATTGAATATACCGAATACTGTTGAGTTGGCTAAGCGGTCTCACAGTTTCCTGTTCCTCACCCAAAGGTGGTGGGGCTTTTCCTCAAGTAAAAGAGCCAAGTCTGCCCCTATGTGGGATCTGCTATTAGGGAAAACCCTGCCCTTGTCTCTTCAGGTATGGACGTTCCTCCCATATTGCACCATTCACACGGGAGGAGGTGACTTAGGATATTGGGGCAAGTAGGGGGTCGGGGAAGAACAAGTGTACACGTGTCCACCCATTATGCAGACAAGCATGTGGGGAAAGAGGGTCTGTCAGTATGTGGATTCCCGTACCCTTCCTCTGCAGGGAGGAGAGGGCCCCAGGGCTAAGGATGCTTAGGATGAAGTAGTGCTTAGGATAAGCTAAGGATGCTTAGGATGAAGGTGGGTCTTTGGGAAGCAATGAATGATTCCTCCTCCCTGTTTGCTTCTGAATGGTTCTGCAGCATCCAGCTGAGCTCCATAGGCTGGACCAGAAAAAATCCTCACTGGTGTTTCTATTTGTGTCCTGAGCTGTGTGCATTTTTGTCTCTGTGGATGAACATCTGATCTTCCTTGCTCTTCTGGATGAAAAGTCTGGACCTGATCCTAGAGTCCTTTCATGTGTAAGTAATTCAGCCCACTAGCACAAGAAATGGCCACAAATAATGATGTGCTGTCCTATATCGCCTATAGAGCCAGGAGGGACTTTTGCTTTAGTCAGCATTAATGTCACTGCTAATTTTCATGCTAATGAAGTTGGCACCTCCCCACTGGGTTCCCAGCAAAGATGTCATTGAGACATCATAAATACACCTCCTTTACCAGTCTTGATTGGCAAAGCTCTCCAAGGGAAAGCTTGCTAAGGACTAGGATTTTTAGACTTGTGTTTTACAGGAAGATCGTCTTCCACTATCTGCTTTTTTGCTATATAATTGTCTTTGACTAGTTTCATGAGGGGACAGACCTCATGCTCTGCACTGTTTGCTCCTGCTGCTCTCATGGATCTGTTATGGGTTTGCCCACCTCTTCAGTTCACATTTCTGTTTCTCCGTCTCTCTTAATGGCAGGTCAGCGGTGCAGGGATTGGAGCAGAAAATAACCTACCAGCTTGCATTTGAAGGATGCTCCGCGCTTGAAAGGGGCTAGGCGTTCTGTGGTTCTGTAAGGTCACAGCTGCCATCAATCCCCCTTTTTGTTTTAAAAAAGGAAGTAAAAGGGTCCCTCCCTGCCACAAACAATGAGGCCTTTCCCTATTTCCCTGCCTATCGGGGGCCTCAAGACTTGCAGCATGTGCTGCGGGCATAAAGTTTTGGAAGGCGATGTGTGTTCGGGAAAACGCTGGCTTTTACGAGAGGGTGGCACTGTCCTCCTTTCCTATTAAAGGGAATGCAAACGGCTCCTCAACAGCCCAGTTCCTTTGTCACTGCAGAGCCGTGTCCTTCAGGCTGGGTCTCCCCTCGCTTTGGCCGTTGTCTTGTGTTGTTTGTCATTTGTTTTCAGTGGAAGTGGCATGGGATAGTGCAGCGCATGCAGCCTGCTTTTGTCCCCGGAGCCTTTGACCCTCCATTGGGCTTGTGTTTGGTTGCTTGTACCATAAAGAGCCCCAAACCCTCCTGGCCCAGTTGTACTAGATGCCCCATCTCAAACATGGGAGCACACAGAAGTGATTCTCAATGAACACTAGCCTCCAACAAGGAACAGACAAAACCCCTCATTTATGCCTGGGGAAATACACCCCTTAGCTTGTCCCTCTGATGAAGTCCAATAGTTTGATGCCACTAACATCCTTAAATGGTTTATGGAGGGGGAGGGGGGTGATACCCCAATTTAATTATTTTAGGTAGAAGGCATGGTAGGGTGGCACCCTCAAGACTAACTGGTTCAGAGAGGCATGCGCTTCATAGGCAACCTGCTTTGTCAGATGCTATGCATTATTTTAGGAGTGCATTCACCCTGGCTTACACCCAGCTTTTGTGCTGACTTCAGTATTTTGCTGCGAGGTGTGATTTCTTCCCCTTCCC
This sequence comes from Alligator mississippiensis, assembly GCF_030867095.1. Classification (NCBI taxonomy): domain Eukaryota; kingdom Metazoa; phylum Chordata; order Crocodylia; family Alligatoridae; genus Alligator; species Alligator mississippiensis. Next base: position 70,484,984 of record NC_081833.1, read on the forward strand.
CCACTGAAATAGTTAAACTAGTATAGACACAGTAAGCTGGCATAGAGATACCTCTCATTATGATAGGTTATTGCTCATCCTTTACAGCATCCAGACAAGGAGGTCTATACTGACTGATTTAACCTTACGGAATTTGTACCATTTTTTGTGTAATTTTTTTTTGGAATCGAAAACAAAAGGGCTGTCCTCATTCAGCCAAGAACGCCAAAATCTCCAGTTCCCGAACAGAGTTTGATTCCTGCTGCAGTCAACCCCCTTCATGCTGGGATTTTTTTTTGGAAATGCTAGCAAGCAGCTGCTTTGCTTGCTTTCCTCCCTTCTCTCTGTGTTCAACTTGGGCTTCGTGTATCTCCAGCTTCTAAAACAGAGAGGCTATTTACAAAGTTTTTATAAGGCACACTGACCTTCAGCTGTAGACATAACATGGTTGTTCCCCAAATCTGTCAGTATTGCTTCGCCTATTAAATTGAAAACTAAACTTTTCAAAATCAAAGGGATTACGTGATGGTGGCAGGGCTGGACTCCGTGACCCAGAATGCTCTTTCCACTCCGACGCTTCTAAAAGTGCTGTTATCAATGCGATTGCAAGGTCCATAATAATAAATTGCTTTGTTTCCAATATAGAGCCAAAGCTCTTCTCCGGTGACAGAGGGTGTTAAGGGAAATTCTTCTTATTTCCAAGTTTCTAGAAGTGTATTTTGAGCAAAGGAACAGAAATAATGACGGTACCCGAGGGATTACTAGTGACTTTAACTATTAAGCAACGCTGAGACCTTCGGTTGTGTAGAAAATCATTGCCTTTATTAATGCACATTTTAATCAGCTCGTTCATTTTAAATAAGCATGTTTTACCGTTAGAAAAAGCCTACAAACCAGTGCTTCAAACTGAGCAGCTGGCTACAGTAATGGTTACAAATTAGCTCACTGTAGAAGTGTTTCAGAAATATGACATTGCAGACACAATATATTTAAAACATACAAGCATGCCAAAAACTTCTGTCTGTTGGGTTTCATTATTTTTTCCATTAGAATCATTATGCTTTTTGTTTTTACCAGTAAATCCATCGAGTCAACTTCTACCCTGAGATAACTTCTCTGAATACAATGTTAGGCATGAGTTTGGTTTCTGAATGACATGACTGCAGCACCAGTGGCGGATGCCTTGCAAACCCCCTTTCTATTAAATTGGTAGAACTAGAAGACTAGCTGCAAGGATGAGCATTAAAGCATTTCAGGAACAACTGCATGCTTGCTCTCTGGTTACCACCAGTTTGTCCGATTATTACAAAGTGATCAAAACTAGCTGATGCAGTATAAACTCCTGAGCCGGGACTTGAAACCAATGCGTGGCTCCCATTGCTGATCGCATACTCAGGTAATCCTCCGTCAGGGCGACCATTTCAAAATCATGAAAAGATTGTCTTATCGGAGTACCTGTGCTAGTACAAGCGATCAAGGTAGTCTCTGTCATACTGACACCAGATGAATGTTGGCTCTTATTTAACAAAAGTTACTAGCATGCAAGATTTAAGCAGTTAGGCTTATCCTTTGTGGATATTAATGGAAACCCCCCCCCCGGGTGAACAGGAACTCAAGTGGATTTGTCAGCCCATGGGTATGAGGTCATTTTGTAAAAACTTCTTATCTCCCTACTGTAGACCACCGTTTGTTTGGCCAGTTCTCTGTGGCTGGGAATGGACAGTGAATGAACTTGGTTTTCGAAATACGCTTGCTTTTGAGCAAGGTAGAGCCTTCTCTTCTGGGCCACGAACCACATATTTGTTAAGAAAGAATCAATAGCCAGGGTCACGGGTATAATCCGGGCAGTGTGAAAAAGTTAAGTTTGTTCCATAATTTGCAGCATGCTGCTGTAACTGCAAACAACATGCCATTAGCAATCATATTGATCTTTCTCCTGCCAGTGATTACTTAGTAAGAGAAGTGCTGTTCTCATCTGAAAAGGGGATCTCTAGAAAAGTAGCATCAGCAGTTCTGTTCCCCGAGGGTATTCAGAGCCACTGTTGTTTACCCAGGTGACACAATTAGAGCTGCTGTGCTTTTACGCGCCTGTTTCTCCAGAGCTCAAACGAGGCGAACACAACCCTATCCCCCGTACACATCACCAGCAAGACGCTTATTAATCTGGATCAATTGTGCCTCTCCAAGCCTGCAGAAAACAATAGGATGTGGATGTCAGCAGTGGCATGCCTGAAACAGAGGGGGGGAACAAAGATGTGTTTGTGTTGGCCCAAAGGACCTCTATTGTTTGTGATGATCAGTTAGAAGCAAAGACACTAGGCTCAAACCCAAAGCAAGAATGCAGGCTGCTCGCTTTCTCACACCTAGCGGATAATGGAAGTCAACGAAACACCACAAAACTGGGAACTGTGTGTTACGTTTCAGAGCACAGCCTCACTTTACCCTACAGATGGCTATAATTAGTATGACTAATTATGTATGATGACTAAGTATAGTCACCTGTCTGGTAATGTTGTTGATCCATTTAATCTGAACAGTGCCGTAGCTGGACAGAGTGTGTTCAGTATCCATATGGCCACCCCCCAAAAGTGCTGGGATATATCACTGTGTTGTTCTGGAATGCAAAAAGAATAGATTTAAGATTTGAAAAGGACACAGTTATTTCACTGCTGGTAATAATGGGATTTCTTCAGAGAGCAGGCGATGTCTGGTTGCACCTGAATTCTCAACTTGTATTATCACTTGAAAGTAGACGTAACAGGCTCAGTATGTTGTGTCTTTCACATTGACATTGCGATTGCTGTTGGAAGCCAGGAGAGCACCAACACGGCCAGCAGCAAGACCAAGCCTCCGTCCCTAATGAGATCTTTTACCGTATAGTTTCTAAGCTTCTTCCCATGTCCCCGTGACTTAAACCACTCGACCACTTCATTTAGACTGAACTGCTCGGGCGCATACCCTAGCTCCTTCCTGGCCTTCTCCATGCTAAAATAATGCGTGATGCCTGTTTTGTAAACCTCAGCGCGAGTGAGGAGAGGTTGAAAATTATAGAAAGGGCCGACCAGAGAGTGAACCATTTCAGTTAGGAATGCAAAGAAATACACGAGGGCGAGAGGAAGGCGAAGGGTTGGGAACCTGTAACCCAAGCCTTCAGCTAGAGGTCGGAAAAATTCAAAGTTGTTTACTGGCCTGCCGTCTGAGATGAAGTAGGCTTGGCCAGCAGCTCTGTGCTGGCTGGTGGCTTTGAGTGCCTCAGAGGCCAGGATATGAGCCTGAACTAAATTATCTACATGCACGAATTCTACTAAACTATGGGGATCCCCATACAGGAATTTAAAGAATCCCCTTTCAAGGTAGCTAACTATTCTTGGGAGATGCCTTTGTTCTCCAGGCCCATAGATGCCTGCTGGTCGAAGAGCACAGGTCCTTAACACTCCTTTGCCTTCTCCAAGCTCAGTGCCGTTTGCCTCCAGCACTTTCATCTCTGCTAGTGACTTGGTCCGGGAGTAGTGATCAGGATGGAGGTGAACAGGGAAATAAGGCAGAGATTCATCCCCATTTTGGATAACCTGGCCTCCGAACACGACATTGTACGTGCTTGTATAGACCAGTCTCGACACGCCTGCTTTCCTGCAAGCCTGGATGACATTTTCTGTTCCTCTCACATTCACGTCTTCTATAAGTTTTCGGTTCAGTTGCTCCCTGCCAGACATTCCATAGGAAGCAATATGGAACACGCAGATAACATCTCGCAGGGCTTTTTCCACTTCAGAGAGATGGCAGACATCCCCCTCTACGAACTTCACTCCCTCTGGTACAGCCTGGATCAGCTTCCCGACATCAAACAGAATCACGCTGACTCCCTTTTTGCATAGGGCACAACCTAAACTGAAGCATGACAGATGCCATATGTTAGTGCTATATGTAGCATAACGATGCATAAAAGCCTTTCACCTTGGGCTGAGAGAGACTCCTTAACTGTTTCGATGCTGCCTTTTGCTTGTCATTATTTTCAAAGGATCTGTGTACCCATTAAGGGGTCTGAAACTAACTGTCTGCTTCTACTTGCAAGATTCGGCAAAAGCTCACAGCGGAATTTGATGCAAAGCAGAAATACGGTAATTTTTTCTATTTGCGACAAGTGCTGTTTCCATAACCCTTAGAAAGCAAATCCAAACCAAGCCCTTGGACAGGGGATAAAAGATTTTTCCACTAAAGCATAGTTGTGGTGTCAAAGAGTGTCTGTAAAAATGACATCTTGTCATGCAACGGATTTGTTCCTGTGTGAATATGAAGTCATTTGATTTTTGTAATGGCTAAAATAAATGTTTACAACTGTTTAGTCCTCTGAAACCTGCAAAACCAGCTGTGGAAGGGTGCGATGGATTTGATTCCAATTTGTGCACCCGAAAGGTCCCAGTCCTACCACACCACTTAGGTGGGTGCTTAACTTTATGGACCAAAGAAGTCCCCCATCTCTTCAATCTTCCATAACATTAAATGTGCTAATAAATGTTTGCAAGATTGCAGCCTAACATAAATGCAGATCTGCACAGAGGGAAGAGCAGTTTGTGTGGAGCTGCTGGTAGGATAAATTCTCATTTAAGGATTGCACAAAGTTAATGGAAGGCATAACATAGCTTGCAGAAACTTTTGAGGCAGAAAATCACAACTTGGCTGGGGGCTGAGGGTCCGGGGCAGGCAGTTAAAAGAAAAACACTCAGCTGGGAATAACTAAATGCAGAACTCTGCAATTCCATTTTTACCAACCGATTTCTGAGAAGCAAAGCCGTTCCGCCAAGTGTTTGCAGCTATAGTTATTTTAAAGGAAAGTTAAAATTGCATGCACTAACCGGAAACCAAAGTAACCACCTCCTCCAGTAATAAGGACAGCTTCCTTGGTGATATTTTCTGGGTCCATCTTTTTTTTCCTTTGGCACTATTTTCTTTTAAAAGCAAACTGACCTATAAAATAAAATTAATTGCAAAAACTGCATATCAAAATCGATACGGATGTTTAATACCTCCATATATTTAGTCATTTGAGAGACATTTTGTGTTTCAATTTTGGCAGACAAACCGCACTGTCTGTTAAGTAGGACTCGGTCCTGTCCAAATATTCTTATAAAGGCAATATGGAGGCGAACAAAAAAAGGCTACTGTTGCAAAATAAAGGCAGTTGGTAATGTGGCTCAAGATGCAAGAGAATTATTCATCTTCATTCACTGCGTCATATTCTGCCGAAGGGTGTATGGGGAATAAGAGTTCAGAACAAAATTAGGTGGCGTTACAGAAGACGCTCCTTTATGGACTAAACTAACTAGGCGGGTATAATGTAACCGCATCAAATACCCACGTATCCACTTGCAGAGCGGTCAGTGCATGGTAACACAGCACCTCATATTTACACAGATCAGTGTGCATGCGTGTGTGTTTGTGTGTTTTCATCTAGAAACTGCACCAAGCGTGATCCAACTTTCATAAGTATTTATGCCTCACCCAAATCTTCATCTATGCATGTGGGTATGTCTCTGGCATCCTCCCCTAGAAATATTCCCTAACGCCTAAAAATTGAGAAGACGGAGGAAAAAAAGATCCTCAAGCCCGATAATGAGTAGATTGAATCACCACATGGAGCTGGGCCCGTTTTCATGGCTGTCTACGAGGCTACGCACGTCTGCGCTGACTTTTATTTGCTCAAACACAACTTTCCCAAGAGAAGCGTGTCCAGCTGGATAACCCTCCAGACGCGCTCCCCGTGCGAGCTGGGGGCGATACCACCTTGATTGGATGTTTGTCACTCCTAATCGGTAGGGACTGACTGAAGTCGCGGCAAGGCAAAGGGTTTTTTGCGGCCCCGCAGAGCCGATTTCGTGGGGCCCTGTCCCCGCTGCTGATCGGCCCTCACTCGGTTCGCATCGCTACCATTTTTTTTTTTGGTGGGAAAATTGCAGCCAATGCCAGATTTCCCAGCGATCGCGGACAGCGCTGTTTGTCGCACGAAACCGCCAGCCCTATTAATAGCCTGTTTCCCTAAATAGCAGGGCACGATTGTGTGCCGGGGCTGCCCCAAACCAGCTCGTGGAGGGCGCCGGCGGGCTCAAGGCCTTAAGCCATGCCTGCAAAGGGTTGAACCAGCTGGGCTCATTAAGGCAGGGGCAGCCTGCACGTGCTGCAGCGGATAGGGCAGAAAGCAGAGCAGGGGACAGAGCAGGGAGCAGAAAGCAGAGCAACAGATCAGGGAAGGAATGCAGGACAGAGCAGGGGATAGGGCAGGGAGCAGAAAGCAGAGCAACAGATCAGGGAAGGAGTGCAGGACAGGGCAGGGAGCAGAAAGCAGAGCAACAGATCAGGGAGGGAGTGCAGGACAGAACAGGGGAAACCTATGCTCCAGAGCAGGGAGCAGAAAGCGGAGCAACAGGTTAGGGAGGGGAAACACAGGGCTGGGGAGCAGAAAGCAGAGCGGCAGCTCAAGGAGGGGAGCAGACAACAGGGCAGGGGACAGGACGCTCGGGGGCAGCAGGCAGGAAGCGCGCAGCCCGACCCCCGTCTCCTACCGCAGCTCGCGCTCCCGCCGCCGCTGCCCCGCCCACGCGCGCTCTGCTAGGCGCGGCACCGCCCGGCACCCGTAGGGCGGTGCTCGGGTGTGTATGTGTGTGTGGGAAGCGAAGGGGAGGATTCCGTACAGCAAAATGGTGGCTTCTATGCGGCTTGGGGAGCGGCCCCTTTTATCCCTGCCGTACGAGAAGATGGCGGGTCTCGCGGGATGGGCGGGGATGGAGCCGGATGGCGGCGGCGGGAGCGCGCGGGGCGGGGCTAGGGCGGCAGCAGGGGGCGCGGGCGCGGGCGCGCGGGGGGAGGCAGGGCTCTGTGCAAGTTGTAGAAACAGCGTCGGGCCAGACCGCGTCTACACTGGCCTAATAGCTCATCCCAGCGCCTTGTCCCTTAGGGTGCCTCGCGTCCGAGCAGAAACCTTACCCTGCACGATATCCCGCCGCTTCCACCCGCGTAGCTTTTTATTTCTGTTGCAGCAAGTCAGAAAGGCCTCCCAAACGCAATCCGGCCTCAGCGCTGCTTGCATTTTTTTGGTGTTTGTTTCTGAAAAAATGTAAGAGAAAAATAGGCCAAGCGTCCCCCTTCCTCTACCCCCCCTCGGTTAGATTTGGGAGCTGGCTGGGAAGCAGAGCGAAGCCCGGCTCCCTTGAAAGTGTGCAACCGTTCTTTATTTGCACACGCATTCATTTTTTTTTTTAGATACAGGCAGTCCTAAATGGGTCCTGAAAAAATGAGACATTGCAACTAGGAGCTGATTTTAGGAAACAATGTTGTAAATGGGGGGTTGGTTCCTGAACCCAGGCGCGATACCTTATTTTCGCCAAAAATAACCCAGCGTTTTGTGGGTGCTATGGCAGAAGCGAGTACAGCGCTGCTGGTAGTTTTGCCTGTTGGGTTTAAACATTTCTCTTGGCTTGTAACGATACGTACGTTGAGTGGAGCTACTCTTGCAAACACCTTTCCATTCCTGCGATCGAGTATTTGCAGGATTTGTCCCTAAATGTCCAAGCATTTGTGACGTACAATGCAGGGCCGTGAATCTTCAGACCCCTGCGTTGTCCTGGGGCTGCACAGGGCAGTCTGATGCCTGGCTGAATAAAAGCTTGCACTGACCCCTGAAAACACTAGTATTTGCACGGCTTACGAAGCATTGCATTACTCTTAACTGGCTCTGACCTGTTGCGGAGAGAGAGATCCTTGCACTTCCCACCTTAGCGGCACCTATTCAGGACTCCTGGTGCTGTGCGCACATATCATTTTGCAGGATCAGAAAATAAATGATGGTTTTATTTTGTCTTCATTCCTCATCTTGAAAGAGGCCCTCTTGTATTTTAAAGGGACCTTACTGACCTAACCCAAGGTGCAAGAAGAATAGCAAATGTGGCAAGCGGCCAGCTTGGCTTAGCAGAGAACTCTTCAGTGAGCTTAAACACAAAAAGGAAGCTTACAAGCAGTGCAAGCTTGGAAAAAACAACTAGGAAGGAGTATAAAAGCATTGCTCGGGCATGCAGGGGTGAAATCAGGAAGGCCAAAGTGCAATTGGAGTCGCAGCTAGCATGGGATGTGCAGGGTAACGACAAGAGTTTCTACACGTATTTTAGCAACAAGAGGAAGGTCAGAGAAAGTGTTGGTGCTCTAGTCAATGGGGCAGGCACCCTAGTGATAGATGATGAGGAAAAGGCTGAAGGGCTCAGTGCCTTTTGTACCTTGGTCTTCGCAGGGGAAGTCAGCTCCCAGATTACTGCACTGGCTGCACAGTTTGGGGAGGTGAGCAGCCCTCAGTGGTGAAAGAAGAGGTTAGGGACTACTTAAGAAGCTGGATGTGTACAACCCATGGGGCAGGATGGGTTGCCCCCGAGGGTGCTGAGGGAGTTGTCTGATGTGATTGCAGAGCCACCGGCCGGCATCTCTGAAAATCGTGGCAAGCAGAGGAGGTCCTGGCCAATTGGAAAAGGGTAAATATAGTGCCTATCTAAGAAAGGGAAGAAGAAGGATCCAGGGAACTACAGACCAGTCAGCCTCACCTCGGTCCTTGGAAAAATTGTGGCATAGGTCCTCAAGGAATCCATTTCTAAGCACTTGAAGGAGAAAGAGGTGATTAGGACCAGTCAGCGTGGATTCACCAGGGGCAAGTCATGCCCGATCAACCTGATTGCTTTCTATGATGAGAAGACTGGTTCTGTGGATGTAGGAAAGTAGTGGATGTGATATACCTTGAATTTAGCAAGGTATTGATACAGTCTCCCACAGCATTCTTGCAAGCAAGCTAAGGAAGTATGGGTTGGATGAATGGACTGTAAGGTGGATAGAAAATTGGCTGGATTGGCAGGCTCAATAAGTAGTAATCAATGGCTCAATGTCTAGTTGGCAGCCGGTATCAAGTGCAGTGCCCCAGGGTTCAAGCTCTTCATTAACGACCTGAAAGATGGGCTGGAGTGCACCCTCAGCAAGTTCACGGATCACACCGTAGATACACTGGAGGGTAGGGCTAGGATTCAGAGAGATCTAGACAAATGGGAGGATTGGGCCAAAAGAAATCCCATGGGGTTCAACAAGGACAAGTGCAAAGTCCCTCACTAGGACAGAACGGTCCCATGCACCAGGACAGGCTGGGGCTGGCTGACTGGCTGGGCAGCAGCTCTGCAGAAAAGGACTGGGGGTGACAGTGGACAATAAGCTGAATACGAGCCAGCAGTGTGCCCTTGTTGCCAAGAAGGCTAACAGCAGACTAGGCTGCATTAGTAGGAGCGTTTGTAGCACATTGAGGGAAGTAATTATTTCCCTCTGTTCAGCACTGGTGAGGCCACACCTGCAGTATTGTGCCCAGTTTTGGGCCTCCCATTATAGAAAGTATGTGGACAATTTGAAACGAGTCCAGCTGAGGGCAATAAAAATGGTTTGGGGGCTGAGGCACATGACTTATGAGGAGAGGCGGAGGGAACTGGCCTTATTTAGTTTGGTGAAGAGAAGACCGAGAGAGGATTTGATAGCAACCTTTAACTACCTGAAGGGGGGTTAAAAGAGGATGTTCTCAGTGTTGACAGATGCCAGAACAAGGCATAACAGTCTCAAGTTGCAGCAAGGGAAGTTTAAGTTGGATATTAGGAAAAAACGTTCTCATCAGGAGGGTGGTGAAGCCCTGGAACAGGTTACCCAGAGACTCTCCATCCTTGGAGTTTTTTAAAGCCCGGCTCAACAAAGCCCTGGTTGGGATGATCTCGTTGGGGGGGTTGGACTAGATGTGACCTCCTGAGGTCCCCTCCAACTGTAATTTTCTATGATTCTACGATCTTAGCTGTGTTTAAGTGTTAAGAAATCAATTCAGATTTGCTACTGGTAGATATTAGTAAAAGCATGAAGCTGTAATGAAGACAGATTAATTAGGCCAGGGGGCGGGAAAATATCACCCATAGGCTATATCCAGCCTGCTATTTGATTCTGTCTGGCCCACGGGTGGGCAGTGGGTCCAGCTCTGGCCTCTGTTGATGCTGTGGGGGACACTGGGCAGAAGCAGCCCTGTCTGCCTGGCTCCACATGACAAGCCTGGGGTAAGCCATACTCAGGCCCTGGCTCCCCTGCTTAGGTTGGGCCAGTGGCGCCCTGCCTGCCTGTGGGTCGGAGCTGGTGGGAGCTGCCACGGGTGCTCCACTCCTGTGCCCAGGGGCAGCAGAGTTTCCCCAAAGCCTCCTGGCAGATGAAGCCCTGGTCCCAGCCCTGCTTCCCACCTTGCCCTAGGCAGTGACACGAGTCAGCCCAGCCACCTGCCACCTCCTAGCTGCAGCCAGCGTGGCTCCCATCCTGGTCGCCAAAGTTAGGCTGCCCCAGCACCCTAGGTCTGGGGCTTCTGCGGGAATGGAGACCCCTAGGCACAGGCTGCATGCCCTGGAAGGGAGCTGGGACAGGCTGGAGGGGGCTGCTGGGCTTCTCCAGGCTTTGTAGGGGCAAGTGTGGATGGGAATGAGTGGTGGGCAGGCAGGTTTGGAGCGCAGGCAGCTCTTGAAGGGCTTGCTGGGGTGCAGGGTGAGGCAGCAGCTCCCTTGTGATTTGGGAAGTGGCTGGGCTCTGCTGGGGGTTGGAGTGTCCTCTCTTGGCCAAGTGTCTTGCTGGCTGGTTTTGGTTCCTTTGGGAAACGTTGAGGGGGTGGGGACTGCTCTAAGTCAAGCTCCTTCACCATGAAAGTCTACCCACGGGCAGAGGCTCAGGTCAGCTCCCTTTTCTTTGGTTGTTGTCTCCAGCAGCAGCTGCATCCTCAGCCTCTGGAGTGTGGTGGCTGCACCGTCCATGGTCCAGATCTGGCTCTAGGGCCCATAGCCAGAGTCCCATGGGAGGAGAGGTGGGGCTGGAGCAAGGAGTTGAATGGCAGCAGGCATACGTGTAACCATAGTGGAGGGAGGTGGGTGCGCCCCCCGTTAAGGAATCTCGATGCTGCTGATCACAAAACCGCTGCCCTCTTTAAATGAACCACACCTTCATGCTTCCTATTTCTTGAGTCTTCAGAGGTCCTCACGAGATGCTTTCTACGTTTTCTTTGCAACCAGAGGGCTGCTTTTTCTGGAAAACTTATTTTCCCATATATAAGTAAATGCTGGACTCCAGGCGCTGAGGCTTTAAGAAACACTGCAGATAGTGTGAGACCTTGTGTGCACAGCACCCGGTGCAGTTGAGAGGTCATACATGACAAGCTCTTCTGGGCTCAAGTAGTATTGAATCACCATGATGCAGCTTGCAAATACTTGTGGTTAACCCAGGAGCTAGCAGGGCTGGGCAAAATGCGGCCCATGGGCCAGATGCAGCCCATCAGCCATTCTATCCGGCCTGCGGGGCCCCTAAAAAATTTAGAAAATTAATATATATTGCCCCTGGCTGCTTGTCATGCGGCCCTCGATGGCTTACCAAAACTCAGTAAGCAGCCCTCCGCCCAAAATAACTGCCCGCCCCGAGTGCCTGCACAGATCCACCTTTTGTTTCTCCTCCTCCCATTCTGTTTAGAGCATTCAAAAGAGACAGAATACATTTCATTACTAGCTGAACTGTCTGCTTTGTTGCGGGAGGACTGCACTGGCTTTTAAAGTAACTGAGGGAAAGCCAGAAGAAACATTGCCTGTAGCTTAGAAGCCCGCGGCAGTGCCAAGGGTGCTCGTGAGTTTGAAATGAGCTCATCAAAGAAGAGGAAGGTAGGCCCTGAATGCCGAATATTCAACAAGAGCAAAGTTTCTTCACAAAACAGTCGGTGGCACAGGATGGAATTACGAGGATGAGCTACTTGATTACACACAAATGGTTGACTGCTGCAATTTTGTGTCCGGACAAGAAAAAGCAGTTCAGGAACATTTGCTTGTCAAGGCAAACTATTGTGAGATGTGTCTTGAGACCCTGGGCCTGCCGTTGAAAAGCAAGGTAAACAATTTCTCGGGAGTTGTGAAGTCAGAGATAGCCCCCTTGTTGATTTTCATTCGTGGTATCACCCTAAATTTTGAGCTCAGAGAAGAACTGGCATTACTGCAGTCAACTGAAAGATGCAACAACTGGAAAAGATTTATTGGAGGCAGTAAATCAATGCATGTCAAAATTAGGAATGGAGCAGAAAAAATTGGTGAGTGTGACCGCCGATGGAAGCCCAAATCTGACAGGCAAACGTGTTGGGTAGCTGAAAAGAATTCAAGGCCAAGTCAAAGAAACAAATCCAGAACAGAACATTATTTTTCTACATTGCATTATTCATCACAGTGTCCTCTGCAGAAGCGTTCTGAAACCAAGCACGGTCGTGGACACAGTTACGAAAGCAGACAACTACATTTGAACGAGAGGATTAAACCACAGGCAGTTTGTAACTCTGCTTGAGGGAATCTGAGCACACAGACATGCTCAGCGTAACATGGCTTAATTTGGGTAACGTTTTGAAAAGAACGTGGGAACTGAGCCAAGATTGGTTTTGTTTTTGAACACGAAAGAGAAAAAGATTTGGATTTCCCACTGATGCGGATTGGCGCTCTGATTTTCCATTCGCAAAATCATGGACCACATGGACGAACTCAATTCAAGACTGCAAGGGAAGGGGCTTCTTGCTCATGAATTGCATTTCAGGGTCGAAGTCATTTACGACAAAGCGACTCCTTTTCTCCTGTGAGATACGAAACAAGGAGTTCACCCGTTTTCCTACGTTGCAGCAGATTGCTGTTTGTGATCAAAGCCTGGAAAAAATACGCATCGTCATTACTTGACTTGCATGCTGAATTTTCTCGCTGATTCAAGGATGTTGGAATGATAGAAAAAGACCTGTCTTTGGTTTCCTCACTTTCACATTTGAGGCTAACAACGTGCCATGTGATCTCCATCTCAAGCTGATTGACCTGCAGTGTAATACCTTGCTTGCAGAGCAATTCAAATCAGTCCACTTTGTAGGTTTATTCCTCTCGCGATGAACAGAAGTTTCCAGAGATCAGGCCTCAAGCCCAGAAGAGGGAGGCTCGTGTTGTTCAGATCAACATGCATGTGTGAGCCGATGTTTTCTGTGCCGAAATTCAATAAATCAAAACCGATCTTGGAGCGATGACCACCTTGCAGCAGTGCTTTGCATTGCAACAACAGCGATGATACCTGACTTCAATTCTCCGGTTAACGCACAGCAGAAACTTCATTCTTCCCATTGAGTGAATTTGTTTTTCTTCAACCTAATTTTCAGTATACAAAAATAGGATTTTATTTTGAGCTATCATGCAGTTGCCTCTATATACATTATTCAAAAAAACATAAATCAGGACAAAATGTATTTTTAAAAATAAAATATTTTATAGCAGAGGTTTGATATTTGGCATATATTTGGTTTTTATAGCACTTATCTTCAAAGCCCTGTAACTCATTGAACCAGATAATAACTGTGAGAGGCGGGTAAACGTTTTCCCCATTTTATCCTTTTGAGTTTGGGTTCTTAGCTCCTATCTCCATGCACCGTCCACTTGTCTATGCTGCCTTTTTCTTTCTTTGAATGAACCCTCTAGCTTTCTTAAGACTATACCGGTACTTAGAAATCAAACATCAATCACAGTCTTACCAAATTGACTTGAATCATAGTTTCCTTGTAGGTTGCTGGTTGTTGGCTTGTTTGTGTTCATGCAGTGGAACACGTGTCTTTGTGACTGCGCGTGTGTTAGTGCAAATCAGTTGCGATGACATGGGTTTTCTACTTCAGAGAGAGGCCTGGTCTACCTTAATTTTACTTTAAGTGCTGAATGTGTCAGAGTCCCAACCATGTTATAATATCACGTGGACTTTCATGTTGTGACCACTTGAAGGAATTGCCCTCTAGCCTGAAATTCCAGAGCGTGGTACCTTAAAATGGAAAAGCATTGTATTAAGTGATGCCTTACTTGTTGTGACTTGACTTTAAATGAACCTGAGCTGCTCCACAGAGAGGTTCAAATCAGCATTTGAGTAGAACAAAATAAGGAGCTGCATAAGCAAGAAAAAGGAACAAGCTCATTAACCTTCCCTCTCCCTTTTTTTCCCTACGTTGCTTCATCTGGTACTGTCATTTGCTAGTAAATTTGCTAGTAAAATTGTTTTGTCATCGAACTACAAAGCATGACAAACATGCAGTAATGGAGAATAAAATAATGATTTGCTATGAGAATGTACCATACTGTGATTTTAATTGGGAAAGTAACTCTGAATCATGCTATTTTACATGATGGGAATTGTTTTTCTGCTTTTCCTTTGGCTGATCAAATCTGATGCATAAGGGAGACAAGGCAAATTGCACAAAGGCTATAACCCTAGGCCAGCACAACATGCCCAATGGTTTTACAAAATGTATGAAGCAGTTCATACAATTTGAAGCAAAAAGGTGGAAATGACGGAATATGTTTTTTGGGGGTTGGGGGAAGGAGGAGGAGAATTGTATGATCTAAAATAGAAATAAATTTTCATTTTTGTTAAAAGGGAAGATTGTAGAAAGGATGGATGGTCTTGGGGGAAGAGTTAGATTATCTGCCTTCTATTTCTGGTCGTGCAATAGACTTCCTGTGTGACCTTGAGCAAATCAATTTCCTCATCTATATAATGAAAGGGGTATTATACTCCCCCACTTCTCAGAGCTGCTGAGGAGCTCATTTCATTAATGTCTATACAGCTGTTTGAGTTCCTCAGATGGCAGGTGCTATATAAATATTAATAAAACAGGAAATTAGTTGTGTGGGACTTAAAAGATTTTTGGCAGTTAAGCAAGTTTCACCCTGTGGAAATGGTCACAGTGCCTTTACCTGAGGGGATCTGTTCATCATATAGCGTTGCTTTTGGAACATCCTGTACTTTTATACATAGAGTAAGTCATGCACATACCATACTTATCCATCTTGATTTTTTTTTTCTTCTGCAGAGAGATATAGTGCCAATAATGGAAGGATCTGTTCTGCAGTAGGAAGAGAAATGGAATTAAAAGTTAATAGGAATCAAAACTTGTGGCAGAGGTGATATCTTTTATTAGACCAACTAGATATTTGCAAAAAAAGGTCTTTATTTGCAAGACTTTGGGCACAGGCATAGGCGATTGCAACGATTGTAAAAGTTCTTCTGGGTAGAAATTTTTCAATTTTTTCATTTTTCATTTCTACCTAGGAGAACTTTTACAATCTTTGCAAACACACCTATCCCTGATGAAGGGTGCCTGTGCCCGAAAGCTTGCAAAACAAAGAATTTTTTTTTGCAAAATCTAGTTGGTCTAATGAAAGATATGGCTTCTGCCACGAGTTTTGATTCCTGTTGCCTCTAGACCAATATGGCTACAACCTGGATACCTTAAAAGTTAATGGCATTGCTAGTTCTCCAAGACTAATTCATATAGCTTGATATTTCCTCATCCTTACAGTTACTTCATCACTCTTTCTTGTATCCCTTTCCTTCTGTCTTTTCCCACTTTAGGAATGTACTATTTTCATTAAAATACTCTAGTACTGATTAGAAAGAAATGTGGTCTGGAGGTTAGAACAGAAGATTCCCAATCAAAATGGAAATGAAGTGTAGTATCTGTTACAGGAACCTCTGAGGCTTCAAACTGTCTATAAAGCACTTTGAGATTCTTGGATGAAAAACAGTGTATAATGTGAAATATGGCTAGATCTCGATGGTGCCAAATGGGTGTGAAGACTTCCACATAATTCTTCCTGTGCATATCAAATATGAAAAGCAGCACCAGTGCCAGTGTAATCTTAGGTTTTTCATACATACAGATGGGAAATTTTAGATGAGTGGTCATTGGAGGCTGCCAAGGTCCTGTTCATACGAGACCAGAAGTGAAGTCAGGGGAAAAAAGTTATGCTGCAACCTAACTGCCTGTATAAAGGCTTTAGTTTCAGCAGCTGTGGTGCTGCTTAACACTTGAAAATGCTGGGTGGAAAGGGAGGTCCTTCTGCCTCTACTGTGTTTTCTGCTTTGTTCTGAGAGAGGGGCTGTCATACTACATAGCTGATTTTGCAGCTTTCAAAGCTACGGTGCAAGTTACCATCTTAAATCCCACCTTTGGTACCACAACATCGGTACTTGCAGTCCCATTATCAAGTAGGTGCAATTTCATGTAGCCCATACGTGACATATCAGTAAATAGTGGAGCAATGGAAAGCTAACTTGTTTTGGATAAGCAGTTCTGAAATAGGAACATTTTCAATTGCATGGTCATTTGTGGCTCTGTTGGGATGAGCAAAACGTGACGTGGGCTATGTACCATTTCCAGAAAATCGTTATTGAAGGGTCTCTTCTTCGCAAGGATTTTTAGTGCATGGACTTGGTTCTAAGGATACTAGCCTGACATGAAATGATGTGTACATGCTAGCATGTTGGGTCAAAAATTAACATTTTTTTTCTCCTTCCATACTGGTTCAGAACTGTAGACTTACATGCAAGTTACCAGCTCTGAATTTATTGTAAGCTTTTGTCAACAAAGATAACTAACATATTAGTGGTTCAAAGACTGGTTGCGAGGCAGAACTCCTGATTCCTCCTTTTAACTTTGACTTTAAATGCTGTAGCCTTCCTTTGACCAAAGTCAGCGTTGGGTGACGTTTCTGACTGGCTCGTTGTCTGTCTTTGCATGTACTAGAGCAGTGCTTCTCACCCTTTTTTAGAGTCTGGGTACTCATCCACTACTTCGACTGTGGTGGCACCCAGCCCCGATTGAGAACCAGCATTGCTGATAGGAATGTAAATACTGATTTGAAAAAAAATCCATTTACAATTACAATGGTTGTAATTACAACGGTTAAAATCTTGTCATTACGATGGTTAAATGATTAATCAGTAAGGGGAAAGGGGGAGGGAACTAATATTTATAGTTAAGCTCTGCAGACCCTGGTGCAGCTGTTTGCAGCCTCCTCTCCATGGCGGTGGTGCCTGCGTTGCGACACCCTTGGAGGGGTCATGCAGCACCACGGCTGAGAACCACTGTCCTAGAGACACCCAGGGCATAACTTCTGAAGTGCTGAGTACTGGGACGTTGTTATGACAACTCTGGGTGCTGAGGAGCCTTAAAATCTGTTTCTGAGTGTCTCAAGATGTCAGCACACACTTTGCAACTGCCGGCCCTAATTTCTTTTGGCCTTAGGACTCCTATTTGACGGGGGTACTACCTCCTGTCTGGCCCCTTGAGATATTGAGACTCAAATAACTCTTTGTGAAATGCACTGGGGTCTTGGAAGAAAAAGGCTTTTACAGGATAAAGTATTTCTGTGGCAGTTTATGGAAAAATAGATCTAAGTTGATGTTTACCAAATCTGCCTACGAAGAGGATAGTTCTGCAGCCTTTACTCAGTGAGTAGTCCCTGTACTTCAGCACAGCTCATAAGAACTAGGACTGGAGGATTTATTTCTGCACCACTTGTTGGCACCTCCTTTTCTGGGTTTAGCACAGTGCAGGACAACCTTTTCTGGCAGGCGTGCCACAAATTAGCCCTGTGCTCCCCCCGAGTCCCACTCTACTTCCCCTGCCCAATCTGTTGCTCTTCCTTCTTCTCCCTCCCCTGTTTGCCACTGTGCTATTTGTCTCCTCCCTGATCTGCCATATGCACCCATGGAGGCTACCTGTGCCACTTGTGGCATGTATTTCATAGTTTCTTGGGTTGGAAGGGACCTGAACAGATCATCAAGCCTGACCCCCTGCCCCAGAAACGAGTGCTGGGATAATACCCCAGCCAGATATCTATCCAACCAACTCCTGAAGAACCCCAAGGTAGGGGAGAGCACCACGTCCCTTGGGAGCCCGTTCCAGAGCCTGGCAGTCCTAACTGTAAAAAGGCTAGCCGCCCCTGGTTTAGCACCTGGAAAGCTGTACTTCATTTTGATGCTTCCTAGGTCGCTCGGGAAAAGATACAGCTACTCCTTTCTTAACGTTATTAGTTACATTCTTGAAAAATGTGATTTTAAGCAAAACGATGTTAAGCGAATCCAGTTGCATCACAGTAGTCGCCTACTAGCAGGCGGCCGGCAAACCATGTTATAAGCAAACGTCGCGCAACTTTAAACGAGTATGTTCTCTAATAGATGAGCGACGTAATAACGAAACAACATTCACCGGGACGATGTTAAGTGAGGAGTACCTGTATAGGCATATCTTGACAGGCGAATGCCCTGCGATAGTAAGTGAATACAAGACTTCTTATGAAAGACTTGAAAGATATTCACAAAGAGCAGGAACCTGAAATGTAAGACTTTCACAGCTGTACCTTTTCTCTTACATGACAGGAGGAGGAGGAGAGAATCTGAGCTACAAATTTTGAATCTCTTGGCTGTAGTCGCTTCAAACTACCTCTCTCAGATTATTTAAAGAGACTTTATCTCAGAATTGAATGATATATGAACATTTTAAGGATTATGTAAGTGCGTTTATGCTGTAGTTGATGTGCATCCAACTCAACTGATGTACCAAATGGATAACAAAGTTGCCTACATGGTAGTAATTCACAATTTAACGTGGTAATCCATAGGTCCTTTATATAACAACCCCACCCTTAGAGCTAGTTAGAATGGTATCAGATAAGCCTGTCATAAATCCTCTGCTCAAATTACAGATGGTGGGAGATGCAGTATCTTTGATCACTGGAAAGAATTTGTCTTAGCAGCACAAACTCCGGGCAGCACATACTGTACAATGCGTGCAACCTTTGTTAATACACTATGATATATAGCTCTATCTACCCCAAATGACTCTAGGCACAAGCAGCAAGGATTTGAGGAGACATTTCAGCCTCACTAAATTTTATATAAACAATTAAAAAAAGCCCCCCCCAAAAACCAAAAAGAGCGTCTTCCCCTACATTTTTTAAGCTCTTCCCAGTGAACCATCAGGCTTCTGGGTGGAAATGTTGTGTATTTGATTTGAAAAGGATTCACAAGATGATTTTTCTGAAACTTCACAAGTCAGCTGTAAACGATTGTACTTTTAGGATGATAATACAAACCAGCCAAAACCCTGTGCTGTGCTGTGCTGTGCTGTAACACCGGAGAGTAACTGGAGTATGCTGAAGGGATGTCCAGAGTGTCTCTCAGAACTTTTTCCTCAAAGCTTGTCCTCAAGATTAATAGAAGCAAATATCAGCCTTCACCCTGGGGAAAATCTATTCAGTTGGCAAGTCTTCTTCAGGATCAAAGTTCAAGTACATAGCCTTCCCTCCTCTCCTCCCGTCTCAAAATCTTGTTCTAGCTGGACCATAGTGGAAAACAATATTTTTGTACTTGCCTTCCTGCTTTAGGTCCATAAAGCAATGCTTCTACACTCACCAGTTTCCTAATCTGAGACAGACTCTTAGCATCTTTCTAAAGACTTCCTAAAACTTTCTCAAGTTTTTAATTGCTTTTGGATGCAGGATAGCTTTGTTCTCTTTTTAATATTAAATCTCAGAGAAACCTTGGCATAATAGCAGCCTCTCCTTTTCTCAGCCTGTGGATCCTTTATTAATGCCTTGCGCATAGGCAGGAGGCTTGTTGTAGGAACTGTGGGAAGGATGGAATAGGAAAAGATTGTTAACAAAGGATAGTTTAAAGTTCTTTGTTTTTCTTTAAGTAGTCTTAACAAATAATCTACAAAAACTCCCAGCAGTCCAACTGATCTGCTTCTCGAGCAGGGGTCCGTAACCTATGGCCCCACCGGCCAGATCCTGCCTGCGGTGATGGGCACTTTCGTCCTGCCACGGCAGTAGCAGCAGGGTCCTAGCACCTTTCTACCTCTGACCCAAACTGGGCTACTCCGGTCCACAGTCGAAAAACATTTCTGACCACTGTTCTAGAGACCCCATAGCCATGATACAAAACAGGTTTAAAACATTAGTTCCTATTTACAGGTCTTCATGAAGTCAAGAAGAAAGCACTCAAACAAGCCAAGCAAGTTTTTAGCTCGCGTATACCTTTCACCCGCCCCTTCTTCAAGATATTTTTGTACACGGGGAAGAGTAAGAGTGGAGACAGAAGATGTAAGCCAAAGAGGAAAATTTCTTAAATGAATGCATATCTCTAAAACGTCCCCCTTTTTTTTTTTTTGGTTTCCTTTCAAATTGTAAAATCAAAGAAGCCATCTTATGGAAGCTACTTTCTTGTTCAAGGGGAGAGGATGTCAGGAGTTGTTGCTTCAAATGTATTTAATTAAAATGACTTCTGTAAGAGACACTTTAATTAACCTCACATATTTCCAATAACAGCGCTCAGCACAGCCCTGCTGTTTGTTGGAGCTTGATTATGAAGGCGTTAGGACCTTTCATAATGAAGTATGGTCTGAGTTTGTCCGAAGGTTCATAGGCCTTTCACTGTGGACTGATTTCAAACCAAACCTCTTTCAGACCAACCCAAATCATGTTGTTACAGCCCTGATTTTAACTCAGCTTTGAAACTCAGGTTCATTTTAAAACAGAAAATTCCAAATTCGTTTTAGAGGTAAAAAAAAAATCTGATTTTAAAGTGTGGAGAGCCACTGAAATAGGCAGTGTTACTCTAGGAACATTGTAACTAGCTTTTATCTTCTATTTAAAACTTATTTTGCTTTGCTTTGCTGAAATAGGCAGTTTGCTTTGTCCTTGAATGGTAAGACAAGTTCTGAATGGCATAGAGCAGAGTTTTATCCCCTCTCCATAAGTAATACGTTTCTGTTCTTTTATTTAGTGTTTCTTATTAACAGGCAACAGGGCTGACTTTTGCAGACATCTATAAATTATGTAATGCAGTATAAATTTTGCAGTTCTAGAAAACATGGAAATACTTGCTAAATACTGAGAATTTTTATATCCATTTTTCATCTGGTTCAACAGGAATTGAGAGTGCTAAGTCTCTTGGAGCCCTCAGCATCTGGCTATTGCTATAGTTTATTTAGCCTAACAATTCAGTATTTGCGTCAGTTAATATCTGGACTTTGAGTTTATGATCTGTAGTAATGAGTGTTTTGGTCTGGTTTGCATGGTAAAACCACAATGACGAAATCTGTGTTTAAAGCATTTTTTTGCTTTCTTCATCTTTTACAGAGTAACCAGGCCATCAAAGCAGGATATGCGCCAAATGAAACACTGGGATTGTTCCAGGACATGCAGCAGTTTAACAAATCATCTGTTATACCAATGTGTAGGAGTTGCAAGACTGCGTCTAATTTCATCCAACACGTTTAAGGACAAGTTGGACCTTAGACATTTTTCTCAAATTATGGACGACTGCATGGATAGGAATGTCGTCTTATAAGCTGTTTGAGAGACCTGTAACTTCTGGTAACGGAGTTGTCCAGGCTGTGGGGTTTTATGTCCTCTTCCCTTTTCTAAATTGGAAACTTCCAAGTTGGAGAATTAAAAAGAAAAAACCTATCCGTTATATTTTAAGCCATTGTTTGTGTATTAATAGAGTCACATCATGGTCAAAGTTGTTGCTGTAATGACCACGCACATCCTGTCTCATAGAGCAGAGGAATTCCTTTCTGCCATTCCTGCTCTACTGGTGTCGGACGTGCACAATGCAGTGCTTATGGCTAAGGCCTTGCGCTATTCCCTCTTGTGCCACCTTATACCACGTGTGAAGCAGCTGAATCCTTCTGCCTGTCTCGTTATCCTTTGTTTGCAAAGTGTCTTGAATTCTACACATTTCGAATCGTTATGTTCAAAGAGTTCTCTTGTTGACCTTATAACTGAACTCAGATGTGAAGTCCCTTCCAGGTGATTTCTTCTGCAGTTTTCACAATAGTAGTCGTCACTTCTAATAGTACCGGGCATCTGCTAACCTACGTATCGTACATGTGATTTCAGTCCTGGTACGGATGAGACCTTTCTTATTTATTTAATTGTTTTTCAAGTAATGCATTCATAGATTGTCAAGTCGGAAGGGACCCCAAGGATCATCGTGTCCGACCCCCTGCCCCAGACAGAAAAGGGGCCTGAGGTTAGACAACCCCAGCCAGGTGCCTATCTAGCCTCCTCTTGAAGACCTCCAAGTTAGGTGATAGCACCACCTCTCTTGGCAGCCCGTTCCAGATTCTGGCCACCCTAACTGAAACATTTCTTCCTAATGTCTAACCTGAATCTACTCTCCACTAGTTTGTACCCATTATTTCTAATTACTCCTAGCGTTTTGCAGGATAGCAATGGGTCTCATTTAGCAGTGATGCTTTTCAGTCTCCTCCTAGATAATTGCAAGTCCCACTGATTGTATGAAAAAAACCCGTGTGTTCTCAGGAGCTTTAGGAAAAAGGAGCTTTACTTGTACTGAAAGACTGAATTGAAAAGAAGGCAGCAGATGCATTTATAAAATCCCCCACGGCTACTTCTCAGCTCATGCAACTTGCTGGTTTTCTTAACAGTCCAGCTCTTAGTGACATGACTGAGAACTTCATCGTTTATTTAAAAAAAAAAAAAGTCTAGCTATTTTCAGGTCAGGGCCCCGTCTGCCTCCTCACTGCGGGGCAGGATGCCGCAGCTGTGCTGTCACTTTCCCTGATGTTACTTCCCACCTACTCTGCAAATTTATGGCTCAGCCCTTCCACCTCCTCCTTACAAACGTTCATAACTTGCATTTTGCTCTTTTTCTGCAGGGCACTGCCTGCTGTTATCTGACCTAATAATACTCATTAGGTCCTGGATAAACCCAAATGAGCCAGTGTGAAGCCTGCTTTCCCCTAAAGGATATTCTGACCTCTCACGATCTTATGCAGTTCCTGACTCTAAGCAAACTTCATTCCTCCACCGAAATCAGTTCGGCTATGCTTCTTTTTCAGTTAGCCCCAGATACATGGGCTCTCCTTTATTTAGCCCCTTTCCACAGGCCTGACACCCACTCTAGGTGCAGTGCTCAGCACTGACTACTCTGCAGATCATGACCTCTTTCCAATTGCCATGGTGTTTGCATAGAGCAGTGATCCTCACCCACTGTGCCATGAGATCCTGTTAAAGGTGCCGTGTAATATTTGCATTTTTATGCGTAGAAACACCTGTGCATGATTTACCACTCAGAGCTTTCAAATAGGAATCTGTAGTTTTAAACACATAATATGCCTGTTATGTTTCTGAGCTCTTTGCAACAGAAGGATTAGTCTGCTATTTTTCCATCGTATTTTTCCAATGAGAGAAAGCAAAGATATGGGCTATTTCCTTCACTCATCAAATTATTCTTTTTTTAAAATGGGTTGCTGCTCAATTTAGAAAAGCTTTGGAGGGAAGCCCTGAGACTAAAATGACCAAGAACCACTGCTATAGATCGCTAGCTCGCCTGGTTGTGGAGAAAACCTTGGAAATGCGAAGCCCAAAGTCTTAATAGTAAAAAGAGCCCATAGTAGGTTTAAAATTTCATGGTGCTTGAACCCATCTCACACTTTCTTGGCCTGACTTTTGATTTACTTTAACACTTGAGGTTAGCAGTGCCGAACCTGAGACTCTCGAGTCTGAGAGAGCAAACAATAAGTAAGGCAAGTGAAGCAAGTGTGAAAGTAAACAGAAGAGTTAATTGTATTTCCATAAAGAATGAACGCTCCGGCTGCAGAAAAACTGCTCGGAGAAGCAGGCCAGCCCTGCCAGGTGTGCGATGAAGCATGGCCCACCGTTAAACTGTCAAGCAAGCATCTTTCGGGTGTCTCCTGAGGAGCTTTTTAGAAAGACCTGCCAAGTCACTTGGTTGGCCTTCTGCAAATCCTTTTTTAATGTTTTCCTTTGCTACAATGCCACCCAAAAACTTGGGTGTTTAGGCTGCTAGTGCATGGAGGCTTAGCCTAGCGCACTGATCTGTATTGTCTCCTTGTACTCCATACCCATATCCATTTGGTGTCTCCTGTTTCATGCTTAGCTTGCAAGCTTAGGACTAGAGCTCCTAAGACAGTGGTTCTCAATCTTTGTCCCTTTGTGGGACTCAAGGTGCTCCTCCATAGCTGTGAACTGAACAGCAGCCCTTTCAAAACGGATCTATTTATTACAGTGCGGAGGGGCCAGGCAGGGAGAGCCCGAGCCTGCCCTTATCTTTTTATCTCCTCCTGCAGCAGCCTTCAAAGTCAGCAGAAAACCCTGAAAACCCACTAAGTTTTATGATAAACTATTTGAGAACCTTAAAAATCGTGGCACCTTTGGCTGCCCTGGCACCCTGGCTGAGAATCAGTGTCCTTGGTGGTACGGCAGTGCAAGTCGTGCATCGTTTTATGTCGTGGGATTAGTGGGAGGCAGTATGGTGATAACGTAGCGGGCAGGACTGAGAGATGGGAATCCTGAGTTTTGTTCCTGTGTTTGCTGTGTAACTTTAAGTCAATCAGATAACCGCTTTGTGCTTCAGTTTGCTCCTCTCTATGGTTGGGCAGTAACTGCAACTTTTTGTTTGAGAGAGGCTGTGAACATTAATTCATTACAATTGTAAAGGGCTTTGGCTGCCTGAATGATCCTCGTTATTTAGATGCAAACAGTGAAGACTAAGGGTCTGGGCATGCAGACAAGTTGCTGCAAGATAAGATAAGGCAGATTTCTAACACATCATTTGTTCTGAGGAAGCTGCGCCTATCCATGCTATTACACCATGGGGAGCTCTGTCCATTTAGCCCTCAATGAAAGTGAGTAAGAGCGTGTACAGGCAGCTACCACAAAGTACCTGATGTGCCGCAAGTTCAAAACCCAGCTTACCTCTCCCTAACTCGTCTCTGTGCCCAGTGATCTCCCACCACAATAGTTTATTTTTCCTGTATATTTTATATTGTGCTTGATTTCCAACTGATATCTTACACTAATAGAGATCAGCTCTTTTTTGTAACTCAATCTAATGACGCAACAATGGTAAATGAACAAATAAAACGTATGCATATTTAAATAGGTTCCCATTTTTTATAAGTAAAATCAAATTCTCTTTTATCATTCCATCTTAAATCAAATGGAAACTCAATTTAAATGGAAAAATGCTCTTTAGGCTGAAGTTTTGGATCACAAATTTCAGCCCAGAAAAAGAGTTTAGCCGCTGACTTAGAAAACCCTAAAAACCCCAAGTGTTTTATGATAAACTATTTGAGAACCTTAACAATTACAGGTAGGCTGTTTTGGAGGGGTGGGGGGTTAATTTTACTATGTGCTCTGAGCAGAAAGGAAAATGCGGATAGCTATCATCTCGTATCAGTGATAGAAACCAAGAGGGAAGCTCTGCTCCTGGGTGTCTATGCTGCTTCCGCTGAAGCTAACAGGATATACACACATGTGAAAGAGAGTTTTGTTTCCCCCTAAAACCATTGGTGACTTTCTGGAATAGTTATTAGAAACATGCCAACTAGTTCTGTCTCTTTAGGATTTATCTCCTGCACTGGGAGCAGAGAGTTTGCAATATAACCTCCAGGGTGATTCAGTGGTTCAGGGAAGTGATAATGAGCTAAAGGGCTTTTAGGTGACCAGCAAGAATCAAGGTCAACGGCAATGAGTGAAAGTGTCTGCTTGCCTACGTGAAATAACTTGGGTAGTGTCTGTCCAAGAGACATTTATTTTCACCAGAACGGATACCCTTGTGTAATAAGTAGCCCTGAATCCCACACCTAAAAATGAGACGGCCTTGTTTGCAGGTCCAGCATGGAGCCTAAGAATTGGCCTAATTGTGGAGAAGGAACTTCCCGACAGACTTTCCCCATGTGAAGGACTGAGGTTGTGGGCTGCAACTAGCATTAAGAACTGATGCTTCCTACAGCATTTATGCAGCAAAGGTAGCAGGGCCACCTAAACATTTTGCACAGAGTCAGGTATAAAACGTATGACTTTGTTTTGCTACTTTGGGCTAACCAGATTCCTTAAAACGTGCCTGTACTTGAGAGCCTATGTACAGTGCCAACATGGCTTTTGTGGGTTAATTCAGTCCCAGTTAAGATTAAAGCAGAGCTTCTTTGCATCCAACGCCCAAATGGAGACGAGACGCAGAACGGGTATGTCATCTGACATTCCTGACAAGCTCTCCAGATTTAATCTGCCTCAGAGCTGCTGTGCTGAGTTTAATTATGGCAAGGCTGCATCTGTGTTCAAAGCTGTTGAGAGAAAAAGAAGAAAGTAAAAATGTCCACTAGGCTGGAGTAACTGCTTTTAGCTTGATGGATCAAGACAGATGGTTGGTTAATCAAGTATTTTTTAAACGCGTTTTGGAGCTTTGTTCTGTGGCTAAGTTAAAACTATAGGACTTGAACCTGCCTATGGAGATGCATGTGTGCCGTCCTTATTGAGGCCAGTAAGCGTTGCCTGTGAGCAACCTGTGGCTGCAGCACAATTTGTTAAAAAGAGTTGAAATGCAAGTTAAAAGGGAAGTGATATTCAAAGCATTTGCAAAACAGGTCACGACACAGTTCATTCACAGTTATGAAGGACTCTTCCAAGATCCTTTCTGTTCCAAGTGTATGCAGATACAGATATACACGTGATAAGAATGGCCTCTCCCCACTGAGCTCAGCAATTTTTTTTCTACCTATCTTACACACATGTAAAACCTCGTGGAATCTGTATGTCTTAAGTGAATATCTCCTGTTAAAATCAGAGCTTTAAGTACTGGTTAGATAAACACGAACCTTCCTTGAGCAAGGGGTTGAAACTGGGGGCCTCCTGAGGTCCCTTCTAACCCTATTTTTCTATGTTAGAGATGAACAGGAAAAATAGATGAAGGAATCCAGTTGCAGGATGGAGTGGCCTTTACTCAGGCTCCAACCTTCAACCATAAAAGCACTTATGACAACTTTGGGCTATGCTTTGGAGGCACATAAGGCTGCCCATTGAGGGAATGGGGGATCTATAGGATCATAATTCTTTTACCAAGTGATACTGTAGGCTTAGACGTCCAGTATGTAGAATAAGGATGCCTGATTAAGTGACTCTTTAACAATCAGCATACACAAAATGCTGCACAAATCAATATGGACGTGAATCAGCAGTTGTACAAAATACATCAATTAAATCAGCAAGCTGTAAACGTGAACTTTAATATTATTCACAGCCAGCATATTTCCTACAAAAAAGTATTATTTAACCAAAGAGCTACTTATTCTCATTGGCAGAGGTGGAATCAGATTGAAGGAGTCTAGCGGGGGTTTGTACTTCTAGTAAAAATACAGAAGATGCTCTTTAAATCAACATCAGTAAAGGATAAATGGGTGACGTGTTATAGTCAATCCACTTCTCGCACCATCAGGTGCATAAGGTATTTCACCAATCGACACTGTCCCAGGTTTAACTAGTTCAGGAGGATCACCTGTAAGGTTGCTGCTTTAGACCTTAATCCTCTAGATGGATCTTCTCCCTTGTTTGGCCTGACAAAAACAGGACTAAGAGAGGAGCCTGTTGTCTGGCAGTCTCAGGACCAAATTAAATTCACCTTCTCGTCTGTACTATTTGTGCAGCTGTTGGTGGCTCTAAGATCTCAACGTTCTTTATCGTATCTGATGGCTTTACTCCAAATATTTGGCACAGGCATCCACGCTGGAACTTGTTTAATTCCCCTCGCGTAGATGTGTTTATCTTCCATGACTACAGTCTGTACAGGCATGTGCATAGTACATAGCTGGATTTCAGGACCGGGGTAAGCAGCCGAAAAGCAGCGTTTGCCTTACTGAGAAAAGTTTAAAATGATAAATAGATAATTTTGAACAATAAATTAAACCATCCCTAGATTTTTCAGAGGCGCTGCCTGGGAAAGTAAAAACTCTAACTCTGCCTCCTCGAAGCGGTGAATTTTATTTCCATTCCTTCTAGCAACAGAGTTATCCATGCTTGTTTGTAATTTTGTGTTTTGACTTGCTGAGTGGAAGACCTAGTTGTTTAGCAGTTTTAACTAGGGTTTTGGTCTTCTGCTGTATTTTGCTCAGCAGTGCGTTCATCAGGAAGATTACGTCAAGAAAATACGGCTCAAAAAGGAACTTGGCATATCCATTGAATTCCAGTTTCCAAACGTCTTTCACATAGCAGAGTCAATAGTGACACCAAACAAAAAAAGGGAGAGAACACACTCTTATCTCATGCCAGAATAACATAAAGCTGGTTTGTACATTCCTGATTGGCGACCACAACACATCTGCTGTTGTGATAAAGATGCTGGAAGATTTGAATAATTTTACATGGGACTCCATTGATTTCCAGGATCTGCTACAACAGATCCTTGGTTGGTGCTTGTCAAAGTTTTCTTAGAGCTAATGACATTTCAAACAAGTTTGGTTGCTTGGTTAAATGGTATACTCTAGCCTGAAGATACGATTGATACAAGACCGGGCAGGATGAAAATCAACTTTCGTTCACTTTAAAATACACTTTTGAAGGTGCTGCAGATTCTATAATAATAATCGTATCAAAAAGCTTACCTAGGACTGATAGTAGGGTGATTTTGCACCAGGTTAACACTTGCTTAAATCCTTTTTCTTAGGCAGTTTTAGGATGCTTCTTTTCCCCCCATTCTTCGGGAGTGGATTCTGGAGTTAAAGCAGCATTTTCAAATTCCCTCTGCCACTTGCTTTGAGCACATCTGCAGTTTCTCTATCTATAGCTGGCACCTTAGAGTTTTGTAGTTTGTTGGCAGCTGCTTTAGCTTCCTCAAGGTGATCTCCTTGCTTCCAGCTTATGTTTTTGAAATTGAATTTTGTTTCAGGTGCAGTCCTGCGTATTACACAGATTTAATTAAAATAATGAAGTCAGTCATTGAATATACACAAGGTAAGATCAAGATCCGTTAATAAGCTACGTCATTTTACTTACCCCCTAGCTAATAACCAGATGACTTGCCTTTCAAGTGAAAGGCAGCCTAAGAGGTATCAGATCATTTCTGTTTTGTTATGGCTGATCATATAGGGATGGATGCTGATGGGGGGGGAGCTTTGCAAAGAAGAATAATGGTCCAAAGAAGAATGATGAGTTCTGGTCTTTGTATACATTAAACCTGTTTTGATTTCTCCCAATACCACTGACATCCTGTGGTATCTTCTGCCAGAGCTTGGGTTGGCTTGATATGGTACACAGTGGCATGGCGAAACCCTCTGTCAATTCACTATGCAGTTCTTTTGTAATGGACTGCAATGGCAGCCAGTCTCCATTTCCTAGCAGGCTGCTGGGGAAAGGGGAAGGAAGCCAGGGGGTAGCTGGGGTTTGCAGGTGTGAATCAATGGTCTGGGGAGAGAGAGCGTGGGAGCAGCGGGCTGCAGTTGGCAAGTCATGTGGCAGAGGCACAGGCTGCTGCAGAACTGATCCTGCATGGCTGCAGCTGGTGAAATGAGCAGCAGAGACTTAGGCACTGCAGTGGCACTATTCCTGTTACCTGCAGTTGGCAAGACATGCAGGAGGATCTGAGAGCTGTAACGGGGATGATACAGTGAACCAAAGCAGCGGGGTTCGAGTGGGGAGCCCATGCGTGCAGCAGTCGGGGCTCAGGCATAGCGCTGGGTGCATGGTAACTGGGTGCGGGGATCGGAGGCTGATTGGAGAGCCTCTTAGAGTTGAGAAAAAAATCCTTTAGTGTAAATACTGCATTGTTAGAGTCCCTACTTGTTATTTTGCTATCTGCTGCTGAAAGATTTTTACCACTGGGCAACTATTTACTGCCTGCTATCTAAGGGTACGTACCTCAATGCCTATTAGCCCGTTATATTTATCTCAAGTGTATGTATCCTAATGTATTCACCTGTGTGTTTCCAATCTCCTAAGCCCATTGGCCTGTGATCCTAAACCCCCAGTACCTCCCACACAAATCTTGAGAGTGGCTTCCGGGGCACGCTACACTTTAAACTCTCGGGTTGCATTCATACAGCAAGATGCCAGCTGTCTTGATAAGGGTGAGGAAAGGTCACAAATCTGCAAAAATGTAACAACATGGGCAGATATCTGGAGATGCCACCATTGATTTTTTTTTTCCCTTCAATGAAGGAGGGGAAGGAATGCAGCAAAGCCCAGAGATATGCAAGCCCCGCTAAGGGGAGTCAAGTGGAGGTCAGAGAACCACACGATCTATTTTGAATCTCTGGCCTATCAACTATGAATGACTCAGTAGGTGGAGGCCAGAATATACCTCCAGACTTGTAGTTTCAAGCAGTTAGGTCTGTACCTATGATGCAGTTGAAAGCGGAGAGCAGCAAAGGCGAGAATACCAGCATGATCAACCTAACACTGATACCCATAACAAACTTCACAAACTAGTAGTCCGAGGAATTGTGTTTGGTAAGCTTCCTGTAGTCTTTTTGCTGCTAATGGTATCTGTGTGAGTTAGTAGGGGTATGCTTACCTGCTTCAATGAAACCTCCAATTGCCTGGTTGACCTGCCTTTATAATCTCTTGTGCCTTAGTTCTCCATCTCTCTATGAGCTCTGCTGGGCTGCTTGGCCTGTGCTTCTTCAGAGGGGAAAAGGACATTTCCCTTTTCCCAGGGCAGTCGTGAGTATAATGTTCTTAGGACACTCAGATGCTACATTGATGGGAGTCATCTGAGAATATAATGCCATGAGACTGTGCCGCCTTCTGCTACCATTGCTAAAAGGGTTGAAGGTGAAACAGGTGTTTGATCTGGTCCTCTGTGCTTCCAGACTTTGAATAAATGTGGATGAAAGTTGAAGAAATAAGATGTTGAAGAACACCGTTACCGATTTGTATGTGGTCTGTACAAGGCGGCATAGTGGGGAAAAATGGGATGAAAAGAAAATTAAACTACATTTTGGGAAGTACTTAGTACTGGAACGAATTTGACTCTGTAAGGGGAAAGTGATGCGATTCCCATGGTCTGGGACATTTAAATGCAGCCATTAACCTAGGTAGCACTAGGATTTCCTTTTGAATGTACATACTTTAGGAAAAACTTTGCTGTTGCCAGGAGAAGGGGACAAGGATGAACTAAGCTGCTTTTTTCTTTCTCTAACTGACAGCTCTGTGAAAGCCATTTCACATTATCAGATGCCAGGGAAAAGGCAGCGGGATGTAATTTCTCATGAGAATAACCCAGAGCTGATTCCTGGCTTCATTCTTAAATGGCACCTAACCGCCTTTGGGTTTCTTGAGCCTATCCTCTTGTTGCTGGAAGAGAGTGATAATTGGGCTGATAAAAAATGAATTTGTTGTAAAAGAGTGCAATAGCTTTTCAACCATTCTCTAGAGCCCCGGGAAGGACAGGAAGCTACAATGCAAGAGGGAGTGAAACCTCCTTTGGAAATGTGAAGGAGTTTTCATATCCTTATAGACTTCGCTGCTTCAGGATGTTTTGTCTATCGCAGAACATTTGCCGAGGATGATCAGAGGTCACCTAAGAGCTAAGCAATTGACAGGAAGCTTGCTTGGATGGGCTTGAAATAGAAGGGGAATTTTTTTTCCTTTGAAATGTTAGCGCTGACGATATCAAAAGTGAGCAGCCACAGCTGCCATTCTTTGTAAAGAGATCCTCCGTAATGGCTGCCTACCTCTCAATTTAAAACTTCTTAATGCATTTCTGAAGATAAACTGTTAAATGACTGACCAAAGAGGGCCTTTTTTGTCCTTGAGTAGAAGGTCTAGTAGCACACAGTTCTCAACCTTTTAATTGATCGGTACCCAGCACTATAAAAGATTATAAGTGAACGTTAGCAGTAGAAGGTCAAGAAAAAGAAAAGGGCACTAAGCCATGTTTTCAGCTATGTATGCCTGTACTTGTGCCCACTTTTTCAACAGCTTAACATCCATGTACTTAGAGGCTTTGACGCAGCAAAGTGCTTAGGCACATATAACTTAGGCACTTGAGCAGTCTCATTGACTCCAATGGGGCTATTCTTGTTCTCTAAAGTTAAGCATGTGCTTCAGTACCTAGCTGAAGGGACTGATCTGAGCACTTGCAGGCAACGCCAGTTATAGATTTTATGTGCAAAATCTATTTGTCCAAATAAGCGTTGTGCATGCAGATTTAATAACCTGGTCTAGGAGGTGTGTGTCTCCTTTGAGTTTGGACACTTCACTTCACAACAGAACACGATCCAGTTTGTGTCGCGCTGGGCCACAGAGAGAACAGCAGAAGATGAACAGCTAGTCATAAACGTGCGTCTCCATGAAAGGTTGGGGGGAAGAAGGGTTTCAATATCTGATGATAATGGTTGGTTATTGATAAGCGTTTCAGGCCTGGGCCTTGGTGAAGTCATACACTTTTGCCCTTTCATCTTTTGTTTTTAATGTTCTTATAATAAAAATCTTTAAGAGGTAAGTAAGTAAATAAATACAAAAAGTAAGTCCTTCTGTGCACAGACGTTTTAGCTTTTCAGGTCCTCAGGCAACTACTGATTCACCAACATGTAAATGTATGAAGTTAGTTCTCCACAGATAGAAGCTGTGGAGAGGTCCGAATGAAAATCAGACTCAGTGGGTGCGTCTACAGGAGACATTAAATGCACAGTAGATGAATGCTGCGCATTAGTGTGTCACGGCAAAAGCTGTGCTAATGCGCAGTAGAATTAGTCTACTGTACATTAGCATCACCAAAAAAATAAAGGGTGTGCCAGTGCTGCTGCACAGTAGCACAGGTTACTTACTGCACATTCAATTTAGTACCTGTCATCTGCAAACTTGCTGAGGGTGCACTTTGTGCCATCTTCCAGGTTGTTGATGAAGACATTGAACAAAACTGGCCCCAGGACCGACCCCTGGGGCACTCCACTTGATACCGGCTGCCAGCTAGACATTGAGCCATTGATTACTACCCATTGAGCCTGATGCTCCAGCCAGTTTTCTATCCACCTTACAGCCCATTCATCTAGCCCGTCCTTCCTGAGCTTGCCTGCAAGAATGTTGTGGGAGACTGTATCAAAAGCCTTGCTAAAATCAAGGAATCATCTGGGACCTCTCTTGATTGCCTTGAGTTTTCAAATATGATGGCCAAAGGCTCTGCAGTCGCATCAGTCAACTCCCTTAGCACCCTTAGGTGCATCCCACTGGCCCCATGGACTTCTACACATTCAGCTTTTCTAAAAAGTCCCTAACCTGTTCTTCATATTCGGGCTCTGAGCAATCGTCTGGCTCTTTTACATAAAGTGCATCTCCTCCTCTTCTCCCCTGCCTGTCCTTCCTGAACGGTTTGTACCCATCCATGACAGTGCTCCAGTCATGAGAACTATCCCACGAGGTCCCTGTTATTGCAATCGCATCATTTAATATATTTTTTTTCTTTGCACTCATGGATATGTTCTAACTAACTGCACTAATAATACGTTCAGTGGAACAAGTTTCAATGCAATCCCTGACGATTTTCTTATCCAAAAAAAATACTATAGTCAAGAACCTTGGCTAGAACACAAAATTCAGATCCCCGGTCCAAGATGCACGGCATACTGAGCAGCAGATGTCAGCAGTGACCACAAATGTTGCATTACCAAACAAAAAAAGAAAACTAAGAATGACTTTAAACAGAAACTGGCAAAGAAAATCAACGGCGGCAAACTGAATCTGGAAGAGTACTGTGAGAAATTCCAGTCTGGACCGAGGACAGTGTCAGCTGACGAAGGCGTGGGACAATGTAACAGACTGGAAATTAAGGGAACAGGCAGTGCTCAGAGATGATACAGTTCAAACTGCAGTATTTACAGCTGGATGTCAACAGAAGCAGAGCCAAAATTGGATAAACCAAGCTCAGTGTGAGAAGAAAAAACTCCTGAATACAAAGCCTCACCTCAACACCAGAGTTTGACTCACTTTACAAACCCAAATGATTTGACATGAACACCAGTCCAGAATAGGTATCAGAAGGTTGCAACTAAAAAGCTGGAAAACACCATGGCAGTGGGAGCTGATCCAATCACAGCAAAAATGCTATAAGCATCTGACACTATCCAGCCAATGAAACTGATGGAGCAGGTCTGTGAATTCTGGGAAAAGAGATCCTCCCAAACGCTGGAAACATGGGATCATTGGCACAATATCCAAAACAGGAAACCTCACTGTAGCCTCGGCCCCTCATTTTTACAAGTACCTCTAGGCTCCTGAAAGATATGTCAAAGCCTAAAGGCATTTTCAAAGAGCCCTTTTTTTTTAACTTCTATTTTTGCAGAGGCAGTCACCTTCAAATAACCCTTTAAGACTGTGAACCAATATAAGAATAACCTTTTATCACAAAGACTACTGTTAACTATAGGGTTAACAGACTTTTAGACCACAGTATATTAAAAATAGCTGTATGATACCAGTGGAGCTTGAGTCAGCCTTGAGTAGTAAAACAAGCAGGAGATATCTGGGCCTAACCGCAACAAGGAAGAGAAGGGAAAACATATATAGAAGAAATTATAATGCCACGGTTAAGATTGATCATAGACTAATATGATGGCTGAAGCAGCAGAAGTTAAGGTCATGTTAGGGATCACGTGGAGGTCTAGGCTGGACACCAAACAAGGAAATATCTGTATGTGAAATAGAACAAATCTAGATGCAGGTTATTTGATCTGCAAATAACCTGCATGTGATTGTTATAAGCTTCCTAATTTGCTGACTATGCTTAAGGGCAGGTGAGCAAGGGGGAAAAAGAAGAAATAAAAGGAGGCACCTGGAAGACATGGAGAGATTGGACATGAACAGGGATCAACAACTGAAGAGATGGTAGACTGATTGGAGAGCAGCAAGTAAAGGAACCGTGAGGTATAAAAGAAGAGGTTACATGAAAAGTAACTTGGGTACACGACACCAAAGACACCACCATGCAGGTGTGCAAAAGTCCCCTTGCCTGGCAGCTTAGCTGGCCAGTGACGTTGCCGAGCAAGACTACTCATCCTCTATGTAATGTATCTGATCATTTTATTTTTGCTTTATTTAATCTGTCAATAAATCTGTTTCCTGTATGACTGGAATGGTCTGAGGTCTCATTTATTGTTGCTGCCCCAGCCCCCTCAAATCTACCTGCAGTTCAGGTGCAATACAACTAACTGGGACATCTGAAGAAAGCACAGCGTGGCCGTGTACTACTATACTGGATGAGATAAGCAGTGGAATATCAAGCTAAGAAAAGAAAAGACTGGATTTAAGCCTAAGAAATCCTATGTAGACCAGAGATTCAAACTATTGGCCTTCAGAGAAGAATCAAGTATTGTCAGACTTCTCTCATTAGTTTCTTTGCCT
The DNA here is from genome assembly GCF_030867095.1 of Alligator mississippiensis. NCBI lineage: Eukaryota > Metazoa > Chordata > Crocodylia > Alligatoridae > Alligator > Alligator mississippiensis. The sequence goes on from NC_081833.1 coordinate 70,520,029, forward strand.
CTGAAAAGGCCCATGACAGATGTGCGGAGACACACGGCATGACACATTGTAGAACATCCTTCATTCCTATGGACTTCCAGCAGCAGCAGCAGGGCCATGCACAGAAAAGTAAAGTGCTATGTAAGGATGAGCAACAAACTATGTAGTGGTTCCACATGGACGGTGGCATGAAACGTGCCTGCATTTGCTTTCCATGGTTGCTTGGCATTGCCATACATTTGATAACAAGGAAGTGTGGTGATACAGTGGTTAGGTATCAAATGCCTAGAAGACCTAGATTTTACTGATGACTTTACACTACTGAGAGATGCCTCCAAAAACATAAAACAAAAAAGCAGATATTTTGGCCAAAATGGGGGGCTCATAAATCCACACAACAATGTTACGTCAGAAGGTAAAAACATTAGGAAAGTTGAACAATTCACTTCACCAAGCAGCACTACCCAAGAGAGACTTGCACAAAGCAAGTTTATGTCAAGCGTCGGCAAGGTATCCACAACATCCATTAAACCGAATGGATGGAAATCCAAGACATAACTAAGAACCAGAGCCAGAACCAGAACTAACTGAGCATTTTTAGCTTGGACAATCTTACCGCTAAAATATGGTTGCGAGAGCTGGAGATCTATCTAGGAAGCCAAACACCTTTGTAAAAAGCATTGCATAAGAGTGGATGGAAGGGTTTAATTGCCAACAAAGAGACATCAGAAAGCATCAGCCTGAAGAAGGACTCTGGCGGGGTGTGAAGCGGACACCAGTGAAACCACAGAGCGACAGCAAATGAAGGAAAAGGCTGAGACTAATTCCAGGCCATGCACCAGTGCTGGCACAGGAAGGAGAGATGGATGAACGGGCAGAGACAGTTCAACGCATTAACAGATTAAAACACATCTCTAGACTCATATTTGTGCAGGAATTACGACCCCCACCTATGACTTAACTGCATCTGCACTATGCTGTCCTTTCACAGCAGCTGTTGAGGTGAACTTGGGTTCATGAAGGTTTGTGCTCTCGTTATGGATCTTATTAAGTCTATAAAGGTGTATGTCTACCCTGCCTTGTGATTAACTGGTAATGGCTAATCAGAAGGCATTTTTATTAACTTTAAAAAGAATATGTAACAAATAGAACTGCTGTATCGTAAATCCAAATATGGATGAATGGTGGCAATTTTTTGCATCTGGTGTTGGACTTTGTCAGCGTCCCATGGAGCGGGGGTATATGCTCAGGACCGCTGCGGCCGTGTCTGGTGTCTGGGAGTGCCTCCCAAAAGCCAGCCCAGGCACGGCTTATGGAGTAGAGGGGGAGCTCTGGCTCCTTCCTGCTCTACGACCCTGGCCTTTTGGTCCTCAACCCTCCTTGGTTGCTCTGCGGCCCTGACTCAAGGAGACAGCTTCCATTTTGGCTCTTGAGAGAAGAATTTGATCTCTTTTGGGGAAGTTTCAAGCAGCAAAACAATAAATAAAGGCATTTGCTGGGGCAAAGGCCAGCCTGTTTGTCCATCCCTCCATATCCATTGTCATAGTTATCTCCCCCTGGATATCTCCTGGGTATTACCTGCAATCTCCGTCTTTGATGAACTGTCATCACAGCTATTCCAGTCTCTGTAGACGGATGCATCTTCTCTCACGTAGGCCACACACGCAAGCTGCATTGTCTCTGCAACCCATTTGTTCCTCCCTGCATAGGTTAGCTGGGGGGAAGACTGAGGCATATGCCACATCATGACAATATGAACAGTCAACACAGAAATATTGCAATAAACACCGTAGTCCATCACAGACCTAAATCCTGCCAATGGTAATTATCTGCTAGTCTCTCAGCTTCTCTCTAGACAAGAAACCGATGTGTTTTAAAATCAAATTACTTAAATGGATGGAAATACCACTTAGCTACAAGTTTAATGGTTTTTAAAATCATATTAGCCGGTCATGCGGCATGCTAGTCTCATCCCTCAGTCCACCTAACCTGATTTTAAATTGGATGAAATGTATGTCTCAGTGGTACTTCAACCCTGCTAGCTAATTTGATTTTAAAGCACACTTTCTTTCCCCTGAGTTTAAAAAGGCCCCACAGAGGCATTACATATTTCTGATCTAATTGATCGATTGGAGATTGCTTTTTCATTTTGCTAAATGCAGTTTTGAGCAGGCAACTCCTGCCCAAACTCAAGCTTGCTGGAAATTTTAAAGTAGTGCAGATCTGAGCTCAGGTGTGGTGCATTAAATACTGCTCCTTTGGGAAGACAGGCTCCAGAGAGCGAGAAGAAGGAGGCGAAGGAATAGGGCAAAATTCCTTGAATTCAAATCAACTCTAAACACAGTGGGTTGTAATCAGGGAATCGTCCCCAGAAGCATTCATTAAGCACTGGCAAGGCAAGCTTGTTTAGCTTTGGCATTTCATTGAGATAAAGAGGGTGGCAGCGGTAGGTTAGGCGCATAGATAACATGCTGGTTTTGTACTAGGAAGAGTAAACATCATGGGCCTGATTCTCACCGTGTGCCTGTGTAAATCAGAAGTACGTCTGCTGATATCAGCACACATTTCCCATCCACCCTAAGGAGGAAATGCCCAGACCTGAGTATCATGGAAATGATTTGTCTATTTGGTAAAAGATCATTGAAGGATGATAAAACATATAGCATGTAAAGTTTCTTTTAGGCCAGGGCTTGCTACATCATGCCCCTTCCCCGCTGTCAATCATTATCCAACAGGTTCATGGTTCAGAAGGTGGAGCTGCCAGGCAATAAAAATAGGAGGTCAGAAGAGGAAGTGTTCTAGTATTTATCCCATTGTCAGGGATGATTCAGATAATTCAGCTGTATGTTTTGTGATCTTTCACCATGCAATTTATTTATTCCACTCTCCTAAAGGGAGCCCCCTTTCTCTGCCCCACCCCCTTACCCTGTTCATATAACACACACTGCCTTTAGCAACACCTGCTTGCTATAGTGCTGGCTGTGTCGTGCATGTGTCTGCCTTCTCCAGGAAAATGGGCACTTCTATCTCTAAAGCTGACACTTCTGCTGCATTGCTCTACTTGAGTGTGACGGCAGTTTTTGGAGGAACAGTTTTTTACAAAGCCAGGAAGAAGAAGATGGAGAAAGCAAATACATTTGTCTGTGGTCTCCTGCTACTCTCATTGGAAATTCTCTGTTTTGCTATGCTGAGAAGTTATGCAGGTTTGCTCCTGTTCTCTGGGGCATGTCTCATCTCTTACATTTGCTTACCTGTGCGATCCATGTTACCTGTGGACAACAAAGCTGTGCTGATCACAGGTAAGGGGGAATGGGCAAAATTTGGGAAGTACAAACTGGCACTTCTGTCTGACAGATAAGCTGTGAAAGTTCCTATTGTCAGCTCTTCATCACCTGTGCAGTGCCAGTATTTGGGCAGGTGTGTGGTTTTTGTTTTCTTTTGCAAACTCACATATCTTTTAGCTGCTTTCATTCCTTTTCTCAGATTTTTTTTTCCAGGTTATAAAGTGTTCTGCAGTCATTTAGGAAAACATCCTTTGTGCTATTTCTTTTAGTGCTTTATATTTTGAAAAGAAATTATACAAATAGTTTTCTGTGCTACATTGAAAAATCTACTTCTGGTCTCATCTGGTTTCACTAGTGTTTACTGTTGAAATATGTAGATTAATAACCCTGACTTTAATAATTTAAAACTGAGCTTTCAAGTGGCAGGCATATTATATTATTGCAACGTTTTCAATACATTGTAGGTCAAAACATAACTAACTCTTTAATTACACATTTAAGCTGTACATGGTTTCAAAAAGTAGACACTAGATTGATACAATATAGTAAAATATAGACACATGCTATATGCATTATCTATTAACACTATTCATAGATGTTCTTAACTAACACAGGTTAAATGCAATGATACTAAAGAGTTTTGTTAATTTATAAAAGAAACTATGACCTGGTTTCTCTCTTCTATTTTTTGTGAAATTTTTTTTTAGCACATTTTTAGTGTAAGCCATCCCGGGCATTGCTAATCTTAGCTTATTTTTTCATCCAGAACGTTGGATTGAATTGTTTGGAGTTGTCCATGTAGCTTATCGCTCTGAGAGTTTATACAGAACGTGGAGTAGTCATTTTAATTTGGATTGACAGATGTCCACACTAGGGCTTCAAAGAAAAAGTTAAGTGATAGCGTCCGCAGAAAGTTTGCCTCCCCCATTTTAGCAGCTCAGCTGAGTTCTGCCCGCTGCATCCAGTCCTTGTTTGTCTGCTCTGATGTACCAAATGAGGATGGATGTAAGCCAGGGGTAGCTAGAAAATGCATGCCTGTGGCAGAAGGCAGAAACTTGAATCTGATCAGGCAAAGCAACAGCCTGTGCTTGCACTGAGACAAGTCTCTTGGGAGTTGTTTTTCTTTTCTGAAACTACCTTTTGCAAGATGCTGGAAGGTAATGTATCTTTAACAGCTAGCTTTCAGTGTCCCAGGAATCAGCCGTGCTTCACTCCCTTTAGGTGCTCCCATGCCAGTGCTTGATTGTCTTTACCCATAACTGGCTCAACCAGGATCTGCCCCACCTGTTGCCCCAGCTCCTCTCTGCTAATTTGAATCACTTGTATGATGATGCGGGGTCTCTTGCCACTCAGTTTTTAGCCTGTCTATCTAGTGCAGGCGAGGCCTGAGGCAGAGACTCAATTACCATTGTATTTCTTTTCCCTTTCTAAAACCACTGAGGAAAGTGGCTGGGTGCTGCTGGGTTTCCATGGAGGATGATGTTGGCTATGCACACCTTGTTTTTCAGTTTTTATAAAATGCTTTGCTGTTTCTTTTGGGATGGATGATGACCTTAATGGCAGCACACACTTCCTTATGATTAGTTTAGCACAGCAATAGGTGTGAATGCTCCAGTATGTATGTGAAGGATACTGTCTTTAGCACGGTCATGCGAGTAACTCATGCGAGTAACTGCAGTCATATGAATGGCTCCAATTGATCCACATCTCTCTATTGCTCTGGCTGCAGGATGGGGCCCTTTTGCTGTATTTAAATAGAAAGTCCTATGTGCACAGAGGATTGTATCACTTTCCTTTTTTGCCCCCATTTTGCCACTGGAGAAACTTTTCTATAGATTCAAAGACCCACATGGTCTGAAGTGAGTGGCAAAAATACTTAAACTGGGGGAAAGCTCTAAAACAGCAAAAGAAGAGAAGAGTTTTGTATTCTGGCATCTGGCCTTCCTTTCAGCATCAGAATTTCTGATGATAAGTAGGAGTTAATGATGCCAGTAGTGGGATTAGTGGTACATTTTCCATCTCTTGATGTACTGAAGACTGTCTTGGATGCCTTTGCGGAAAATCTGTTTTTGTCAAACACGAGTTTTAGGGCTTGCTAGAGGCACAACTGGAACAAACGCTGTGCTCTGGTAGGCAGCTAGCTCAGATGATCTAATGATCCCTTCTGGCCTTCACATCTATGGAGCAAGGGGCAAAACTTCTTTTGAGGTCAGAGGCCTGGATGTAGGTGAAAGGAATGGTGTATTTCCCCCTCGTTGTTACAATCTCTGTCCATCTTTCCTTTGCACGCTCCTTTTCCTTCCTTCAAGGTATGTAGTAAAGGTCAGCTAATAATTAAGATAAGCATAGAGCCATGCACTGCATGTTTATACTTGCACAACAGGCTGGATAGGGCGAGAGGGGATGTGAAAGATGGCACAAAGATGAGGTTTTACCCTCCCCCCACAAAAAAATCCCTGTTTGCCCAAAAGCTTGCAATTAAAGACCCAGTGAAGGGTGTTTGTGCCCAAAAGCTGGCAATTAAAGACCCAACAAAGGGTGTTTGTGCCCAAAAGCTGGCAATTAAAGAATTGCCTTTGCCTCTAGACCAATGCGGCTACAACCTGGATACCTGTTTGCCCTACTGACATTTGCAGAGTTTGTTTCCTTTGGGAATCCCAAGAATGTGTGTGCGTGTTGTGGGGCAGGGGTGAGGGAGGGAGATTGTTTGTCTAAGAGATATGGAAATCAGGTGTTACTTGAAGAGCTCTGATGCATCTTCAGCAAACCAGGGATTTCAGAGGCCAAAAAGCATTTTGCAAAGGGCTAATTCAGCAGGGGATGTTACCTTCTCGGAGCAGTTGACAGCAGGATTCAGTACACACCCCCAGTTTATTTCAGCTTGCAATTCACTTCCTGTCCATCCTGAAGGAACACTGCCTAATATAAAGTACCTCGGAGTCATAAAACTAAAAACATACATGTTGAATTATGTTGCTCTGCAGGAACTGACTTGGGGTCTTTGCTATTGTGGAGATGTTAGAATCATGGCCATTGATAATAATGATGCACTTGCTATTTATATACCACTTGACATAGATGAATTTCCTCAAGCCTCCAGTGAGGTTGATAAGCAAGGAACACTATTTCCATTTTACAATGGCAGAAGCAGAGGAGTTAAGTAATTTCTCCAAGGCCACTGTATGGATTGATGCCAGGACCAAAACTAGGGAATTTTTAGTTCCTTGGACTGTCTTTAGATTTCTAGATCATACTGCATGCTGTTTTTGAAGCCTTTTATCTAATAGATTTCCATTACAGGCAACAGCCTGGCATAACCCATTGATTTCAAAGTACATCATTTCTTTGGAGCAGATACAGCGTGCACAAATAGCGCAGATTTATAATGTGAAACATCCGTGGTCACTTCTCAGGCTGAGCTTGCCATTCAGCACGCAAAGGCTGACTTTCAACCCGTTTAGTACATGTCCTACCAGCACAGCCTATTTGGCCTCACTTCCTTCTCCAGGTTCTTGTCCTTAAGGTAGTGTTTAACAAGGAAAGAAACGTCTTAGTTTCTCTTTGGCACCAAATTGCTGCTTCTCTTCCTTCCAAAGTCAGTGGAAGTTACTTCAAACACTTTTTCCTTGTTGCCTACTGCAATGCTCAAGTCCAAGAGGTGATGGAATATGAGAGAGAAGGAAGGGTGGGAGTGGTGAACCCATTCGTGTTTTCTCCAATAAAGTATTTCTTGTCTTATGAATGAGTGGGACTGCACAGCTATAACAACAAACGGAAATTAAGGAAGCTGTATTTTGCCTAATGTGTCTTTCCAATTCTGGTGCTTTCAGGAAGCGATTCCGGGATTGGACATGCATTGGCGAAGCACCTGGATAATTTAGGTTTTGTTGTGTTTGCTGGGGTTTTGAACAAAGAAGGACCCGGGGCTGAAGCATTAAAAAGGAGCTGTTCCCAGAGACTTTCTGTCCTGCAGATGGATATAACCAATCCCACACAAATAAGGGAAGCTTATCTTGCAGTTTCAGAGAAGGTACAAAATGCAGGTATGGTTTCTGTGCCGTTTTCTGCAGGTGGTGCACAGGCATCTGTTTGCAAGGTGCATCCATTGTCTTGGTTGCAGCGTGGTCTGCATGGGATGTGTTACATATTTCCTTTTCTAAGCCTCTGAGCCATCAGGGCCTGCCTATAATAACATAGCTCCCCGGCTTTGTTTTGGGTGGGCCATCCAAACCAAATTTGGGATATACAGTCTATACATATTTAAAACAATCCTGTGTCCCCCTTGTAACAGAGCAATTTACTTACCTTGTTTAATGATGGGCATTTCCTTGTCTTCTTCAGGATTATGGGGCATTATTAACAATGCTGGAGTCCTGGGGTTTACTGCAGACAGTGAACTGCTTCCCATGAGCGTCTACAGGCAGTGTATGGATGTGAATTTCTTTGGGGCTGTAGAGGTATCCAAAATGTTCCTACCTCTACTTCGGAAATCCCAAGGGAGGCTCGTTAATATGTCCAGCATGGCAGGTGAGTTGAACTGAAGCTGCAGATCAAGTCCATTTACGGTGCAGTGCAAATGATGAATAGTGACTTGGACCAGGTTTTGGTCACTATATTGCTTAGCAAAATAATCCTCTGAAATCAATATTTGCTCGTTATATCATTATCTCCTGTAATGAACTGTCTCTTTTGTTCAGGTGACTGCCTATGGTAGCTAGTCATTGAAGAGTTCAATAAAGATCACTTCTCTAGAAAGCTCTTGTTTTTCTCTCTCGTCCCGAGAGAGACTCGTACCACAATGTAACGTGCTCAGGTCCAGAGTTGCAGATCTGAACTTGATAGTTTCCCCAAGAGACTTAAGTTTTCAAATGGATTGCTAAAACGTGTGCCAGCAGAATCGGAAACAGCTCCTGCTGTGTGTGCAGATCCTGTATTTGTGCATAGAGTTGCCTGTGTTGTCCTTTCATGCACATGTTTGAAATGGCAGCTTTGCATCAGCGGTGGTTATGACTCAGGCCTCTATATCTCTAGGGTAATAATGGAGTATGAATGACTTTCAGATGAGTGTGAGAGATCTGTCCAAGAAAATTAAAGGAGAGGATGTTTGGTTAACACTTAACTTTAGAGCAGAAAAAGCAAATGTTGCAAGTGTTATCTACCTCTAGTAAACTTGTTAGATAAGTATTTAAGCTGCTGTGGTGTAACCCTTCTTTCCTAGGACTTAGAACAGATTGAGCAAAGTATAGCGATAAAACATTTACATCTTAATTGGTAGGACACCTTCTACCCTTCCTAAGGAATGGATGCCCGTTTCAGTCTGTACACTTTTCTGCAGTGCTTTCCAGAAAGCCTGCCCTGCCTTCTGGCACAATGAACAGAGGCAGAAAGACAGTGCCATTAAAGTAGTCTAAACTCGCATGTGAAATAGACCTTTATGTCATACCCTGAATCAGCGTAGCCAGCTGGAAGAGTCACTAAAGATGGAACCAAAGTTTGGAAATGTCGTCTGTCCGTGTGATTTCAGCTGCTTGGATGTAGACTGGCCCCTGTGCTCCAGAGCAGGCCAAGCAGAGGCACGATGCATTTTATGATCTTTGTTTTTCCTTACAGCTTTGCAGGAGACAAATACTTTGATTCACAGTTATGAAAAATTAAAAAAGCACCAGCAATGAGAGAGAGAAATTCTGAATACAGCTAAACAAAGTATTTTACTTCCCAACACCTTAAGTTCACAGTTTTGTGTCTCTTCTGTGATGAAAAAAAGACAGGGTTTGGAGTCTAGAACTCTGCCCACGGACGGGAAAGGAAACTTAATTTTCAGCAGTCTTGATGTCAGACTAAAAGTGGACGCTTTGTTTGTGCACGTTCTGGACGTACATCCTGCCGAATCTGAATTTAAGCTTCTAAGTCTACTTGCATGAAAGATGGAGCTAACAGTCACCTTTAGTTTAAACTGCAAGCTGTTTCAAGAATCTTGGCTTTAATATTTTTGTCTCTTTATGCAGAATGGGCGATTAAAATATATCATGTCCTCAACTGTTGTTTAAAAAGAAGAAGGAAAAAAATGTCCTGTGGGAAAGTTATCTGCTACAGGTCCCCCCTAACTCATGTGTGCAGCTGTACTCCAATAGTCATGTTGAGACAAACATTACCCTGCCTAGCTTGAGCAACTGCTGTTGGCTTTTGCATTTTGTATGCATACATTTGGAAACTGGGTGACAAAGGTGATATATATGTAAATGCTGAGGTACATGGTGAAATCCTGATCAACTTTAGCTGGGTTTGGTTCAGGTACATAATCTGATTGCAATTCTGGCCTCACCGGAGCCCGTAGGAATTTTTGCCACTGATTTCAATTAAACCCATTTTTTATTCTCTGTTTTTGAGGGTGTCTCCACAAGCGGGATCATGTTTTTTCTCAGGGATAAGTAGCAGCGGCACATATTTGTGCTGTTGCTAGTTGTCCCTGGGCACGCCTCTGCACGCACACTGGTGCATGGCAAATTGCCCCAGGTGGGGTAGGGAAGGCTGGGGCCAGCACCTGGGCGGCCCCAGCAGCCTTACTGGGAGCTCTGGGGCCTCCTGGGGCTGCAACAGTGGTGATTTTGGGTGTGCAGAGCCTACTGCTAGTGGGTGTGCAGAGCCTAGTGCTGCCACGTGCACAGATCGCCTAGTGTAAAAAAAAAACAACTGCTGCACTGCTAAGAGATGCACTCGTGGAGATGTGCCCTTTTTGTCCAGCTTTTTTAGCAGATGCACTAAACTCCTCGACAGCTGGTGAATAAGTCTTACCAGACTTTTTTTTCCAGGCCATAATTTCACAAATTTGAACTATTATGGTTTTCCAATGAAAGAGACCAGCGCTTTGGGAACGGTAAGACCGTCTGTTCTTTCATGTGAATGATCACCTAAGATATGCTGGGAAATGAGAACAGGAGTGGAAATAGGGTCCAGCAGCTACTAACTCAGGATTTAGGACTCCTTCAACACATTGACTGCCTGATGGAGGATCCCTAAAGACCAGTTAAAGGCTTGCCATAATGGTTGGTTTAAAAATGTTCACCTTTACCTTGTGTTGGCTGATCTGACCTCCGTTTTCAATGTAACAGCCATAAGATTTATGACAAGAAGGGTTAAGGAAGTCACCGAAGTACAATGCGTGACAAACTGATATCATCATATCTATCTGTGATAACCACAAAGCAAGTTGCCTAGCTGGTTTATTGTTTTAAGCAGCAAGGAGCCATGCACACAACCCGTTTGCAGTTGTGTAAGTTAAAACAGTGTACAAAAGCTGAGGTAAGTTACTCCAAAACCTGAAGCGGACAGTCTACTGGTTATCTGAGAGTAGCCATGGCAGTAGGTGATATTATAGTACTTTGCCACTAGGGCTACGTACAGACATTCAAAAAGCCCGAGGCAAAATTGATCTAAGTTACGTGGTTTTCTGTAAGTGGTGTCGTTTAGATAGGTAGTGAACAAAACACACATTTGCCATTTGGTGGCGAGGGGCAGCAAATCTTAGACCTGGTTCTGCCATTTTTAAACCAGTCTACGTGTGACACACTTCTCTTCTGCTATGGGTACAGACTGGTTTTGTGTGCTGAACTTCTGTACAGACTGGCTGCCAATCAATTATACCAGTGAAAGTGTAATGTCTGCACCTGGCCAAGGTGGCAGGGGAACTGCTAAAGCTTATTTGTATTGAGCAAATGGCTATTTTAGGGAAAATCCATACTGGATTCTAGTTAGTTGCACTAGTGTAGGGCTGTGCATTGTGTGTTCACTCTTTATGTATGTGCCCAGGCCCTAAGCAAAGAGCTGGGGTCTTTTAGTTCATTCAAATATACTCTTCTCCCTACTTCACCTCAACAGAAATGTTATTACAGCCTTAATTTTGCTCTACAATCTTCAGCGTTTGTCACCACGGTGTATACTTTACTTTACGGTTTTTAGTGCCTCCGTTTACTGGAATCTGAAGTATTCTGTTGGCAACAGAAACCTCACAAATCAGTTTTACACTTTCAAATCTGACATCCAGTTTGGTGTTCTCCGTGTATTACAGACTCAAATGATAGAAAGCAGGCACCAACATATTTTATGAGCACAATGTTTGCACTGCACGCGTGCTCAGGTAGATGTCAGGATCCTTATCGCTTACGCCCAGAATTGATTTCTGGCAGAAAATGAAAAGGTTCCCAACCTCTAGTAATTTGACTTTGCTGGGGTTTTTAAACACGCCTGCTTTTACACATGGCCAGTTTTAGTAAATGTCTTTCCTTTTATTGCAGGGTGTGACTGTTAGTAAAATATTAGCTGAGGAGCTGGTGAAATCTCATTTTGCATGGCTTCCTCCTGTGTTCCTTGTGGTAATTTAACTAGATTTGAGGTTAGCCTGACCTCAAAGGAAAAGAATAATCGGTTTAAATGAGGATGACTTAGAATGAATTCACATCATGAAAGAAGAACGTGTAATTGGCTGGACTCATTTTAAAAGAACATTTTCCCCCCTCTCCCCTCGCCTCCCTTGAGGCTAACGTGATTCTGGTCATCGCAGTAAGGAACTGCGTAGATGACTTGACTTGAGCAGTTTATATTAAACCTGTTTTGAATCAGTATATTTTCCTTCCAACGATTGAATTGGCCCTTTAATAACATAATACATAGGAATATCATAATTGAATGGACTGAATGTACCAGCAAGAGTAATTATACAAATTAGGAGAGGGCTGACCTCGATGGCTTTATAGGAAGGTAGCTACCCTGTCAGCTTCTGCTCGCCGACCCGCTCCTTTCCACTATGGAAAGACTGGCCTGTGGAGACGGAAGTCTTTGAGTGAAGGAAGTTGACAATTTTCTACCAAAATGTTTTTTGACCAAAGGAGAGTCCCATTTCTTCCTAAAGGAAACCTGTACAAACTGTTCTCCCCCCTCCAAAACCTCCAGTATTTTGGTTTAATATTTATTCTTTGGTTTTCAGAACCGTAATACTTTGTAACAGGTTAGCTTCTTCAAGCTTCCATACACATGAACATTTGCATTTCTTTAGATATTTTTTCTACAGAATACACGTGTCCTTTCCCTCTTGCACACGCAATACTCCGTTTTGTTCAACGGATCCATTCCTATGGCCAGGTCAAACTGAAAGACTGCCTTCTGGGGCCGGCAGCCTGGTTCACGTAGTCAATCTTTTGTCTTTCAGACTTCTGGTGTATTGGGGGAACGGTTTCCAACTGAGCTAAGTTTGGTTTGGCCTAAAAGCGTTGGCGTACCTCCCATCTCCCCATCAATTCTCTCTTTGTTTGTCTTCATACAACTGGAACTGAGACTGTGTAACTTGTGGTAGCTGTTATTAGGGGCCTACCTAAATTGTGGTTTGATGAATTTCATGGAAACTGCCCCAAATAGCGTTGTGCTCAATCACTGGAAAATCCAGCGCTGTCTGTGATTTCCTGCAAAATCAACCAAAAAAAAAAGGGTAGATAGGCTGAGTGAAGGCGCCTTCTGCCAATCAGCAGCAAGGGGCACAGCTGCTGGGTCCCTCCGCCAATCAGCAGAGGGGCAGGACCACTGTGAAACGCTCATGAAATCGGCTCTACCTGCTGCAAACGGACCATGCAAAACCCGTTGTCTCGCCATGACTTAGGTATGTCCCTAGGTATTATAGATGAGAGGGATTTCAAATCTCTCTTCTGATTTTAAGCTGTTCTGCTTTTCCCAGCAACAGCTGCAGAACAAAACTCCATGACTTAATTCTTTACATCATGTAACATGTTACCTGCATGACTCCTGTTTCTGAACCCCAGAAATGCAATACAATTGAGCTTCTTTTTGCAGTTAAAAAGTGACTTCCGAGCAGATGTTACTGACTTCAGTATTTTTCAGTTATTGCTAACTTTGCTAAGTGTGGTGTGTGTGTTTTTGGAAAATACCATATGATTTCTTTGACTACTTGTGCTTTGCTGCACTGAGATCAGCATAATAAAGCCTCAGTAGCCTGGGAAGAGCTTGAGTCCAACTTTATCATGTTTATATTACTCCTGCAGGAGGTGTCCCAATGCCAAGGCTCTCTGCATACGGTGCATCCAAAGCAGCTCTGTCCATGTTTTCTGGAGTTATGAGGCAGGAGCTTTCCAAATGGGGAATTAAAGTGGCGGTAGTTCATCCATCAGGCTTCAGGACATGTAGGTATCTGACATTTCAGCTAGTTCTCCTCCCTCCCCAAGACTTTTCCCTATAGACCAATCTTCTCAAGCAGGAGTTCGAATGATTCTCAGCTGTCATGGTTCCTTCCCATCCTTCACTTTTATTACTCAAATTAAGTCTTAGATTGCAAAAGTGAACAAGAAACTGTAAACGCCCCCTCCATTGGTAGTGCCTGACTCTTTTGCTCCTAGAGCAGTGGTTTCCAGCCTGTGCTCTGCGTACCCCTGTGGGCGACGGACTATGCCTGAGGGGTCAAAAGTCTGTGAATACTCACACTTACAATTCAAAGGGGGCTGCACCTTCATGTGACATTTTTTAGGGATCTGGCGATGGAAAAAGGTTGAGAACCATTGGTCTAGATGGAGAGTATTTAAGCAAAGATCCTTATTGAGGAATGAGTGAAAGCCTTGGTTTCCCTTTCACAGTAGTGGGCACCGTTTCTCTTTGAAATCAGTCAGCCAGTCATTCTGATTGATTCTGATGGTTCTTCTCTCTTGTTTCAACTGCCTTGCCAAAAGTGAAAACCAGACTTCACTATCAGCTTGACTTTAGTAGAGCTTTATGGTTTCCTGACTTGAGAACATTAAAACTTACCCCGCACAATACCCGCTCCACCCTGTCAAACTGCTTTCCAGGGGCCCTGGTGCTGTGCCATCCGGCATTGTCCTCAGGTGGTACTCATTTTTATTAAGCAACTGAAGCTTTGTGTCTCCCAATACCCCTTTCAACGCTGAATTCTTTTCCTCATAAAGAATAAATACTATTTTCTACAGAAGTTTCCATTGCTAATTGATAACCAGTCTGGCTAGAAATCTTTAACATTTAAACACTGTAGAGAATTGGCTCTCCAGAGCACAGTGGAAAGACATCCTGAGGAGGCTGGTATTCCCATTCCCTAGATAGTCCTATTCTGGCAGTGAGCTGAAAGCATTCATCCCCAGCACCTTCTCATAGCACAATTGTGTCTACAGTCTTTTAAAAAAAAAAAAGCTTTCTATACAAACCTGACTTAGCCAGCTCCATGTAAAACAACTTATTGGAAATGTTCTTAAAAGACTTCATTCCAAAATATCTACCATACTTCCCTGTCTTTGTCTATGGTTTGTTAGGAAAGTATAGTTTAAAACAGAATGAACTCCTTCCTCCTTCAACCTGTCCTGTGCAGTAGGACACTCTTACTTCATGGTATCATGTTGTCTTGGGAGTGTAACTTCTGCTGTCATGATAAAGGTTATGAGTAAAGTTTTGAAGACCTCTAAGGAGCTGAGATCCCACACCTGGGGGACCAAATGTCGACATTTGAATGGTATTTGGGCACTTAAAAATGCAAATGGTGCCCAACTCCCAGTAAGTTTGTCTTATGCCTATCCACGCTGAGAATCCCAGTCATTGCCTATCTGCACCTTTAGGTACCTAACGACATTTAGTTGTCTTCCATGACAGGCAAAGGGAATTAGGCTTCTGAGTGTTTACATCATTTCTGAGAGCAGAGTTTGGCACTTCTCTAATGGACAATGATTGTGTTAGTAAACAGGTTTCCCGATTTGGTCCTTTGGTCCTGGTTTTAAACAAAAAGGTGTCCACTTCACCACCCCGTTACCTTAGTCGATTTTGTTAGGCATCGTAACATCCTTGTTAATCTCAGCGGAAAGGGCAAGGGCAGACCAGGCCATGGAGAATGAACTAATCTCTGCACATAGAGGCAGTCTCTTCAGGTCATGGCTGATATCAGAAATGTTTATATAACCTTGAGGCTTGCACATATTTGAGTCTGTTGGGGTTTTTTTTCCCCTCCTCCAAGAATGTGTATAGTGTATCTTGTCTCCTCTTAAGATAGGCATGACAAACTAGCTGGAATGTAGCCAGATGTTTTTTGTGCAGTTTAATCATTTCAATCATCATCAGCTTTTTTTTTTTTTTTGAGATGCACTTAGGCACATAGAGAACAACTGTGTAAAATGGAGAGGGGGGAGGGGGAAGACACCGTTTGTATTCACCGGTTGGACTGGATTATCAAAGTAATGTACAATGCTGCGTTACTCACCTCCCAGGTTGTTGTTCCAGGCATACAAGGCACACCCGAGCTGTGGGATAAGCAAGAAAAGCACCTGATGGAGAATCTCATGCCAGACGTGAAGACGGATTATGGTGAAGACTACATTCTAGCACTGAAAAATTTCCTGCTGCACATGCCTAGCTCTTGCAGCTCCGATCTCTCCCCACTACTAGATGATGTTCTCGATGCTTTATTGGCAAAGAGTCCACACGGTTTATATACTCCGGGCAAAAATGCCTACTTAGCTCTGTGTATCTTTTGCTACTTTCCTCTCTGGTTTTATGACTTTTTCATCGGTAAATCACTGTGTGTCAAGATTTTACCTAGAGCTCTGAGGGGACCGGACTCTAAAAGCAAGAACACGTAGGCACTTGGAAACACGGTCGGTATTTTAAATTCTACTGTGAGTTAATGAAGTGCTGTGTTAGGAAGTTACTTAACATGGCCCTTTGCTTATTAAATTACATTTACGCTGCTGAATGAATGGGAGTGAAGTGTAGTTTTGAAGATTTAAATTTATTTTAATATTCATGAAAAGCAGTGGACGGACAGCACTAGGAAATAAATGCCTCCAAATAGGCACTGCCTTGACACTAGCAATGCAAGCTTCACCCACACTGCCTGCCTTTTCCAGGTTTCTCTCTGGGGAAACAAGGGGCGACTTCAGTCTCCATGTGCATTCAGTCCATCACCCTTTGGCTGGGGCTAGGTACAGACATTCAAAAAGCCCACAGCAGAATTAATCTAAGCTGCACGGTTTTCTGTAAGTGGCGTAGTTTAGATAGGTAGCGAACAGAGCACACCTTTGCCGTCTGGTGGGGGTGCAAATCTTAGGCCGGGTTTTGCCATTTTTAACCAATCTATGTGCGCCGAACTTCTGTTCTGCGGTGGGTATAGACCGGTGTCTGATCACTTAGTGGTAAAAGTGTCATGTCTGTACCTGGCTTGAGTGTCCTTCATCCTACCAGCAAAAGCAGAACATTGCAAAGTGGATTAAGGATCCACAAAATATTCCAAAGTACTATTGGTATGTCGCGATCCATCCTGACATTCCCAGACGGGAATAAAACCCCACCTCATACATTAGCAGTCTCTCAATGTGGCTTCTGAAACGGTGAAGCCCGTAGAGGTGGACCACCTACTTGGTACTGCCCTGTGCTCTGACACAGCTGAGTGGAGAGAGGCTCCGATTTTCGAAGGAACCCATGCGATGGGCATGTTTATCATGAGAGTCAAACATTTCAGTCTGTCTAACCCAATGGCTGGTTTTGGGTGAACAAAGCTTAGAATTGGAGCATGCATAAAAGCGGGTGTAAATCTATATCATAGAATCATAAAAGTCAGGTTGGAAGAGACCTTGTAGATCTTCAGATCCAACCCCCTGCCTGGGCAGGAGGAAAACTGGGCTCAAGTGACCCCAGCCAGGTAGGCATCGAGCCGCTTCTTAAAGACCCCCAGGGTAGGAGCCAGCACCACTTCCCTTGGAAGTTGGTTCCAGATCCTAGCCGCCCTGACTGTGAAGTAGTTCCTACGGATGTCTAATCTGAACCTACTCTCCAACAACTTGTGGCCGTTATTCCTTGTTATCCCGGGGGGTGCTAGGGGAATCAAGGTCTCCCCCAAACCCTTCTGGGCCCCCCTAGTGAGTTTATAGACGGTCACAGGGTCCCTCCTCAGCCTTCTCTTGTGAAGGCTGAACAGGTTCAGGTCCCGTAGCCTCTCATTGTAGGGTCTGCCCTGCTGTCCCCGGATCATGCAGGTGGCCTCCTCTGGACCCTCTCAATGCTGTCCACATCCCTCTTGAAGCGGGGTGCCCAGAACTGGACACAGTACTCCAGTTGTGGCCTGACCAGTGTCGCGTAGAGGGGGAGGATCACCTTCTTGGACCTACTTGAGATGCATCTGTGGATGCACGATAGGGTCCGGTTAGCCCTGCCGACTGTGACCTCGCATTGTCGGCCCATGTTCAACTTGGAGTCAATGATTACTCCGAGATCCCTTTCTGCCTCCGTGCTCTCAAGAAGGGAGTTTCCCATCTTATAAGTGTGCTGCTGGTTACTACTGCCCAAGTGCAGCACCCTGCACTTGTCTGTATTGAAACGCATCCTGTTTTTGTTAGCCCACCCCTGCAACCTATCCAGGTCTTGCTGCAGTCTTTCGCTCCCTACTAGCGTGCCCACCTCACCCCAAATTTTGGTATCATCAGCAAATTTGAGCAGGTTGCTTTTCACCCCGTCGTCCAAATGGCTGATATAGTGGGATGATATCCAGTTCTGTATGGGTGCTTCTCTAGAAGTTACAAGATGATAAGATCTGTGCTCCTAAATGATTTGATTGCCCAAGTTGGATAATAGCAATAGAACCGGTAGTGCTCAGATTAAAACCCCCCCAACAATTATGTGACAGTATTTACTGCATGAGCCTGCTAAAAACACCCGCGCTGCCTTTCAGTTTTGCTATGCTATTTGCCTGTAAGCAAGCACGTATTTTTTTCTCCACTTTGAATTCCTAGGTAGAGGTAGGCTTTATTTTTTTGCACAGCATGGCCGGTGGGTTAGGTGCTTTCCAGACATTCCACATGTTTTTTCCTTGAAGCATTTAAGGTCTAAGTAGGCGCCCTATTTTTTTTCTTTCTCTTTTAATAACAACGTGTTTAGGAAGTTTTAACAGATGTATGCTTTGATGCACCACCCAAGATGAGGCAATAATCATAATAACACTCATTTTATTTGAGTCTTGGAGATGCATCATGCAGCTATATAATCAACTCTTTCCATTTAGCAGGTTGTTGAAGTGGAGATGTTCTTCTCACTTCTCACTTTGATGCTTGCTGTGAATCTGATTTTTTTTAACATTCATATTGGAACATAGAGAACTTTTAAACGCTGGGGAGAGATACGAGCCAGCTGTTCACCAAATAAATGTATTTAGCTATCAAAATGGATTTTTAAGTTTGTGATGACAACAGTCCCTTCAAATTGGGTATTACGTGTTTTAGCTTCCTAGAAAAGCTGATTTATGTAGAAAGCTAATTTTAATAAAGCCTGTGGCTTTAATCAGCTAGGAAACACAAATGTCTCTCTCATTGACATCCATTCTTGAGCACAACTTTTCTAATGTTTGCAAATGATGTGGCGAGAAAAGGATTTGCCTCGACAAACTGCCTGGAAGGAAGGAGCTTGGCACTGCAGGGTTGGAAGAAAGGATCGGCAACTTCAGGCTACAGCACGGTCAAAGAGAATTTTTTAAAGCGACTATTTCTATAAAATCTCACACCAGTCAGGTTAAAATATGTGTATGGTGTGAATGGGGTTAAATGCTGGGTAAAGAGGAGAGCTTCTGACTGTCATGGGTATGTCCAGTCATTAGAAAACATACAAAATGTGGTATTACAAAGAGTTGTATCTTTATTACTAAATGATCTCTTGGGAGCCGCCTGAGCCTTCTTCTTTCTTTCCATTCTGATGAGTACACTTCCACTCTCACTGAATATGAATGGTTGGATTTAAGATATGTACAATTACTGAATAAATTGAATGAATGAAAAAGGAATAATAAAGTCACTTGTCTTTCCAAGGCTCGCTTTTCCTTGGTTAACTCTTCCATCTTTACAGACAACTTGACTGATGGCAACCATGGGGCATTTTTCACTCTAGATGGTTATTCAAAGTGCTTTCCAGACTTCATAGTACACTTGCAGCTCTCCATGCACTTAATGGTCCTGTTCTTGCTTTATTGAAGTTCAAGGGAGACTAACCAAAGTTTTAGTGAAAGTAGGAGTGGTTCTTCCATGAATCACATCATCCATGATTAGAAGAGTCATCATTTTTTTCCGTTCTGTCAATTTGGTCTCAGAGGGGCTTTTATTTAGTGGACTTGGCCCAGCAGAGTAAGTCAACCTGGTTAGGATTATATAGCTAGGTCCTCTGTATAGGAAATAATAAGTGTGTCTAAATGTGCCAATTTAAGGCTCATTAGCCATTTTTAAGGTGCATTAAGGGTGCAGGTCTACATGTGAGCACCCTTGATGTGTTTTAAAAATGGCTCTTTTAGGCTATTTGTGCCTAAATTTGATACCTGCTGAAGCAGGTATCAAATCTGGCCACAAATAGCTGAAGCACCTGCCTTAACACACATGCAGATGTATTAAGGCACACTAACACTGTGTATGTTGATTGACTTAGGACTAAACTTTAGTCTGAAGTCATCCAGCACACCATGCAGGATGTTTATACATGCCCTTTAGCACATGCATGTATAAACACGTGCCTAAATCACCTTAATGCACATTAGGCAAATGCACATTAAGTTTAGGCACGCATAAAAGTGCGTGTAGACATGCCCAGTGAAAGGGAGGTGCTCTGAGGGGTAGCTGAGAAAGCCCAGTGGCAGCCACTAGGAAATATGAAACACAGGACTGTGTCTGAATTTTTCACTCCTCTTCCACCCATCTCAGGCCATACAGTAGGCAACTCTAGTACAGTCACAGTCCACAATGCCTAGTCTTGCTTCTGATGTAGGCAGTGGTGGTGGTGATGGTGTTGCCCATCAGCTGAGTAGTTAGGATGCTCATCCAGGCAGTGGGAGACCTGGGGGGATCTGAATCTACATCACTGACTTCCTAGGAGAGGCCCTAACCACTAGGCTATGGAATAGGCCTTCCAGTTGCAGCACAACCAGGCAAGAATCAGAAGGGAAGGAACAAAAGCAAAAGAGAGCTTAGTGAATACTGCACTACCTGGGAAAGAGGAGTCTTGGGTTCAGGTACTTACTTCGCGTGTGTGTTTGTGTGTGTTGTGTGCAAAATTGCATGGAGAGAGTTGGGAACAAGCACGTCTTCCTAGCCTAGCAGTTAGGGTACTTGGCTGCAAGAGGGGGAAAGTAGAGATCTTATCCCTGCTGCTTGGATTCTTAGTGCATTTTATATTAAAATCTGTATATAATCTGCTTGTATAAAATGCGTGTATGTAAAAGATTTATGTCCTGTTAATATCCAAATCCAGACATCTAAACACCCGCTGCCCACAAAGATTAGGTGAGCATTACAGCAGCCCTGTGTCAGAGGCGGGTGGTTAAATATTGCAGAGAACAAGAAAAGACCGTACTGATTTCAAGCCCTGCCAGGTTTAAGAGGTGTTGGAATGACAAACAAGGTCAACAAGCCCTTTTTCCTGAGTGTTTGAGCCCTTGGGCAATGTCTTTACACCTGCACATTTCCCACAGCTTTGAGACAAATTCTGTTTCAACAGCTATTAGTTTAAGGGCTGGTTTTGGGAGAGTTGTACAAGTAAACAGTTAAGTACACAAAAGGTACCTGGCCATGGTGCTACAAGGTGTGAAGAGGAAGCAAACTAAATGTTTGCGATCCATTGTGACATGGCAGTACTTGGCAATGGGGTTAATAAAGGAACGTATAAATATAAGGCAGATCTCACCTTTACACAGAACGTGGTACTGCATCATTACTGGGCGAAGTGTTGACCTGCTGATGTGAAAAGGAGTTTTGGAGACAAAAAACAGAGCATCAAATCAGGCATGGAGCAGAAAGCAGAGCAGCAGCTTGGTCAGGGAGCACGGAGTAAAGTCAGAGCCTCAGATCGGGCAACAGAAAGGGATCAGAGGGGCACACTGGGATTTGTGACACATCTGCCAAAAAGGTTGCCCCTGCCCACTGATCTATTAAATAATTTTTCTCAGCTATATACAGCAAAGACAGCTTAATAAGCCAAATAGTTTGTATGGACAAGATGCCTTGGAACAAGCAATGGGAGTCTGTCTAGTTTTGAGACAAAGGTGCGTCCTTCCCCTGGGCCTGGTGACATTTTGCCCAGGGCTGGTAGACTAGTTCGAGCTATATTTCAGCTGGTGATAGAGGCTAACTGCAGTCCCCAAATGACACAAAGCATTCAAGTGGAAGATGACCTCTCTCATGAGAGCACGAAGAAATCCAGTGATTAACAGAATAGCTGCTGTTGCACTGAGAAAGTAGGCTGAAGGAATTAGAGATTCAAGACAATCAGCCATGCAGCCATCAGGAAGTAAAATGACAGATCAGAGTATAAGTAGGCTCAAGTTCAGCCATTCCTGCAGAAACGTGTCGTCACCTGATCTCTGCTGCCTGGACTGTTGACACAACACTGCAGGTATTTCAGTAACCACATTTCATTTTTTTAAATGAAATCTTCATATTTTTCCAAGCAGGAAGCAACTGTGACCACCTGAAACCTGAGATCCTGCTCCTGCCTTTGTTTCTCGGTAATCTGCACCATCACAGATCCTCGCAGGAGGTGAGGGGCTCCAGACCAGCTATGAACTGCCTGCCCAGAGGCGTTTTCCATCTATTGACTCCTCTGTGAAATCCTGTGAAATATGAACTTTCATTTCTACCCAGGAAGACTTTTACAATCTTTTCTCCAGTGCCTCATGAAGGATGTTTGTGCTCGAAAGCTTGCAATTCAAGATTTTTTTTGCAAAAATCTTGTTGGTCTCATCTCTACTACGAGTCCTGATTGCCTTTTCAATAGCCACTGCATTTCCATTTGTGCTGAACATTAAGAGGTGTTTGCTAGTCATTTATAGTTATGTTCAGGCAACTGGGAGGTGGTGGGGGGAGAGGCAGGGGTCTGTCCACAGTAATCAGTTTAATGGCGTGAATTTTTGGAGGTGTGCCCGAAAACATAGATCAAGAATCTGACACTGTTGTAAAAGAAGGCAAATATTCAAACCCTCTGATGAGGTAACTGTTAAATCATGCTTTGTAGATCATTGTAACTTTAATGATTCTAGGCTTCTTGCAAAGAGTTAATTATAGCTGTTAAAAACTACAGCCTACCCAGGTTTCATGCCATGGCTTAAACATCCACTTGGGAGTTGCCTTCAGTGCTCATGAAAGAACAGCATGGAGAGAGTAATTATCATTTAAAGCCAAACAGTTCAGTCTCTCCAACCCAAAATGATGAGACTTTTGCAGCAAAGGATGGGTTACTGGCCTAACCCTCAGGTTCAGTTCCATTCATGCCGAAATGAAGCCCTTCATCCTGTCAAGATAAATGAAAGTGAGCCCATGAATTTTATGGCACGTGGCTCTTCAAGCAGGAGTTGTAAAGGAGTGAGTTCTGGTTTTGCATGGCCACACTTTATAATAGATCTGGACTGGAACTTAACTTCGAATTTCTTCCTCTCCTCTAATGCTCAGGTTGAAACATCAATTTGGTCTATTGTCAAGTCCAACCTCCTGCTGATGGCTGGCGGGGACGGGAGAGGTGGGCCAGATGAACTCATGAGGTCCTTTCCAGCCCTACTTTTCTATGGTGCACTGACTTTCAGGCTGATGGGTGTGGACAAGGGGCTGCCTGAATTATTTTTTATAGATACTGTTTTTAAAATAATTTTTTGGGGAACATTTTCCTGAGAAACGGCCCCATGTCAAAGATTCTGTGCTGCTATACATGAGGATCTCTGACCAATATATACACCATTGAGTAATACGTGGATACACAGATACTGGACACACTAGAAACAAAAGAGAACCCACCAGTACAATTGCCTACCTCATCTACCAGGACACAGACTCTTTGGGGTAGGCACTGGACGAGGGGCAGATCCTGCAAGTCCAGTCTCAACAGGCAAGCGGGACGAAGACCATGTCTTTGCGGTGAACTTACCATCCTTGAGTGACTGCTGCATGTGCACTGTGCTGCTCTGGGCAGGCTGCTTCCCAAACTGAAAGCACTGAAGCCATGTTGGGTTGACACCATTAGCAGGGTAATTATAATTAGAATGAGGCTCATTAGTGCTGTGCTAATTAGCCTACCAGAAGACTCCTGGAGCTATGGCTATACTGCTTGAAGGATTAGTCTGCCTAGAACACAGCCTGCTTAATGTTACCTGGAACCACCTATTGCTAAGCATGTTGTCTAGTAATTTAGCAATGTTAAGACAAGGTATGATGTCCAAGAAGTTTAAGATGAGCCCTTGTCTCCAGACTGTATCATATGTAGTCTGAGAGCTCAAGGAACTACAGTTTTTAGTGACTTTTCAAAGCCATTTTCTATATTGGCAGTCAGGGCCACTATTTGATCACAACAAATATGCGCACTTATGGTCTGAAAAAGTATATTAAGAGTTGACTTACACTGAACAATGGACTCCTGCGGGGATCAGTCCTTGCATCTCTGCTCTTTAATTTTTACATTCATGACCTCAAGAAAAATTCATATGTGCTGATGACCTAGCTGTTGTTACACAACAATCTTGTTTCTCCAGAGCAGAAGCAATACTTGCATCTGCTCTGAAGACTTTAGATACCTACTTTAAACAATGGCGCCTGTGCCCCAACCCTGGGAAAACAGAAGTGTCTACATTTCACTCGAACAACAAACACGCTCATTATCAACCCATTGCTGTGTTCAGAAATCAGTTTCTATGTTATCACGGTACTTCTAAATATTTAGGGTCTGATAAAAAGCACTTAACTATTACAGCAGCGGAGTTAAAAACCTGTCGTTTGCTCCAGAAATGCACTGGGACTTTTTGGGGAGCTGATGCTGGTGCAGAGAGAACAACAGCTTTAGTGCTGGAGTACCGTGCCTCAGTCTGGTTAGACAGTGCTCATGCTGATAAGGTTGACATACAACTCAACCAAGCAATGTGAATTATCGCAGGAACAATTCGATCTATTCCTCGTCAGTGGCTCTCTATTCTTAGTAACATACATCCTCCCCCATTAAGAAGAACACATGCCTTCAGTAAATTATGGGCTAAAATAAAAAATTACCCACAGCTGCCTATACACAAAGATCTCTTAAACTGACCGTGTCCAAGATTAAAATCTGGACATCCTGCTTGGAGAACAGTAATTCAACTGGAACAAGACTCATTTAACATCCAAGATGCCTGGATGCAAGAGTGGCTCAATTCACCTCACCTAATACAGAAATTATTATTAAAAATCCCTCCGTTAGACCATCTGGCTTTGATCTCCCAAGACATCTTTGGTCTTTTCTAAACAGAATTAGGACAGGGCACGGCAGATATGGATTTCTGCTGCATCGATGGGGCTGGACTAGCTCACCAAACTGTGACTGTGGCATCCCTTTTCAAATTTTGCAACACATCACCTCTGAATGTCCTCGTCGTGTGTTTAATGGCACGCTAGTGGATCTGCACAGTATTACACCGGAGGCAATTAGTTGGTTGCAAAATTTGGACATAAAATTGTCACTATGTTTCTCCTTGCTTTGTGATCACTGGATCCATCATATGCTAAATAAATACCAGCCTTCTTTAGTTCTGGGCTGGAGCATTGTAAAGCATTGCCCTTGCAGACATGGGCAAAGGGTGGGATACAAAGCAGAGGCCCAGCAGTGAAGTGATGCACTCAGGCAGCAGAATTTGGTTAAACCTGGAACAGGGATTACAATTTGCCAGAATTGAATCTCGGTGTCCAGGGAGATTTGGCTACCACAAACCCTTAGTGACCCTGTTCAAAGACACCTAGGTTGTTAGAGTTAGGCTGGAAAAACTTGATGCCAGATTTGTGCGTGCAATTATAGTTTCATAGATGTTAGGGGCTGGAAGGGACCTTACAGATCATTGGGTCCAGCCCGCCTGCACTTAGGCAGGAAAGACCACTGGGGTCAGATGATCCCAGCATGGTGGGCATCAAGACGCTTTTTAAAGATCGCCAGGGTGGGTGACAATACCACCTCTGGGAAGAGCCTGTTCCAGGTGCTTGCCATTTGACTTACAAAGAAGTTTTTCCTTATGTCCAATCTGAAGCAATCTTCAATTAGTTTGTGCCCATTATTTCTTGTCCTCTCCCAGGCGGCCTTGGTAAATAGATGCTCTCCCAGGCCCTGATGTACGCCCCTGATATACTTACAGGCGGACACCAAGTCCCCCCTGAGTCTTCTCTTCTCCAGGCTGAAGAATCCCAAGTCCCTCAGCCTCTCCTCATACGTCTTGGTCTCCAGATCTCTAGTCTGGACTCTCCTGAGCTTCTCCACATCCTTCTTGAAGTGCGGTGCCCAGAACTGGCTGCAGTACTCCAGTTGCCGAGTAAAGCGGGAGGATAACATCCTTTGCCTTGCTTGAGATGCCTCGGTAGATGCATGCCGGTGTTTGATTTGCTCTGCCAGCTGCGGCATCGCATTGGTGGCTCAGGTTCATTTTGTTGTCCATTATGACATCCAGGTCTCCTTCAGTTGTGGTGCTGGCAAGCAGAGCACTGCCGAGCCTGTAAGTGTGTTGTGGGTTATTTCTCCCCAGATGGAGCACTTTGCATTTCTCTGTATTAAATGACATCAGGTTGAGGGCTGCCCACTTCATGAGCCTGTCCAGATCGGTCTGTATTGCCAACCTGTCTTTGAACTTGACAACGCTCCCCCATAACTCGGTGTCATCAGTAAACTTTGCCAGATGGCTTGTAATAACTGCATCCAAATAGTTAATGAACATGTTGAAGAGCACTGATCCAAGTACTGACTCCTGAGGGATGAGGGATCCACTGGTCACCCTCTGCCGTGATGACTCAGTCCTGTCAATCAGTACCCTTTGGGTCCTACCATGGAGCCAGTTACCTAGCCACCGGACCGTGAAGTAGTCAAGCCTGCATTTTCCCAATTTGACCATGAGGACATTGTGGGAGACCAGGTCAAAAGCCTTTCTGAAGTCCAAGTATATGACATCAACCTCATTTCCCCGATCCAGGTGGTGAATAATCTGATGGTAGAAAGAAATGAGGTTGGTCTGACAGTGAGCGCACATGCGCATCAGATCTGTCCTAAATCAGAAGCATTTTTGCATGGAGCAGTGTGAGAAGATACACAGAGAGATTAGGCATATGCATTTCTGTGTTTCACCTACTTGACACCTAACCATTGAACCACTATTTTTTACTTCTTCCAGCTGCTTCATCTGCCTTCACTGATGTGGTTCAGCAAAGTTGGTTCGGAGATGGAGATCTCTGCTAGCTAGTGATGGGGTGGAGATCTCTCTCCAGCCAAAAGCAAAACTGTTCTTGTATGGTTTATATTGTGGCAAGCTCCCAAAGCTAAAATGCAAAATAAAAGCCCCAGCAGCAATGAGCATTTTAACCTCATGGCCTTTAACAGTATCATTTTCACCCTCTAGAAGATCGGGGGAAAGATTACTAGGATTACTAACGAATGTAGTCAGGACGATTGCTAACAAACAAGTATAAGAATGATGTAGCTGTGATGGTCCAGAAATTATGCAAGAAGCAAGGATTTCTAAGGGTGATATCTTTTATTGGAACAACAAGGCAGATAGGATAAACTAAGACAAGCTTTTGAATGCAAGGCAGTCTTTGTCAGGTCTGACAAAGGATGTCTTGCATTCGAAAGCTCAACCCTACACAATCAACCCTGCCATACAACTGCGAAGTGTCGCACCATCACTTGCCACAGCTAAAGCAGAGAGAGGAGGGTGGTCCGGGCTCAGCTGCTGCAAGGGTTGTTATGGGCTCAGAACTACACCGATTACCTGGGCTTCTTATCCCAGGTGCGTATACTCCTCAATTATCAATTCTGAGTACCTCTTACTATGCATGCAACCCTTTTTAAGGAATAAGGCTGTAGTTGTTTTAGGCCCTTTTAAGAGTATAGTTTCTGCTACTTGAACGTTTGGTATGAAGAAGTAGTTTAACCAATCTAAAGCAATTAGGTCATGCTGTAATTTGTGAGTGTTTTAGGTCTATTTCCTCTTACAAAACAGTTGAGAATATGGCATTATTTATTAACATGTAAAATGACCTAGATTTCTGTCTGCCCATATTTAGTTAGCAAAGACCCACTATCATTTCAATGGGCTTTTAACTGATTACTTGTAATTCATTTGTTTTTTCTTGCTGAAACGCAAAACGTCAAGTTATTGCAACTGTTACTTTTAACTATTGTTAAAGGAGGCAGAGTCCTGGTAATTGCTTTCTGGATAGCGCTCCTACTGATGGCCTTGACTAGCAATGGATTTATTTTTTATTTTTTTACCCTTAAGTTGCAGAAAATTTGTTTTTCCAGGAACTCTTATCAGGTGCAAAGTGAAACGGGACTTTGGCTCTTAGCCTAGCATGCTAGCTACTCCACCCTCGCTTTCTTTGTGGGTACTCAGCGTGCCATGCTAAGTCCACAGAAGTTATCTGTATTTTGAAACAGGACTAAGCTACCTGAACCTAAGCACACTCATTGCATGCCAAAAGCATTGACATCTGGGACTTAGACTAGGGTAGCTAGTGCTTTGTGAATGCTGACTCTTATTTAATCTGCACTGACTCTTTGCCAAGATCCTTAGAGTACATCGATGCTTCCTCCGTGTCACGCCCAACACTGCCAGTGAGAAACACTCCTGCCCAGTGCCTGCCAAATCCCAGACATGGGCTAGGGCAGCTGTTTCCAAATGTGCCTAGAGACTAGGGTGGATACTCAGGGTTTCTCTAATACAGTTACATGGCCTCATTGCTGGAGTTGCGCATGGGCTGATTGTGAGCAGGTGGGTGGGAGGTGCTTCTGAGTAGTGGTCCAGGGGTGGGAGAAGCAAGGCCTGAGTCTGCCTGCCACTTCTGTTGATCTCTGGTAGCTGGTAAAGCATGTATCTTCTCCCTCCCTTCTTCTCAGAGGTCCATTAACTAATATAAAATACCCCTTTTATAAATAATTTTTTTAGCAATCCCAAATCCTCACTAAGTGCCATATATATTTTTCAGCAGCTTTGTTTCTTCCTGTGGAAAAGTTCTTGTCATGTCTATAGTGTAACGCTCGCATAGAAGGAACAGGAACAGCAACCGCAGAAACCCCTCATATCTCCTGTTCTGCACATTTGTTGGTTGTAGCTTATATCTTAGCATTGACACACTGGGGACCTTATAGCTGGATGAACAATTGCATTGGAAGAGCAAGAAAGATTATTTTTGTCTAGAGAGCTGTGTATATTTCTTCTAAATCAGGTATTACTTCTCTTTTGGCAGCAAAGATAGTGGATTTGGGTTGCCTGATGAATCAGAAAGTTCAGCCTTTGGGAGCTGTTTGTTTTCCTGGGTCATAGATTTCATAGATTTCATAGACATTAGGGCTGGAAGGGACCTCGGAAGATCATCGAGTCCAGCCCCCTGCCCAAAGGGCAGGAAGTCAGCTGGGGTCATAGGATCCCAGCAAGATAAGCATCCAGTTTGCTCTTGAAGGTGTTCAATGAAGGTGCTTGAACCACCTCCAGTGGCAGGCTGTTCCAGACCTTGGGGGCTCGGACAGTAAAGAAATTCTTCCTTATGTCCAGCCTGGAACGGTCTTGTAGTAGTTTGTGACCATTCGACCTAGTCGTCATTCCTTGGGGCGCTGTGGTGAACAAACGTTCCCCCAGATACTGGTGGTCACCCCTGATAAACTTGTAGGTGGCCATCAGATCACCCCTGAGCCTGCGCTTTTCCAGGCTAAAGAGCCCCAGGGGTCTCAGCCTGTCATCGTAGGGTCTGCTTCCCTGACCTCTGATTATGCGCGTGGCTCTTCTCTGGACTCTCTCAAGCTTCTCCACATCCTTTTTGAATTGCGGATCCCAAAACTGGATGCAGTACTCCAGCTGCGGCCTCACTAAGGCCGAGTACAAGGGGAGAATGACGTCCCGGGATTTGCTTGAGAAGCATCTATGGATGCAAGCCAGCATTTTGGTCACTTTACTAGCCGCAGCATTGCATTGCAGGCTCATGTTCATCTTGTGGTCAATGATGACCCCCAAGTCTCTTTCTTGCATAGTGCTAGCCAACATAGCACTGCCGAGCCTATAAGGATGCTGCGGGTTTTTCTTCCCAAGGTGGAGAACCTTGCATTTATTGGCGTTGAACACCATCAGATTCTCGTCCACCCACTTGCTGAGCCTGTCCAGGTCAGCCTGGATCACCCGCCTGTCTTCTGGTGTGGATGTTTTGCCCCAAAGCTTGGTGTCATCAGCAAACTTGGCCAGTCCGCTTCTGACTCCAGTGTCCACATCATTAATGAAGATGTTGAACAGTATGGGTCCAAGGACAGAGCCTTGGGGGACACCACTGGTCACAGGACACTACGATGAGTGACTTCCATCAATTACTACCCTCTGGGTCCAACCCTGGCGCCAATTTTCCAGCCAGTGGATCGTGGAGGACCCAAGGCGACAATTGGCCAGTTTCTCCAAGAGGCGATCATGGGAAACCAGATCGAAGGCTTTTTTGAAGTCAAGATATATGACATCAATCTCTTCTCCCTTGTCCAGGTGATATATCACCTGGTCATAGAAGGAAATGAGATTGGTCAAGCAAGACCTACCCGCAACAAACCCGTGCTGGCTATCCCTTAAGATGTTGGTGTCGGCCAGTCCATTAAGGATGGCCTCTTTAATAAACTTTTCTAAGATCTTCCCCAGGATAGAAGTCAGGCTGATGGGCCTATAGTTAGCCAGATCCACTTTCCTCCCTTTCTTGAAGATAGGCACCACATTGGCCTTCTTCCAGTTTTTGGGCACTACACCAGAGCACCAAGAGCTTTCAAAGATCCGCGCTAGAGGCTGGGCTATGATGTTCGCCAGCTCCTTGAGTACCCTGGGGTGAAGATTGTCAGGGCCAGCTGACTTGAAGGTATCCAGCTTCTCAAGATGTTCCTTCACAAAGTCAGCATTAATGGAGGGCAGGGGATCACCCTCACCCGGACTTCCCCGTCCCGTAGCGGGCATGGGCGTCCCATGGGGCTGATGAAAGACCGACACAAAGTACCTACTTAATAGGTTGGCTTTTTCCTGGGCGTCAGTTGTCAGTTGCCCCATCTGGTTCAGCAGGGGTCCAATGTTGCCCCTGCTTTTCCTCTGGCTCCCCACATATCTGAAAAATGACTTTTTATTGTCCTTGATGCTCAAAGCTAGTTGGAGTTCAGTTGCAGCTTTGGCTTTCCTGGTATGCTCCCTACAGGACCGGACCAGTGCAGAATAATCCTCCTAGGTCCCTAGGGTATAGCCACACCCCAGACAGAAGCAACTTGGAAAGGGTTAATGAAGGGCCTAGACACTGGGCAGAATAGGGACAATAGACTTAGCGGCTGCTTTGGAGAAATACAAGTAGAACTGAAGAGCCAAGTGGAGAGGAAGACTCCTGAGCACAAATAATGCAAGCAAGACATGTAGGGAGAGATCATCTTCCATTGCTTAAGGCAGGGGTCAAAAGCTGGGTAGTGATAGAAGTTATAATTTAGGGGTGCTCCTGAACAGGAGACTGAGGGAGTTGGGAACTGGGCGATGATCAGTTAGGGAGCAGGTAGCTAGGTAGGAGGGGAGAGAGAGAAGGTCTGCAGAGATTGCCTACTGCTCCGCAATTAAAGTTTGTTGTTTGCTTCATACAAACAACTAGAACTCTTTGTTCCAAAATGATACCTTTTATGAGACCAACTGAAAATGGCAAGAAAATTGTCCTTTTCTGCAAGCTTTTGGGATCAAAGTCTCTTCATCAGGCTCTGGGAAAAGTGTAGCTGGTACAAGATGGTAAAAAGTCCCCATCGATAGGAAATAAACTTCATTTTTGCACAGAGGGAGCTGAAGATGGAAGGCTGTCCTGCTGGGTGCATGAGAGTGTCTTTGTGAGCTGTGTTGAGTAGCTCTTTGATGGTTGATCAGGTAGGATTTCTTCCCTGGAGGTGTCCGACAGCAGACAGGGAGGTAAAAAAACTTCCTTGTTCTGCAACGAAGTTTAAAATCCAAAATTGGCTAAAATTTGGCATCTACCATGTTTCAGGGGTGGTGTACTTGTTTGCTTCATCTCATTCATTGTATACCTGTATTTACTGAACCTGGTGTTCGATATAAGCTGGAGGCCAGAGGCAAAGGTGGAGGAGCTCAGTTCTACTAGCCACTGTGACAGAGCTGGGGGTGCTACGGACACTGATGGAGACCTCTCACAAGGGCTCCACAAGTTACTTCTGATCCAGTTTATTTCAATGTTTGCCAGCTTTTGTTAGTTTTGTGCAGCCAGAGAGGGGAGAAAACTGAGTCGCATGAAAAAGATGAGGGCATTTTGTTCAACACTATCTTAAATGCTCTGTTGAGTATTGGAGAACGAGTGTTTTTTTTTAACTCTAACTGCTCAGAGGCTCTTAGCTCAGATGTCTTACATTTGGCGATGTCAGCTCATCTCCCTGCGTTGCCAATTTCTACATGAGATGCTACCTGCACAGTTACTGAGCAGTCGTTCAGTACTTGTTTGTACAAGTACTAAGTCTGTGCAGTAAGCAGAGTCACCAGAGTGCTGAGGACCAGCTTTTTCGTGATGCTGACTACAAGAGTAGCTGGTGACTACTGCACAGGAGCATCACATCATGCTTCCTGCCACATGATGCTACTGTGCAGTAGTCATGGGCTACTGAGCAGTCAGTGTGTCATGTAAACGCAGCCAGCATCAATATATAAGCCAGGTAGGTTTGCCAGCTATATGTTACAGTGTGTATTTCCAAACACCAATTGCCCAGCCCCACAGGCATTTGGTTCTGAAGCCAGCTTTGATTTCAGCCACACTGGCACCACTGGGGAGGTTTCTATCTGTATGAGTGCTGTTACCCTAGAATTACAACAGTTTGCCTGAGAAGAGCATCTGGCCCTTTAGCTCTGTTGCAAATGTAACAAGAGACAAATCAGAAAACTCATAAAGGAGTGGGTGGAGGGAAGAAATCAACACAAAGCTTCAAACTCTAGCTTCCTCAGATGATTTGTGAAACTTTCATGGAGTCCTGCCTGAATTTTGGGTTCATTATGCAAGTTTATACTTGCAACAAATGCTTGTCCTAACAACTAAAATGTTAGGTAACAGAAAGCTAGGTGGTAGTAGTTAAGAGTTCTTGTTGTAACGATCAATTTAAGAACAGATAGCCAGCCAGCTTTTGTTAGTTATGTTTATAAGTCTAAAATTCATTTGTTATGTTCCCCAAAGGGGTCATAGAGGTTGTTCTATCACCACATAATTGCATCCCTTCTTCTTCAAAGCACTGCTTGTATCTTTGAAAATGTAATGATGGGGATGAGTATTCTTCCATGGTTTCACTCATGGGAAAAAGCTCCCGGCACTGCCCTTGTGTTAGAGTCACCCCAAAAGTTCATTTTCCCATAGCGTGGGAGAAGTTGACAGGTCTTGATGTAGATGGCATAACGACCACTTCCAATAAAACTTCTGTCTTCCTCATTGATATGTATCATTCAGAGAGTCAAATGCAACCTGGGACTGGTAGCAAGATGCAGTCTTGCATGAGCCGTGCCTCACTGCAACTCTGTTAAGAAGCTAGAATTGGTCTTTGTAGATAGAGAGCATTAACTGACCCTTAGCATGGCAATGGAATTGAGTTAATCTGCTCCACTCCATAGGGGCTAGGGACAGACATTCAAAAAGCCTGAGCCTGAATTGATTCAGTCTTTGCAGGTTAGTCTAACTTGGCTAGGCTAAATCACTTTGTAACTGCACGGACATCCCAGAAGTTCAGGTCCATGATAACAGTGCTTATAACCCCAAACTCAGTGTTTATCACTCCATTAGGAAAACAACAGAGGGACATTACCAGCTACCTGTTGATTCTGCCTGTCGATTCTACGTGTAGTTTCGGCACAGACCATAGCCAGCATGTGGTCTGCTAACTAATACACAGACACCTCCTCAGCAAGGCAGAGGGGAGGGGGGAATTCTTGCTTAGCAGGGCATTGGAGAGGGAGGTGGGGAAGCAGCCCGCAGTCTCTGCCAGAGCTCCAGCCAGGGAGCAGAGGGGAGGGGCCAGCCCTGCTGTGGAGCAGAGAGCCCCACCCCGACCAGTGCAGCCCAGCCCAGCCCAGAGAGCATGCCAGGATGCTGGGGGTGTCTGATTTCTCTTAAACCAGTAAAGGGTCTGGGACCATCATTGCATAAACTGATTTGACCCAAATCAGTTAAGTTTGATACTACATTCAATCAGGTTTATCTCAAACCAGTTTCAGCCGTGTTCAAACTGGTTTATGTGCACTGTTTGGATGTCTGTTCTGTCACAGGTTTAAACCAGTTTCTGAACACTTCAACCAGTTTACGTGTAATGTCTGTCCCTAGCCATGGAGGTTGAGACTAGTTAGGTAAACATAGGGAGAGCTTCTCCTCATGGGAAGCAAATGCAGGAAATTACTCTGCAGAGACAGTGCAATGAGGTACAGCAGCATTAATCCACATCAGAATATAGGTGAAGCAAGGAGAGGTGGAGTTCTCCTGGGAGATCTCCTCTGTTTGCTGTCAAGTCTTTCCCCAGCTTTCTGTTGGACCTATTCTGTGGGAGCGGAAGCAGCCCCAACCCAGCAGGAGGAAAATTCAGCTCCCTTAACAAACACAAGATGAATGAGTCAAGCCTAGGCAGGACAGCCCAGGGTCTGGGAGTTGGGGAGCCCAGAGGACCTGCAGCACATGTTGTTTATTACAGGGCAATCCTATAGCAAGCATTTATTGAAATGGAGACAGCATAAGCAATTCTTGGCTATTTTAAGTACATACTGGCATTGGATGGTCAAAAAATGGCTTGGCAAAACTAAGTTTAGATTAACATACCTACACCGTATGGGATGCAGGGGGATCCACTCCCTAATCCATACTGTATGCCACAAAAATCCTAATTTGGGTGTATTAACAAAGGAAATCTTTTACCAATATAAACTGTATTGGTACCTGGGTGATGTGGGAGGGGGAAGTTGCATCTAAATCAGGAAATCCTTTTAAATGTAGTTAATGCCTTTGCACGTAGCACAGGGTTTGATTGTTGAAGGTATTTGGGCACTGAACAACAGTGGCCTAAGGCTGTGGGTAACTTATTGCTCAATAGAAACCTCTCTTTAGCCTTCAAGTTATGCTCCTTTTTAATTTGATGATTGAGTTGCTTTTGTTATAATCCTTTAATGGAACTGTAGGAACAAAGTTGGGGTGTGTACCAGCAAACAGATCTCCCTGAGTTAAAAGGAGGCATTATTGCTTGCTGGTGCTTCTATGCCTGTTTCTGCACCTGAGAAAATAAAAATATCAAAATAATGTACATTGGAAGAGCCTCAGCCCTGTCCACCAGTTTATAAACAGCAACCAAAATATGAACCCCTGGGCTATAACATAATGCAAGCAGTTTGGGGTGTGCTCCATCCCTTTAAAAGAGTCAAACACCCCACTCCCATCACTAAGTGCCTTGTAGGCCAGGGTCCCTGGTGAGCTCCTGGAGCCCCATTAGCCCTACATGCAGCCTATCAGGCAATTCTTCCCTGGAGGCTCCTTCCCCTGGCTGCTGCCAGAGAACTAACTCCTGCTGGTCTCAGCCTTGGGGTTGATATGTGCCCAGGGTCCTGCCTCCTTCCGGTCAGCTGGTCGGGTGCAGGTGCAGGTACAGGTGCAGGCTAACCTGCACCCGTGGGGTTTCTGCCTGGCTCTTAGGGCCCTCTCCCTAGGCAGTTTCTGTTCGTAAAGGAGCAGGCACCTTAGTGCCCTGTGACATGCGCCATTAGGGTTGTACAGCTAAGAGACAGGTTTTAAATTTTGGGTGCCCAACTTGAGATACCTGAAAGAGAGCTGAGAGGGTGAAAGGGGGAAAGTGCAAGAGAGAAACCAGGTCATCATGCCTAGAAAGTGGATGAGAACATCTCCTCCCAAATACTCTACAACAGTGGCCTAGGGTCAGCTTGTAGGTGGAAAGAGATTAATCTCTGATGCAACGAGATGAATTAGTTGCATTGTATGCAATGAGTGGCTCCTGCTTGCTTTTGAAGTATTTGGGTATTCTCCTATTGTCTTTGGTGTTTCAAGTGAGCGAGCACAGGGGGTTCGGCGAGGAGCCGAGGGGTAATGCGATGGGCAGCTCAGGAGTTTTATAGACAACTGCTTTAAATATTAAATATAAAAGACAAAAGTAGTAGCGATATATGAATTACTTTGCTCATTAGTAACATATACAAAACCTGCAGTGTCCTGAGATTCAAGCTTATTTTTAATAAGTTTAATGAAATTAACCCTGCCGGACTTGTAACAGAGCTAAAGAACTAGAAAAGTAAGGTACGTTTGACTGCCTAGCAATCAGCTAAGCCTTCTGCTGAATCCCCTGAGCTACAGCTCCTAATTTTTTGCTACTGAATAAATGTGTTTAAAAAGGGATGGATTCAAGCTGATGTTAATGGAAGAATCTGATTACGAGCTGAAACATGGCAAAGCAGCTCTAAAATGGGAAAGAACAATGGTCCTAATGTTTGATCTACAATTAAGGTATATGTTATAAATGTTCAGCGAGACATGCTGGCTGGTCACTGGACACTTTTGGTGCATGAACACACAATTCTCCGAACTCCTCAGCTCAGTCGCCTGCACTTTGCCAAATCAGTACTTAGTGCAAAAAATCAACAGCTTAGATCCATTCCTCTTATACCAAAGCGGGTTGCTCATCTTCCCCACAGAAATTGTGGCAAGCCTATAAAAGGGCCTGCCTCTGTGCAGAGCATCATACCTGTCTGTTTGGGGGTGGGAAAGATCTGCTTTTTCCAGCTCAGCATAGTCCTATTACACAGTTTCATGCAGTTTCAAGTCTTTTTGCCTTAGGCCTGTTGAACCAGGTCGAATTCACGTGGCTTTTATTCCTCCTCTGTGTGTTGAGAGAAATGTGTCATTCTGTCCCTTTTGGGGATTTGTCTCAGTTATTCTTCAGCCCCATCCATGACTTTTTGTTTCTGCTGGGAACATACCTTCTCCTACGCATTTATCCAGGATTACAATTGTTAGCAAGCCTCTAAAAAGATATGGATATCATTTATGCAGTAGTCTTTTGAATAGGCCATGTTTTCCTAGCATCAGTTACAGACAGGTGTTATAAAAACAGCTTTCATGCAATTGGAAGGACAGCAAAATTAACTTCTTGCCATCTGCTACACGAGTGCAATTGAAAAGGCAGCTGGCAGAAAACTGGTATCGCCAGCCATCTTTGCAACTTGCTGCTTCCTCTCCTTCCTGAAAGACTCTCATTTATGCACCAGTCAGAAACCAAACTGATAAACACTGATGCATGTTTGGCAATTAAAGCCCTTACTACCCTACTGCCGCATGGAGATGACTTGTACTTGCACCATACTCTGGGTAAAAAAAGGAGGCTAGAATGTGAGAAATCCAGTATTAAATCTTTTCTAACTTTTTTGGACATGGATTTTGGACTGCTATCACCAGTGGGCTACTCTGGATGGTTTCCAGTTTCTCTTCCTGATTGGAAGGGCCCTCATATGTCATCTGGTCCAACTCCCGCACAAGAATGCTACCCCTGTGCAATGCTTAGCCAGCCTCTTCCTGAAAACCTATAGTGAGAGAGATGCCACAATTTCCCCAGATAGGAAAAACTTCCTTATGGTTAGAACAGGGAAGCAGCAGAATTGGCTGAGATCTATTCTTAATCCACTTTGCTGGAGTTTGGAGTGATTGCTTCATGTCCTACCTCTGCAGCAAAGGAGGCGAGTTGTTTTCCATCATCTTTATCACAACCTTTCCGATATTTGAAGACAAATACATGTGCCACCTTCAGTGCCTTTCTGCAAGTTAAACACGCCCAGCATCCTCATCTTTTTTTGTCACTCACCTTTAGACCCTTTCCAACTTCTCTACAACTTTCTTAAAATGTGGAGCTTGGCACTGCACACACCTTGATGAGGCCTACCCATCACCATCACCACCAAGCAAAGGGGCACTATCACCTTCTGTCTTACACAAAACACTCCTGTTGATGCATTTACTTTTTTTTCTGCAGCTGCATCACACTGAAGACTCATATCAACTCTGTGATCCACCTAGATCAGTGGTTCCCAACCTGTTTTTGCCACGATCTGCTGCTGGGAGTGGAGTGCAGTGGTGGCGGTGGCGGCAGCCCAGGGGCAGAGGCAGGAAAGCTCCTGGCATGCGGCACAGCTTGCCCTTTATGTGTGGCGCCGCCGGCATTGCCCCCGCAACCCTCATTTGGGTCATGACCCAAGGTTGGGAACCGCTGGCCTAGATCCTTCTCAGCAATGCTGCCACCCAGCCAGGTATCTCCCATTCTGTGCCTGTTCTTTTGATTATTCTTCCCCAGAGGAAGCACCTTGCATTTGTCTGCACTGAACTTCATCTTGTTTCTAGCCCAGCTTTCCAGTCTGTCTGGAGTCTACTCCTATTTCTTGATCTCTCTGGAGTCTACTCCTATTTTTTAATGGGTCTTCAGTCTTTCTCAGTTGTGTATCATCTGCAGATTTGCTCGTGAAGCACTCTATTCCACCATCCAAATCATTAATAAATGTATTAAATAGCACTGGACTCAGAACGGACCCGTTTGGTACCCCACTCAAAACCTCCTGCCAGTCTAACATTCGTCCATTTATAATTCCTGTTTGCTTGAGGTTGAGCTAATTGTCTCTCCACCTGGTAGTAATTTTATCTAGCTCACAGTGCTCCAATTTGCTTTTGAAGATGTCATGTGTGAATTGATCACAAGCTTTACTAAAATCCAAGAACACTATGTCATTGCATTCCCTTTATTCATGAACTAGTTACTTTTTCGAAGAAGGTCAGGTTGGTTTGGCATGATTTGCTTTTAACAAATCCATGTGGGCCGCTTCTGATCAGCCATTTCTCCTCCAGAAACAAATTGACTTCTTTATAATTTGCTTCCGCAACTTCTTGAGTATTCCCTGGGTCCTCCTTTTCCCTGTTTTAAAGAATGGTACTATGTCGGCCTGCATCCAGTCCCTTGCAGCCTTGCCTGTCTCCCATGACTGTGTCAATATTACTGCCACAGGCTCCAAGATCCTTTCTGCCGGGTCCTTTGGTGGCGTGGGGTGAAGTTCATCCGGTTCTGCGCACTTATATTCAGTCATTTGGGATGTGCCAGTAGCCTGGACCATGAATACTCAGGGAAACTGAGCAGCTCTGGGAATATTCCCGGCAAGATGCTGGAAGAGGGATTATTTTCCTCCTGGCATTTGGCTCCCTTCGCAGGTCTAGGATGGCTTCTTATTTTTCATTCCATATTGCATTGCTTTCGGCTGTGAACAAACGTCTCTGTTGTGAAATCCTTTCCTTTTGTTGCTCAAAGCCTTTCTGCTGTTTCTTGTTTCCCAACCGTCTCAGGAGCGTAGCGGGAGAGAGTAATATCTTATAGGTACTTGCAAGATCCTTCCAATCTCTGGCCGTCACCATGCCCTTTACGCTCGCTTTCCAGAGTCGATGGCCTCTAGAATGGCCCGATTAAGGATCGAGTCAGGCTGACATTTCTGAACACACAAAGGTGTCTTAGGAGCAAAGGACCCAGATTCTCCAAGCTATTCAGAGGCCTGATTCCTATTCTACAAATCCTTCTCAGGGCCCTGTCTAAATTCTCTTGAAAATGAGTCCAGCAGTGAGGAGCCTGCTCATTTCTAAGCCTGTTCAATTCCTTCCTATAACGCAGACATCCTAAGTTGCAAGCTAGTGCTCTAATCAGTAAGCCACTCTATTTACTGCCTCCTCCTACCATCTTCCAAGCTCTTACAGGGTGAAATCAATTAATTATACAGCCTTGGATTTAGTAAGAGGGAGGATAAGAAATCTGAGGTTAGGTTTATTATCTCAGAACACATGGACTCTTTCCAGAGGGGCGAATCAACTTCTGCAGTTAGAAACAGGCAGGTCCTCTGCCTAGATCTGTGAGAGCACAGTCCATGCTGCAAAAAGAGAGTGTTAAAACGTCTCCAATGCTCACTTTTGTTTTCAACCTTTTGTGGCGGCTGTTAACTATTTTCCACTCCCGGAAAATATTGAAATGATCA
The DNA here is from genome assembly GCF_030867095.1 of Alligator mississippiensis. Taxonomy (NCBI): domain Eukaryota; kingdom Metazoa; phylum Chordata; order Crocodylia; family Alligatoridae; genus Alligator; species Alligator mississippiensis. The sequence continues at coordinate 70,559,353 of NC_081833.1, forward strand.
CATGCTTTTGCAAAATAGAAAGTCAGCGGCAGGAAAATGAGGCACCAGTTTCTCTAAGGAGCTGGGACCCGTTTGGCAGAGCAGGTTACACCTTTCTCAGATAGAATCAAGAGCCCTTTCAGTGCTCCTTCACTTGGTTTGCAAAACTTTGCCAACTCGTTTTGGGATTGTGGATTTTGGGCTGTCTAACATCAGCTCTCAACACCATGCACAACATCCGTCTGTCAAGTATGGCCACGTTCAGAGACAGCAGTGGAACGAGAACATCTGCCTTGTCTCATAGCTGATCTACGGTGAAAATGTGGGAGTGCAATCGGTGGGTGCTGCGAGGTACAATGCGTTGTTGGATTGGTTAATCTGGAGTCGACTTGGTTTTGCACGGTTGAGGGCAATAAATAATGAACTGATTTGGAATGATCCTAAATCCCATAGTAATCTGTTCAATTAACATTACTAGCCTGCAATAATAAGCTTTTCCTTCTAAACCAGTAGAGAAGATTAAAACTTATTTATTCTTCCTCTAACAGAAAACAGCTTCAAGTGTTGTAAGAGCTATGACTTGAGGGCTTTCATTTTATTGTTCAGTCAAGGGCACAGTTTATGTCCCTCCTGAACACAGTCAACAACATGTATCAACATAGTAAAAGGCTATTTCGTCTTACAGAAGAAAACTTAATTGCTTGAAAAGCAAACAAAATAGCCCAGAAAGTAAATATTTTGCTGGCGAATTCACTGAGCATGACACCGACTCAGTGGCATTGGGACACGTAATGAAGGCATTGCATTCCTGCTGAAATGGGTATTATGGAAAATTTACTTCCACTAGCAGATGTTTTCTCATGACCTGTGCTGGCCTTCCCTTGAAATGCTAGGGTCATTATAACTACTCAATCTCCTCAGTAATGCCTGTGGGATACAGGAGGACATCTGAGGAGCTCTGTCCAAAAAAACCAGACCACAGAGATGAAATCAGACAGGGCACTGTGGAGAAGAGAATGATTCAAGGGAGGAAGTTTTGCAGTCATATATCCAATTAGCGCTTCCTATTGTTTGCAGCACGGGGAAGAAGGGAGCTCACCGCTGGGCTCCGAATCTGGAAGGAGGAACATGCCACCCTCCTGGCTCCCTGTGTTTTAGAGACATGGGCCCCAAATCATGGCTTGCAGGCACCGTGTTGCCCACAAAAACATTTTGGATATTGTTGTGGCCACAAAAAAGTTACAGCTGAGCTCAACCAGGACAGCAAAGCATATTACTTGCTCGGTAGTGCCCATGGGCCAGTGAAGGTTGGGGGGACCATTAGTCCAGAGTCACTTAGGAGCTGCTCTAAGCTGTATTGGACTATAATGCAGACTATGCTCATCCCATCTCTTCCTGTACCCAGAATGCTTCCATTCTGTAATATATAGAGGAGGGGCATATAGGAACCAGCTTTGCCACCTGTATACGTCTTACAAAAGCCATCCTGTATCTACCTTGTTCCACTTTGAACAATAAGTGTCCCTCTAGAATACATATCCCCAGTTAACTGACTCGTGCCAATCCCAGAAATGGGTGGCATGAAAAAGCTGGCTGCATTGTTTGATCTCCAAGTCACTTGATCAGAGCGGTTATGCATAATTTGTGAGAAATTTCATGCCCCATTTCTGCTGGATTGAAGTCGTTGTCTCTCTTTGAACTTGAGCCTTAAGGTAAGAAGCCAGTCATAGTGTTAGAAATATGGGTTCGTGTTATGATGCCAGTTGCCGGATGGCGAGGTTGGCAGGAACTCAATTCTGGTCTTGTGCAAGAGCTGTTTGGAGACTTACAGCCTTGTCCCAAACCCTGTTAGCAAAGCAGCTGCTTTTAACAACCAGCATGACTCTTCTTTATGCTTAGATCTTCAGCTTCAGGACTGAGGAGAAGGTCTTGAAATGCTGCCACTTGCCTTTGGAGGTCATGTGCAAGGTCAGTTGGGCAGCCTAACATTTCTGGGGGTCTTCACCATGAGACCTCTGTACTCTGAGCTACGCCAGTGCCTTTGACAAATGCTAAGCACGTGTTTTGGGAAGTGTTTCCTCAGAAGCTGGGGTCGGCCACTCTTCTAAAGGACGGACTAATGTGAGGCTTGAGAGAGACCAAGCACCTAGAAAACCTGGTGCCACCATGAGCGAAGATACTACTCGATAAGTAGGGTGTGTATATATGCAAGTACCCACAATGAACGCCAAATAGAAAAATAACAGAGCCTCGGAGAAATGTTATGGATGTATTATGAAAGCACTGCTTGTGGATTAATGAATTAGGATCTACGTGCTCCTCGTCTCATCCCAATATCTCCATTTCTGCAGATATTTCATTGGGTGTGTGTCCTCACTACTTTCTTCTCGCATCCTGCCATGTGCTGTATCTACGCCCTCTAAATACAGTTGGCTTCAATAGTGATTTTGGCATTTTGATGAAAAATAGCTCTGCTTTCCATTTCTCTGGAAAATGATTCACTCGAGCTACATTTTTCTTATTTTTCTTATTGATCAAGCCACAGCCAACATGATTAATAAAAATGTTAAAAAATTAAGACCCTCTTTTGTGATTTTTTTTTTTGGTTTTGTTTCTGTTTATTTTTTTTTTTAATGTATGATCTCAGTATTCTTCTTATCACAAAACTTCCCTGACAAACTAAAACTCTCCAGCCAGCGACAAGGGATAAATGCATGATTTAAAAGCAATGGAGCAACAAACAGTAATTACACACTAATTGCAATATAATTGCACATTTATTATTCATTAATGGAAAAGTATGTGTGGCTTTAAATCAGATCATAACTCAGCATTTTGCAACATGAGTCCAGGACTTTATTTAACTTTGTTATTTAACTAGCTGTGGTCCTTTAGTTTCTTTCCAATTTTTTTTTAAAGCTATCTTGATGAAAAATGTTTCAATACTGTTCCAAGCAGTGTGACCAAATGGAAGGCTGATGTAATTGCAGCCATCCATCATGGGCGTTGGCCCTTTGAGCTGCAGAATGGGCAGATGCATTTGTATACAGCTGGAAAGCCTTGATGCTACATGTAGTGTGTGGGAGAGCAGTTCTCAGGGGGCCCTGAAGGCTGAATTTTGAATGGAAAAGTGTGAAATGGGCTCCAGACCCCCAATCACTGACAGCTAATAATGTTATCAGCTCTTACCCAGCATGTGTCATCTTCAAAGTGCTTTGCCAGCATCAGCTAGCTATTTATCTGGTACCCACAGGAAACATGCCCGAATCCCAGAGGTGATGTACAAAGCTGCATCTGTCTCTGATTTACACTAGAGTTCCCCTATCTTGCTTTATATGACCATGCTGATAAATGAGATGAGTCAGACTTGCCTATCCTTCTTGGTATAAATTATTCACGGTCAGTCTCAATAAATCTGTGCAAGGCAGGGAAAATTATTCCGTGTACAACAATCCAGCCCCACTGTGTTATTTTCCTACCCAATTCGGGTCCACGGTGGTCGGTTCTCTGCACTGAGGTGTTTAGGAAAAAGCCTGTTGTCTGCAGGAACTATGTGCAATGCACCTGATGTAGGGGGAAGGCAACAACTTGTGCTGGACTTGTGTTGGACGACCTGTAGTATAGCAGGCTTCAGGCACCCCATGCTTGGCCCACCCTGCACAGACCATCTTTTTATGCAAGGTGCCAGAACCAGACGGCTTACAGATGGCTATCCTGACTTAACACCATCTGCCGAGTCTCAGAGCCAAAAAACAATCCCAAACCAGCTCAACAGGGCACATTACTGAATGCTTTCCATTGTCTGACCAGTGCAAACAGCCAGCAAGAGGAGACCGGGTGGTTCTCTGTTTTGATGCCTGAATAGGAGATCTTCCTTTTCCCCAAATATCCATCATTCAAATCTCTGTGGTGTTTCCTTCCCTTACTTTCTAAATCCAGGGTGTGCCGAGCTAGTAAAAGAAATAGAGTAGCAGCACCCACTTACATTAGACCTTAATTGAGTCAGAACATGGTGATATTATTGATAGCGGTGAGTCACAGCAGAGCACTTCGTTAAAAGAAGTAGCATTGATAGGCTGAGTCATTGAGGGCAAGAGTCTCAAGGGGAAGTTAGAGAGGGCCCAACTCTTCTCCTTCCCTTAAAGTTTCTCTGGGACATGAGTGACTGGTATGTCCTGAATCTGGGGGGGCACCCACAGAAGTTGCCAACCCTGTCAAGGTGGGCACCAGCCCTACCGATAGCATCAGTGTCGGCCGTCAGTGGGGGCACCGGCCCCATTGGGGGGCACATGCACCCCTGTGCACCCTCTACCAGTCGCCTATGCTCAGGGAATTAGTGTAGGCCAACAGTTCTGTGGTTTTGGGGTTTTTTTTTTGAAAACCTACCCTAAAAGACTGATATAGGAAACATTGGAAGCAATGATCATGGATAACAGCACTGCTAATAGTCATTCATATGCTTTTTCCTTAGGTCATATTTACTTAATCTGACCACTTGACATTGCTCATTAAACAGAGCCCTGTGTGTCAGAATGGAGTAAATGTATAGTGAAGATTAAACTGTCAACTCCTTCGGCAGTTCTGCAGCTATATAAATTGCCTATTGAGACAAACTATTGATCACTTATATAGCCACTCTGTCCTGAATCACAAGTAGGAACCCAGGCAGTAAAAGAACACGTTTCATAATAAAATGTACTGGGGTAGCTGAGGTGGATAGGGTGAATATAGGGAGATATATATAACCTGAATGAGGAATAGTGGGATGCATATTGCTTTGCTCCATTATCCAATAGATTAAAAGTACCTTCAAACTTATTGGGGGTGCTACCCCAATTCATAGCATCAGTTGGTTTCTGTAGTAGGTAACGTGCTCATTAGGACGGGGTTTGCATTGGTTTTTGGTACCTAACTCCTTACAGTTTCATCCCCTGTTGCTTCTAGTCTTCCAGCTAAGAAGAGAACCCACTGAGAGGTCGTATTCGCAGGACAAGTTATTTCAGCAGTGAATCTCTTCACTCAACAGGCTGAATGCTAATGAGGAAGATAAAAAAAATCCATCCTTTACTCGTGATAGCTGCAAAGAAAGCGATAAAGATGGCAGCTCCTAGGAAACCATGGTCCCTCCCACACGAGGCTGGGAGAAGTCCAGCCACGAGGAATTAAGATTCCCATTCCTGTGTCTAACTTTGCCTCTCTCCTTTTGCAGTCCTTCCCTGGGGCAGCCCATTTATGCTAGAGCACTATATGTATGCAGTAGTCTCTGCAACCCCAGGAAACCTGGTTCCTCGTTCTTATTGTGGGGACACCAGGAATGGAAAGGAGGGGAAATTAACAAACTTCGTTAATTCCTTCCCTAGCAGATTAATGTTCAGCCAATCAGGGAGGAGTGGGGAGGCATGTGGTCCAGATCCTGTTATCTAGATCCAGGTACATCTAAATGCAGCTCCGATTTTAAATATTTTATGCAGCAGCTATATTAAAATCTTAGATCCAGGCACCCTTCACCTTTGGAGCTGACATGCAGATAGGATGTTTGGGAGAAGAAGTCTAGGCAAGCTCACTCTATTCCCCAATGTCGCTCCTGACAGCTTAATTGCTGGGCACAAGATCCTACAAGGGGAAGAAGAGCTATGCTAAAAAGATGGGTGTTAATTCCTGGAAACCGTGACTTATTGCTGCAGTTGTGCCATATGATGTTGGAAACATTTTCAAGCCTCTGGCTTGCTCTTCACACCACAGTGATTTTTGGCTACAGAACGGTAACACAATTAAAGGAAGCTACAACCAAACGAAGTAAGCCTATTGAGAGAAGAATACAGCTCAAGTCATCTGTGAATAAGCTCCCACTCCCCCAACACCCTTTTCTGAGGGGAAGATCCCAATTCATAGCAAAGACTATAGCTCAGAAGCAGCTGGGAGAAGCTCATCCTCTTACTTTCCCTCTTTTACAGTGAGGAAAATCTACTTGTGGAAAATAGAGTCCAGGCACATGTGCTTATTGGCATATAAGACTCCAGGCAGAAACTGAGTTTTCCTGTGATTCAGCATTATCGAGTGCATCTACACAAGATGCTTACTGAGGAGCTGCCTAATTAGCTCAGCTGTAAATATCTTGGTGTCTACACGTGTGGGGCTATTAGGCTGGAGTAAACTAAGAAGCTCTGCAGCAGGGCTATAAACTTAGACAATCCTGCTGCACCTTTTTTTTAATCCTCAATGTGTAGATGCTGATGGGGCTGGCTGGGGCACGAGCGTGCTTCCGTGCAGGGGCTGCCTGCCGGCTAGTCCGGCACTGGAGCACCCTTGTGGCCCACCCAGCCCCTCTGCAGCACATTTAGCTGGGTCACAGCTACTTTGACCAGACCCCATGTGCTGCTGTCCCAGGTGCACGTGTAAACGTGGCACCCGGGAGCAATAAACTCCAGCACAAATTGTGCCGGAGTTTATTGTGTTGCATTAATATGCTCTCAATATACCTGAAGAAGGGTGTTTGTACCCAAAAGCTTGCAAAGAACATTTTTTCCAACTATTTAGTTGGTCTAATAATCGATACCACATTTACCATATCTGTCTGTCCTTAGACTGACACGGCTACAACCAACAACCCTAAAGCATTAATATGCACTGAGAGGTAGTTAGATAGTTAGCCATGCCAATCTGAAGTCAGGCAGAAGGCAGGGCAGAACAGTACCTTGGAGACTAACTGGTTGAGAGATGCCTGAGATTCGATAGGCAACTTTTTGCAAGTCCATTCATAGCATCTCACAAATAGGCTGTTGCATACAAAAGATCAATCCCTCTCTGAGAGAGCCTCTAAGAGGTGGCACCTTGCCCTGCCCTCTGCCTGCCTCTGATTATTGCACCTGACTGCTGATGCTTCCAGTCCACTTAAATCTTATCCGCCAGTGCCTTTTGCCAAGTTCCCCATAGTACACAGTAACGTGCAGGGAAGATGATCCATATTTTTAGTGGACCGAGGAGTGTTATGGTGGCAACAGGAAACCAGAGCAGAGAACTACTGTGATTAACACAAGAGATGGTGAGGGATGAGGTGAGAGCTTTTGATGTAGCGAGGTGGAAAAACAGTTCAGCGCTTAGGATGATTATGAAGCAAGTACTGGCAAGAGTCGGATACTGCCACTGAGCGTCGTATAAACTTAGACTGAATTTAACATGCCTGGCAAACAGAGAAACTGGGGTTTAAATCAGGATCTCAAGCCCAAGAGAACACATTGTTGGCTCCAGAGGAAAACAATAATATAGAAGGATCAAAATTAGCAATTATTAGCAGGCAGGAAGGGGACAAATGTACAGGTTCAATCTGAATATATTAAACAAGCAACCCTTTGGTCTTCTGTGCCAGAACTGATCTAATGTATCAGCAGTTCCTTGCTGGGTACTTTCTGTCCGGAGGGCAAACTGTATCTAATTAAGCTGTGTGTGCTTGGACAGGAACCCCTTTGTTTGAAGAGGTCATCATAACACTGAACCTAAACATCTTTCTGAGTGATAATATTGGCAGTAAAAGTAGCCTGTTGAGATAATTTTGGACTGTCTGATCTTGACTGAAGTCTGAGCCATGCACACTTCTCTTTTGTACTGAGGCTATTGTGTGTCAAGAGCAAATGAAAATAAACTCAGCTAAGAGGTTTCCTTTAGGCAGCCAGCTAATGCTTGTTTTGTTTGAATTGTTTTTTGAGAGGCAGCAGGACCACAGAGCTTAAAAGGATGCTGAGCAACAGGAGAACTGGATATGTCCTTTAAACAAACAAGGGCAGAGTTCCCAGTGCTGAGAGCTGGACCAAGAGGAGATGGACAGGGAGGGAATCTTCCTTTCTTCGAAGCAGAGGGTTACAAAAGTCTTAAGTCAAATGCATTTAAGAAGCTGAAGGGTTTGGGGAGGCTCCTGTGTTAAGGTACTGTGATGGCAAGCACAAAACTAAATGATCCATAGGCTCTTTTAAGGAGGTGGTTGTGCAGTCCAGTTATACCACTGTGATCAAAAGGGGAGACCCACCTCTCTTATGCATCTGGCTGCTCAGAAACAGGGGGTCAGTAGGCTGCAACAGGGAAAGGAGGCCTTGGATTCAGTTTCGAGGTATAAGAAATTTCTATAGGAGGCCAGTGTTGGCCTAAAGTGACCACATACAATTTACAGCCATTGCTGAAACTGGTTTTGCAGGCACCTCGCTTCTAGGACTATGTATGGTTCAGTTCTCACTCCGGGTGCTTGTGTCACCATTTAAAGCACTTTGGGCATATGTACACATGTTGCGCTGCGTCGCATTCATTTGGGTAAATGGTGAAATGTGTGTCAGCGCTGAGAAAATGGCAGCGGCATGCTTTTGAATTAAAACACAAACATATTTTAGTCCAAAGCTTTCCAAAGCGCCTGGCATTGCAGTGTGGTGCAAGTAGGTGTACAAATGCCTGAAGTGCTTTAAATGGTGAAAAAGCACCCTGAGTGAGTGTTGAACCATGCATAGTTCTAGAAGTGAGGTGCTCGCTAAGCCAGTTTCATGCATTTGTATAAGCGGTAAAGGTGTTTTAGTTCAAAAGCACGCCACCACTATTTTCTCAGTGCTGGCATGCATTTTGCTGTTCATACAAATACACGTGACACAGCGCCACGTGCATCAGCTTGCGTGCAGAGCAGACTTGATTCATTGAGCCTGCTCTGATGCGCCAGATCTTCGGTGCATCGGAGCAGACATATATGTGTATAAATGCCCTTCATTGCCATGACTTAACAGAAGTGCATGGCTTTAAAGCACTTCAGAAATGGGTACAGTGCTTCAAATAAACCTTTGTTAAAGGAAGTATTAAATTTGGAGCACTGTAGCAACTTACAGTGCTTTAAATAACATCAGCATGCTGGTCAAATTTCTGACCAGTGGAGAAGCCCCAGGAGGCTGCGGAGTACCCCCTGCCTCCTAGCCTGGCAAGTGCAGAGAGGCTTAGAGCCCCCCGCCACCAAGTACAACATTTCTGTCATGTTTAAGAGAGCTGTAACTTTATAGTGCTATAAAAGTGCTCTAAATTACAGCACTGTAAAACATGCAGGGAGCACTTCTGTACACGCCCTAAGTGCTAAGTGGCCTGACAGAGGTCTCTGGTATTCATGGCGAGAGTTCTAGTTGCCCAACATTGGGTGCATCTACACGTGCAATTAGCATGCAGCAATAAACTCCAGCACAGTTCTTGCCGAAGTTTATTGCTCCAGGATGCAGCATTTACATGTGCACCTGGGACTGCAGCATGTTGAGCCAGGATGGTGTAGCCCTGGCTGGCAGAGGGCCTGGGGGTTGGGGGTGGAGGTAGGGGTTAGCCTATTAGCCTGCTCCACCCTGGCTCAATGTGCTGTGGAGGGACTGGCTGAGGCACCAGGGTGCTCCAATGCGGGGCTAGCCAGCAGGCAGCTCCTGCACTCTAGCAGCCTCATGCCCCAGCCAGTTGGGTCAGCGTCTACATGTGCATTGCTGCACCAATTGCTGTGGACTTTATTAGTTTCCTACTTAATAGGGCCACGTGTAGATGCCGAGATGTTTCCTATGGAGCTAATTAGGCGGCTCCACGGTAAATGTCTCATGTAGAGGCGCCCACTCAATGCTAAGTAGCCTTTTATTCATGGTGTGAGCTCTCATTGCTCAGCACTGTATAACACAGGCCCCTGCACAGCACGACACTTGGCTCCAACTGAAGTCCTGGCAGACCCTCAGAGATCCTTGGGCTCTGATGAGAGCAAGGGGTGAAGGGACACATCTATCCATCTGTGGAGTGATTCTGGCAGAGGTACACATTGCACCAATGTCATGCATGCACACAACAAAATTAGTGTCAGGTTCAACCCTCTTGGGGAGTTTTAAAAGATAATAATGGTTAAAAAAATAAGGACTTTGATTATTCAATGGTGGTGGAGACATATAGCTGACTGTCACTTGTATGTATACAAGCTAGCATGGGCCTCAGTTTAGGTTGGAGAGTCGGAGTAACTTTCTGACTATGAGGCTGGTCAAGCATTGGAAGGGGCTACCTAGAGAAATTGTGGACTCTCCACGCACGGAAGTTTTTAAGAGCAAATTAGACAGACACTTGACTGAGATGGTTTAGTCAGGGACGATCCTGCCTTGCGCAGGGGGTGGGCTGGATGACCTTATGATGTCCCTTCTAGCCCTACTTTCCTGGTGCTATGAGCCCATTTCTATGCCCATATTTTGGTGCGTGCCCATCTGAGAGATTTTAACATGCAAGTTTGCACGTGATTAGAATGTGCATTAACAACTGGATTTCAGTGTATGCCCCTGTATGTGGCTGGTCTCTCTCACACACAGAAGGATCAGAAAGTTTGGCTCCAGTATCATCTTGCAACACGCTTCACAAATCTACTGCAGTATAGTGCTGCCCTCGTGTGATCTCATGCGAGTTGGGACTAAAGGTCAAACACAGGTTCCTGGGGGACTATGAGCAATATTTATAATCTTTATACTTTAGGTTAGGGTTGGCATGGTTGCAGTTTAATTATTAATGTATCAGACAGAAGGAAAATGAACCATTTCAGTATAGTGCACTGATCACCAGACTTTTTACTTTCCTATAGCTTCTAGCTTTTGTTTTTTCGCTAACTGGAGCTGTTTGTGTTCCTTGTGTCTGCTTTTGCTTTGATGATCAATGCATGTGTGCCTATGTGTGCGTGTCACTTATACTACCTATAGGATGTCACTGATGGTTGATTAAATACTCCTTTGAGGGTCTACAAATGTCCATGAATAGTTTAGTTTGTTTCAACAACTGAATGGGGCTAAGCAATAGTTTACAGTCCCATTTTTCTTCAGGTTAATATGAGAATAAATCCTCCCACAGCATGTATAGTGCCCATCATAAGATTTGGTACTCACTTTTCATATGCTTATGGTTTCCCCTACAGTCCTTGCACCCATTACTGCCATTATTGTACCAAGCTTTAGATCTTCAGAGGTAGTATAGCTAATATTTGATGAACTGAACTAATCTCTGTAAAGAAAAGGAAGACTAAGTTTGATTTCCTAGAAGTTCAATAAAGATCACATTCAATAAACAGAAGAGGCTGAATCTGCATTTCAAACACACGGAGAGGAATATTTTTTGCCCTGGAAATTCATGTTCTGATTTAAAAATAAGTGAAGTTTTAAGAAAAAAATACACAGTAAGTATGTTTAGACAAATGAAGCACAGCTATTTAATCTCTTGCTCTTTTCTGCTGGAGCAGAGATCTTTTCAAATGTAAATAGCTCCTTCCTTTTCCAGCACCAGCCCCGAGTCAACCAGCTGACACGAAAGGGTATACAAAGAGTCAGGATCAGAAAAGTAAATATTCATGTAGGTTATGATAATTGAACTCATAATAAGTAGCAAAGTGCCTGGAGCTGCATTCTGAGTTTTAAAACACTGAATCATTGAATCATTCAAAATGTGGGTTATCAGGTGCTTAAACCACCTCTCGCCCCTTGCAGATGGAAGCCTCCTACGCTTATGCCCTCAAAGCCAAAAAACAAGCAAGTGAACAAACAAAAGCAAAATTAAAAAAACACCCAACACGAAAGTGTGTAACCTCCCTTCTGTAAAGCCCACATTGATACATCTGAGTGTGAACATTTTTCTGCCTAATACTAATTTGTTTTTCAGAGGCGGTCAATACGAGTCTGCTGGAGAACAACAGAATATCATCAGGTCAGGAGGGGGGAAGACCAAGTCAAATTATAACGACATCTAGCAACTGTAAAATTTCATGGTGATTGGAGCATGGGAAGAAGAAGACATTTGCTGTTAGCACTGTCCACCGATGGTGCTCCACTGGGGTGCTATGGCCAGAGATAAAAGTGCCTCGTGCACCTTGTGCACCATCAGACCAGGAAGGGCTGCAGCTCAAGTCTAGGTCTGCATTCAACAGTGCTGGGATCTCACTGCTTTTGTGAGACTTTGGCCTGAAAGAGTAGAAATCTTGTCAGATCCGTTGTCCAGGGGATTTCTACCTTTAACAGCAGCTGCTAAATATCCAGAAGAACCTGCCATCCTTCTGTGTTGGAACTTGTGCTGAAACAAGGAAAAGCAGCCTTCCCACCCTCCCTGGTCCAGAAGATGCATATGACTGAAAAGATAAAGCACCCCAGTGTTTTAACAACAATCTAATGTGAATCCTTGTTACCTTAGCATAGCTAGAGTTTGCTAACTTGCTACACCTGAACTCTTCCCTCCTCAGGCTTTTACACATCTCTGACCTGAGAAAAGACAGTGTTCCTGGAGAGGGGCAGGAGAACAACCATCTCTTCTGTGCACGTTGTTGCATAAAGACAGACAACTAAATTAGCTGATTTAGCCCCAGAAAAGCAGGAGAATAAGAATTAATACGTTTGCAGTTGCACTTATTTTACAGGGAAGATACTTTTTCAACCTGAAATCTGTATGGTTCATCAGGTCATAAATAGAGAGTCAAATATGCTGGTTGAACAAATTTTGTCGATATTCACTATATTGCCCGAGGTTTTTCTCAGCTTAATGTAAAAGAGAAGCTGTCTTATCTTCATACTTACCAGCTGACCACTGAACAGGTTTTGTTCACATACTGCAGTGAGAGGTTGCTGAGAAACACTCACAAATAACAGACAGGTTGGGGAAAAAAAAGCACAGGTGCCATACCTGGCTTCAATAGTTGTAAGCAGTAAGCAGCAAGTCTTATTCAATAGTTGTAAGCAGTAAGTCTTAATTTTTGTACTCAAGAAACCAACATACCTCCAAATAAATTAAAAATAAGGAAGCAACCCCTCCATACTATTTCCCTTGAAATGAAAGAAACTACTCAAGACCTTTCTTGTGAAAAAGAAACAAAGGGAAGCGAAGATTGATGGTAGTGCTGATAACACGGGCAGCGGGTTCTTAAAGCTCCCACTGCTGACACCACGTTATTCCCTGAAAATCTCAGCTCACTTTAAAATCCATCTAGTCTTCATGCCTGCAAAAGAAATTTGAAAATATGAGCCCGCATTGCTCCAGTATCAGACAGCAAAGACGTGTACACGCATGGTTGGCAAGACTGAAATAATTACACCCTGGTTTACCCTGCATTCTGGGTGGAGATGGTCTCTGATCCTGACTGTTCATTGTCATGGAGGATGGTATATTTTTGTTGCTCTTGTATTATATCTAATCTATTTTCCCCTCTTTCTCTCCATTGACAGGGTGTTCGTGCTGCACGGTAATGTAATTACATCTACCTTCAATCCTTAGGCCCCGATATGCAGTAAGATTTTTAAATAACATACGAAAATCAAGGAGATGGGTCTATTCTGCTCCTACTATTTGTCAGCAGAGCTTAATAACTACATTTTACTTTGCATTCAGGGAGAATGTTAAGTTCAGATCCAGAAATTATTTGCAGCCTGTGATAAGAGTCATTCTGAATCTCATAGTTTGTGTTGCCTGATGTTTAGCGATTCAACCTCTTTGGACCCTTCAAACAGCCGCAACATCCTTACTCCCTTTCCAGCCACTACAAGCCAGGAAACCCCAGTACATCCCAATGAACGCCGGGCTTGCCCACATTGCTCATGAAGTGCTGTAATCTTAAATGGTTGCCTCTTGGTAAACCTATCCAAAGAGACAGATGCAGGTCCAGCCAGCTAGCCTGCTGCCCTTGAAGTGATTTTGTGTGTAGTTGGCTTGCTTGTGTTTCAGCCCCGCTACAATGGGAAGCAGAAGGGACCTCCTTGTCTCGGTATCCTTGAAGTCCAGAGTGTGCTGAGCGGATGGTGGGAGCTTTCCGTAACTCTGGGCTTCCAGGAATTGAATTCCTGATGGGTTGTATGCCTAGAGCGACAGGGAAGATGGAGAGAGTCATGCTCTCTTAGTCGAGGAGGTTGTAAATCAGCTTTCTTCCCACCAGTTGACCTTGAAGGACAGGATCTTCTAATCACTTGTAACGTCAGAACAATGAGACTTGTGTTTGTATTCTTCCCTATTTAGGCTGTAGGCTCACCTGAGCAGGAAATCTCCATTACATGTGTTCCTGAAATAGCCAGGGTATAGGTGTAGCCATGTTGGTCTAAGGACATAGGCGGACAAGGTTCTTTGGGTAAGTGTGATATCTTTTATTAGGCAAACTAAATAGTTGGAAAAATTGTTCTTTGCAAGCTCTCGGGCACAAACACAGTGGAGGCCTCGAGACATTGATGTAGAACAAACAATTAGAACAACTGTGTAGTTGGAAACTATTGGATTAATCTGTTCCTGAGATTTATACTCGGTTCGCCATAGGAGTGTGCAGGGAGTTTGCTCATTTCAAATGGTATCAAGCAAAGGAGCCAGGATACATAGACTGGAAAGACTCTCATTTGAGTTCTTCAAACATAAATGGTTATCTCCTACTCCTCATGAGTACCAGGAACATCCAGGAATATTTCACCTGAATTTCTTACAAATGCCCAAGAAAAAATATGGACTTTGAGACCTTTATTACAATCTTCCAGCACCTTGTGAGAGCCTCAGCATGCACTGTGGGGAGACTATTGAGTTGGTTAGAACAAGCGTACAACAAAACAGTGAGGAGGAATCGTAGTGGCTGGTACTTGGAGAGCAACTGGCTGTTGTTCTGGGCTCTGAATACACTGGGATATAATGTCACTTTTGGAAGGAAAAGTGTACGACCCTGAGGATAAGGCACATGCTGATCACATGCTGATCATATGAATCACCTTCTGTTAAAAGTGGTCCTTGCTAGCAAATCCTATGTTGTGGATGGTGGGCTTGGGGTGGTCTAGCAAATGTGGGAGCCCGTGGAGCTGATTTCTGGGACTTTTTGCTTCCTGGAAGATTCCTGGCACCTTTTGCATCCTCAGATTCCTGGCACCTTTTGCTTCCTGGAAGAAAAAGGGACCTAGCACCTGGAGAAGAGCAAAGGCAGGCATACGTTCCCAACCACAGCGACTCTAAAGCTCATTCTCTGCAAACGAATAACTACAGGAAGGTTTACATCTTTATCATTGAGCAAAGAGAGAGAGATTTCAGGCAATATGGTTTAGCAGACATGTCCTGATTTTGTCAATATAAGAAAGTCGATCTGCAGCCTCCAGACCACCAATGGGATGTGGGTGGAAATACAGTGAGATAAAAAATATAACTACAAGGAGAACATGGATCTGGTAAAAGCCATAATTCTTCCCAATGAAGAGGTGGAGAAGACACTCAAAAATAAATTGGATATAACTCTAGATAAGAAACTTCAACCAGTGAATACAGGCAAGACATCTGTGTTTCACCACTTGGCCAGACTATAATCCCATATGGTAACATCAGAAAGAATTTCATTCAGCATCCTGTGGCTTTCCTAAAGCCGAGGCTGTCAGTTTTCATCTCGTGTGGTGTAAATTTGGTACATCACACTGCCACCCAGGACAAAGCCAGTGGGGTGCATTTGTTTCCCTGCTCTGCCCATTGCTCCAGATATTTATGCCACTAAAAGTTTGCTTCACACTCAGGTCAAGCTCAACAGCACTGGCTGGTTCTTTGGGAACTGGTTGAAAGACTCTGTCTATTCTCTGCTTATCTCTCCATAGAGATGCTCCTTGTATTCACAGAATATCAATGACCTCCCCAGCACTTGATGGGGATGACGTTCCTTGAATCCACGACTTGGTGTCAATGTGTTGCACATCAGGCATTAAGACAGCTCACGGTCAATATGAAACAGTAATTCACAGCCACGTTAATGGCCAGGGAAGCAGATAGCTGGAGCAGCGGTGGGAAGTTTGCTATCCTTCTGAATCTTCAACAGCTGCCAAGCCTTAATGACCCAACCATGCAGTGACCGCTCTGGGGAGCAACGTTGGATAGAGAGGTGAAGTTCGAAAACTTTTGTGCTTAAAATACTCACCATGGGGAACTGGGAAGGGCTACATAAAAGACCAGGGTTCGATTCCGAGATGCTTATACAACTACAGTCATGGAGGCGCCAAATGTCTGGACTTGGTCTGGCCTTTGGATTCTCAACAGCCTAAAGCGGGCGCAGAAAGTCTGGGCAGCTGCCAATCCTCCATACTCCTGCCTAGGCATGTGTGTTGAAGGTCTGGATAACCTCTCAGGCATACACCGTGATCTGAAAGGATTGATGATTGCCATCATGTTACTCATTGTTGCTGAACTAGGTGCATGAAGCTATTTTTTTCCAGGGTATCTCTACTTTCTTGGAAAGATGTTTGCAGTGATTGCAAATGAGAATAAAATGGGTTGCTTAGAGGGTGAGGATTTTGAGGGAAGAAGCCTGCCAAATGTGGTCAGATTTACCTTTGTTATGCTTCTTGCTGTTCCTTTAAGTATGAGTCCTAGAAGCTTCAAAAGTATGCAGATATTATCTAGAAAAATTCAACTAATAAGAACAAACAACAGAGTAAAAAAAAAAATCAATAATAATAATTTAAACAGTTTAAATCTTTTTTTTTAAATGACAGAATGAACTTCAATTTCTGCCCCCATTCAACACTCATGAACATTCATTTTCATTAATCAATACTTTTCTTATGATTGGTTCATCCGAAATATTTGAAGACCATCTGCCTTTTAAAATAAAGTATCTCACTGCTCCACTGCCATTGTGTAGTAGACATTTCATTTGAAAAATTAGCCATTGTCTGTAGTCATTCACTCCAGTACTTTCAAATTGTTTAGACATGACAATAACGAGGGGATCATACATGGTGAGATATGACAATAATGAGGGAATCATACAATCCTTACAACATCCTTGCAGTTAGGGAAGTGCTGCTCTTTTCATGCACAGTTTTCATAGCTTTTTTATACGCCCGTTCCCTTTGATATTAAGGCTTGAGCACCTAAATCTCTTTTGAGACTCAAGTTTTAAATTCCTTCATGCAGTGGGTAAGTCTGGCAGTGGGGTGGGAGGGTGCCCAGTCAAGCTGCCTGGTGCAGGGGGATAAGCCTTGTTCCCTTGCCATTAACCCTGGCAATGAAGATATGAGGCACTTTGAGCCACTTAGATGACTTTTAAAATCCTCTGCCCCCTGCACATGGTCAGCAGACCTACTCCTAAAGGAGGAGCTGTCAGGTGGATTCATCTAACTTTGGAGGAAGCTGGGGCCAGACTCCTCAATGATGACTGCCAGGGTCCCAGGCGTTGATCTCACCAGGAGTTGAGTGAGGCACATATCGTCCTTCAGAAATCTGAGCCTGGGGCCTCAGGCTTTTGGCCCTGGGACACAAGACCTCCTCATCACTGACCTCTTCATTCAAATGTTGTTGTCAGCAGATGAGAAACGTTGTGGAATCAGTAGGTTCAATCCAGAGCCCAGGCTGGACAGGTGGCCAGGTGGCCAGGGCCAACAGCTGCACCGGTCAAACATGCAGACTGCAAGAGCAAATCCAGCAGCAGTTGTTGGTGGCGAGTGTGGAAAGTTACTGGTGTAGCTGGAGTGAGTTGTCCACCTTGCACCAACTCACTGCTGTGCCTTGTTGAAAGTTGACCCTGTGCCAAACACACTTTAAAATAGCAGAATAAGCACAAGTCTCCTGATGAGTGTGGGTTGTCCTGACCCCCTTTCCTATGTATGTGCTACCCATGCCTGACAACTGTTACAAAGGTATCAGTAAAACTGAGAGCTGGCTTTGTTGTTCAACTGTGAGGAAGTCAAGAAAAGACCCAACAATATTATTTCCTTCCATAATTCCACAGGCAACACTTGTTTTTTTAAGGATCGTGGAGCACCCCATCCATCATCACCCGGACAGAGGAAAAAATATGGAAATGCTATCAGCCGTGACACCACGAGAACAAAATTGCTGTGACAGATGCTATAAATACAGATCCAGGTGTTGTGTGTGGCCAAAATGACAAATGAGGCACATATATCTTTAAAAATGCCAACAACGATAGAGCACAAGAGAGTTCAAACAAGTAGGGAATATTTCTATGCCCAGCGACACCAGTGTGCCTATAAGTGCTGCTCACAATGTGAACGCAGGGATGGTTTACACAATTATTCACCTGTTGTCTCTAAATGTAAAAGAACGCCAGTGCTCCAGACATACACTACAGGTGTGCACGTAGCATGTTACCATGCTTAAATTTCATGTACCACGGGGCAAGAATACACAGACCAGACGAAGCATTGTCAGTCCCTGGTCCCTTTAATGTTGTAGTAAATAGTTCATCTGCCCATCCTCTTAGGCTCCTAAGTCACTTAAGCTCTTTTGAAAATGTAACCTTATTCCTCAAAAACATGGATCTCGTTACAAAAAACCAAAAACCTGAAATACATAAAGGTCTTGAACTCCTTTTCTATGGCTTCCCTTGCTTTAGTTCCTTAGTTTCTTTCTCTCTATTTCTTCCCTTTTTTTTACAGCTATCCTGATGAAAAATGTTCCAATACTACTCCAAAGAGTGTAACCAAATAGCAGGTGTGATATAATTGCAGCCATCAATCACGGACTTTGGCCCTCTGAGCAACAGAAAGAACAGACAGATTTGTATAAAGCTGGAGGCCTTGACGCCGCTCTCTGAGGAGAAGGGGAAAGTCTCAGGGGGGCCAAATTTGGAGCAGAAAGGTGTGAAGCAAGTTCCCACCTGCAATCACTGATTGGTGCTTATTATTCGCTACCATCCACTCTTCTCCAGTACTGTTCATCTTGAAAGTGCTACGCCGATATCAACCAATTACATGTTTGACATGTATAGGGCCAGATGTTCTCCTGATTTACGCTGGTGCTAGGCCTTTGCCTTCCATGGAGCTCTGCCTTGCTTTACGCCAGCGTGCTGAGAGGGATCCGAATCGGACACACCTGTCTCTACTAATTACGGACGCTCAACCCAAAGGGCTCTGTGCAGAAGGGGATGGTTGTTTCTTTTTGCAAATAAAAACTTTGCTATGAGTTTTCAGTACTCACCAGCCCATTCTCCTTGCTCATGCTAGGATATAGCTGATATATCTCCACTCCAAATCCTGGTTCGGTCATGGTAGACTTCTGTCCTCTGTCCTCATATCCTGATATTTGGTTGAAATGTGTGTGCAACCCTCAATCAAACCTTGCTCAGGTTGAGTTGAGAGCATGCTCTGCATTTGTTCATCACCACAAGCTCCAGGTGACCTCCTTTTGGCGAATCCCTCTGCAACCGGTGGGTTGCGTGCGGGGTACGGTGACCCCGGCCCCAGTGAGGGGGCGGCCCCAGTGAGAGGGGGCAGTGGTGAGAGCAACCAGTGGGTTGCGTAGCCCCGGTGTGAGGGGGCACTAGTGAGAGCAGCCCCAAGAGAGGGGGCGATGATGAGAGCCCCATTTAAGGGGGGAGGTGTGTGGCAGTGCACTGTGTGTGCCTGCCACTTGCAACCAGTGGGTTGTGTAGCCCTGGTGTGAGGGGGCGGTAGAGTGAGAGGCCCCAGTGTGAAGGGGGCCAGCGATGAGGAGCCTGGAGGGGCCGTACATTGAGCCCGGTAGAAGGCCAGCACAAAAATAGGCCTTGAGGGGGCAGCGTCCTGTGGTGGTCAGCCTGAAGGGGAGAGTACCCTCGACTGGCCCAAGCTGGGGCCAGGACCATGAGGGTCAAAAGGGCCAGGGGCCCACCGCGAGGGATGCCCAAGAGCCAGGGGCCTGGGGTCCCGACTGGCCTTGAGGTGGGCCAGGGCTAGGTAGCCAAAGGTTCAGGGGGAACCACACCCGAGAGGGGAAGATAACTTTGGGAAGGGAGCTAGCAGGACGGTGAGCCCAGTTGAGAGGATAGCAGTGTGTGGGGCCTAAAAGACCGGAGGCTTGAGAATATGGGGGGCCCCAGCGAGGGGGCAGTGATGATTTAAGGAGGGGGGGGTGTGGCAGAGCACAGGGTGCTCCTGCCACTTTAAGGGCCTGGAGCTGGCAGCCTCCAGGTGCCTGATTAGGGCAGCCATTTTGAGGCCTATATAAACAAGGCAGTTTGGCTGCAGGAGGCCAGGCAGCAACATTGCCTGGCCGTAGGGCTGCTGTGATTGACCCGGAGATAAGGGGGAGCTGCATGGGGATGGTTAGGAGGCTCCTGGTCCTGGGCATGACCTGAAACTGCACCCTGCCGGGAGTGGGTGGCCTGGTGGGGCTCTCAGTGGCGCGGGAGCCCCCAGGAAATGCCAGGCCAGTGATCACCCCGGTGAAAGGCGGGTCGGGGCGCCTTAACCCCTAGCTCCCACCACCACCGGGTGGGTTACCCATGCGTTTGTTGGGGGGCCCAGAGGGCCAGTGTTGTGAGGGGCCCAGAGAGGGCGGACCCCGAGAGCGGGAGTGATGTGGGTGTGGTGCTGCAGTTGCCCCTGAGAGGATGGGGAGTAGTGGCACGGTGAGGCCCAGTGACAGAGTGAGCGGCTAGAGAGACCCAGCCCGAAGGGGAGAGTACCCTCGACTGGCCCAAGCTGGGGCCAGGACTACGGTAGTCAAAAGGGCCAGGGGCCCACTGTGAGGGACGCCCAAGAGCCGGGGCCTGGAGTCCCGACTGGCCTGGAGGTGGGCCAGGGCCAGGTAGCCGAAGGTCCCGGGGGGACCACACCCGAGAGGGGAAGATAGCTTCGGGGGGGCTAAGTAGCCTGGATGATGGCGGAGTGGCCGCCTGATCGGAAGGATCATAGAGGGGTTCTGTTAGGACGATTCTGGGGCCCAGTGTGGGGCCGGTGATTATAGTAACACCATGATGCCATCTGCGAGGCTTGGGCTGCAGTATTAGGAGAGGTCGGAGCTGCAGAGCACCCCTGGGCATCGGGGCACTACAATGGGCAGCCTCCCGCTTAATTGACATCGATATATGAATCAATTATCATCAAAGGCGTGGTGGGCGAGATAAGCGGGCGGTTGCCCAGAGACAGGTGGGCGGGCCACGAAGAGCTCGGCCCTGAGTAGGCCTGCTGTCACGGTGACAGGCGGGCGGGCCACAGAGTTCGGCCCCAGGAGGCCCCCTGCCACACCCTCATAGACCGATACAGGCCAGGCTGCTCATTCAGCCATATTTCTGTCTGTTTTTTAACAGCCGGAAAAGGGAGCCGCTGATCTGGCCCTCTGCTAGGCTATTGGTACCAATGGGAGGTTTCTCCCCCTTGCCCACCACCACCCAAAGCCTGAAATTTAATCTTGGCCATTTTTCTTTTTCTTCCTTCCTAAAGCATTGTGGATAGGGGTGAACCCACTTATACTGGATCATAGCTCCACCAGAGTGGGGTGATGTTCCTGATGAATGTGGGACACACGATCACTGCTATTTCTTTTAACATACTGATGTAACAGGTCCCGGAGGGTAAGGGTTTTCAGGCACTCAGCAGTAGCCTGATCCTGCTCCCATAAAAGACAATGGTAATGCTCCTGTGGGAACAGTTTTAGGACAACTCGGTGTTTTTGAAAATCCCACTTGGAAGAGTGAGACTGCAAATGTTTATGGTGACCATAAATGATTACTTAACAACTTTACCCACTAGTACCCACTAGTGTTTGCATATTTGACATAAATCAGAGCTCATTGTGTCAGGATGGAGCCCATTTGTGTCAGGGGTGGGCAAAATGCGGCCCACGGGCCAGATGCATCCTGCCAGGCCATTCTATCCGGCCCGCGGGTTCCCTAAAAAATTTAGAAAATTAATATTTATCTGCCCCTGGCTGCCTGTCATGTGGCCCTCGATGGCTTGCCAAAACTCAGTAAGCGGCCCTCCGCCCAAAATAATTGCCCGCCCCTAATTTATATTGCAGGTAATTGGCTTCAGCGTTTTTAAAGAGAAGGCTATTTCCCCTCAATTTATCCAGAAACAAACAAAAAAAATTAAAGGGAATCCAAATGTTTCTGTTTTCTTTTGCTTGTGTAGAGGATAAGAGGTGTTTGACCTCAGGGGAAACTGGCTGTTGCAGCTCTGTCGATAAATAAAGTGTCCGCCCAAACTGACTGTTGATAACTTAGGCAATGCATATCAAATCACACATAGGGAGGTCAAAAAGAGAACAACACGGGTAATCGTAGCCCTGCACTGGAGCACCCTCACGCCCTGGCCAGCCCCTCCACAGGATGTTGGGGTGGGAGGAGCAGCTCCGGGTTGGCAGGCTGACCCCCCGGGTACTACTGCCGGCTGGGGCTGCGCTGTCCTGGCTCAGCGTGCTGCAGTCCCAGGCGCGTGTGTAAACACTGCTCCCGGGCTGAATAAACTCCAGCACAGTTTACTGCATCACAGTAATATCATGTGTAGCCATGCCCATTTAGGAGAAAATAGCTCTGTCCTGAAACTTCCAAGTTAATTTTTCCTATGGGTTCCCACCGTATGCAAGTAGATTTGCATATAATAACCGACATACCCATTTCCTACTCGTCCTCCAGCTAGCACGAATAGCAACAAAGATCGGAGTCACAACAGTGAAGTCTCTTCTGTTAACAAAGCTCTTAACTGAACAAAGTGAAAACCCAGATCTCCTAACCAGGACTTAGGAAACCATGTTCTGGGGAGAGAGGGGCGGCTGCCAGTCTTCCCAGTCATGAGGACTTATCGAGGTGTGAATGCGAAGAATCAAGATGCTTAATGCCAACTTTGCAGTTCTGGGTTGGGTTTGTCAGGGGTGGAGAAGTGTTTTATGGAGAACAAGAAGGGGAGAATGGCAGCAATCAAGGCATGAGATAATGAGGGGGCTGGAAAAGAGCTGTAGATCTGGAAAGCAAATTTGGCTCTTAGAGGCATTCAAAATGCCTACAAAACTTGATGGTCAGTATGCTGTTGTAGGAGGATAAAAAGTTTCATGCCTTATTTATTGCAGCATTAGCATGAAGCTGCCCATACACCACTTACATTTATTGTATATAGGGGTCTGTGAAATGCTCCATTTGTAGAGCCGAGCGTACTTCAAGCAGTCACTCAGTGCTAAGGAGCCTGACCTAGGTTTGCTTCATTCACTGCCTGCGTTTTTACTGCTCAGGGCTCTGCAACATGAGACTCTGAACAGCACAGCGACACGTTGCAACTGGCTTCTTTAAAAGCCTCTTGAAGGTACAATTCCCAATGAGACATAGATCCTTTAGGAACACAGAGGGATCAGATATCTCCTCTGAGCTCAATGATGGTTCTCAAAAGGCCATGTTTTACAATACTGATTTTTAAATATGATTCTCCAGTTACTTCAATAGAAACAGTACAGATGGAAAAAAAATCAACAGGGCTTATATGATCAACAGCATCTCAAAACCCATATGTCAAAGGCTGATTACAACAGATCAGTCATAACTGTCAAGAGAGAAAAACAAGAATAAAGCTGAGTTGACCTACAAGGAGCCGTCTCTTGCTGAATCTTTCCAGGCAAGTCAGATGAACTGTCACAGATTTCCACCAGCTTAGTGAGCCATATCTTAGTATAACCCCCCCCCCCCAAAAAAAAAAACAAAACAAAAAAACAAACAAAAAAAACCACAAAAAAAAACCACAAAAAAAAACAAGTGAGACAAGATGAACAAGTAAATCTGGATAGAAAGATTTGCATCCAGAGAGACACTAGCAAAAAGTCAGTATTGTGTTGATGTTGGACAGGGCAAATATGATGGAGTAAGTATGGGTGGAAATAAAAGCACAGGAGCCAGTGGATTTTATTAATTGTTGGAGCAGTGTACCGAGTGGTGCTTTATTGAAGATGGCTGGGAATTTGTGAGATACATGGAATGAAAACCACGCCAGTGACAAATGCACGTTGTTTCACTGATGTCAATGGAGGTAAACTGATTGAATCCAGAGGAAGAACTGGCCCGCTGTAGGATTCCTATATCAGTGAATAGCTGCTGGGCAAACGGGCTTGAAGAGGCTCATCATGAAATATAAGACCATCTCCTTTGAGGAGGCACTATTTCATGTGTGCCCCAAGTAACTAGCCGACAAAGGACTGGTCCAGGCGAAGTCTGTGGAGGTGCTTCAGGTTTTAGGCTCAGAATTTTCTAGAGAGGGTAGGGATTACTATTAAATAATGTGCATGTTGTTGGCACACATCCCCTAGGAGCAGAACTGAGGCATAGATTGTAAAATATATTAGGGATCCTAAAGATGTGACCAGGGGCATTATCTCTATATATCACTCATGGTTCCATCAAAGGCAAGAGTTTGGACCACTTTTTTTTCCATAATATTGTGTTTATGGACCTGAATGTTATTTCTGACCTCCAATAATAAGTTTTCAATGGGGACTTAAACATAAATCCTTTTAGATCACAAGAGAATTGTATCAGTTCATTATGGCTGAAGACCAGGTACAATTGTAGTGCCATCTAGTGGTCATTAATATTTCACAGCATGTATATGAGGTGTGAAAGAGGCATACATTTACTAGTAGAGGGAATTTTAAATCCGTGGTATGCAGATTCAAATTAAGAGAAGGGGGGAAAGAAAGGAGAAGTGAAATGTCCATAGATATTATCATCTGAATAGCCCTGTAAATTCATCCACAATAGGCTGCCAAATTGCTAAAAATGCAATTAGACTGGGTTAACTCCTTGATTAACTCCAACTGTAAACATTTACAATGACTCCAGAGAAATCCCCTGGATACATAACACCCCCCCCCCCCCCCCCGCATGCTTTTGAATGAATCAGAAACTGGAGAACAACAGTGACTGTACCAAAAACATGATGTGTAACACCATCCATCTAGACAGAGAGTAAATTACTCCATTCCCCTGTTGTGCAGTGTTCAATTCTAGTGCAAACACTTTGCTCCCCAAGCCTCTTTCTCCTATAGGCTCTTACTGCTATCTTCATATATTCCCCCTTGTATTTCACCTGGTACATAAAACTGGATTGTAAAATACAGAGGAAGCACCGGTGAAAGAGGAAGCCTTGCTTATTCTTTGGAAATAACACCTTGTTTAACACATATGATGCAGGACGAACTCCACAGAATGCTTCATTTCAATGCCCCTCACAGGACTGCCCCAAATCCAGCCTCACATCCCTCACCTACCCCAAACCAACCCCTTTGGCAATCAGATTCAGGTATTCCACAAATGCCAGAGTCTGTAGATCTGAAGGGATGTGCCTTTACTACTCAAGTTTCACACCTATTTGCCAGCTCTGAAGCAGGTTCATTAGCAGGGATCTGGGTTTTCCGTTTCCCAAGGAAAAGCAGAAAAAACCCAAGGATTTCATGTTTTTAGCAGAGAAAAAATGGAGTTTACCTTTTTTGCAGAGAAACCCATGGATTTCCTGCTTTTGCAAAGAGCTGTGCAAGGGGCAGAGCTCCAGCCTGCAAGAGCTGATTGAAAAATGGGCAGGAAACCCCCAGCCCTGCCTGGAGGGGGAGGGAGAGGGGAAGGGCAGGGCCTGAGGCTGTCGCTCACCCAAGGCTGGGCTCAGGCTCACTATGCTTCCTGGAGCCTGTAAGTTAAGTGGGGCTTGGGGGTTGTGGGGCACGGCTGGGGGTGAAGCTGGCTGTGGGAAGCTTGCTGGGGCCTGAGGGAACGGGGAGGTGTTAGGGGAAGACATGGAGTGCCCACCAGTGTGGACCTAGAGTGGCACAGTATCAGTCCTTCAGGGAAGCTGCACGTGAAGGTGTGGAGTCTGCTCGGGGCCCAAACCGTCACTCCAGGTCCACATGCCGCTGGGCGACCAGGCACTTCAGGAGGGGCTTTCCCCAACATGGAGAATGCTTGCCCACAGAGCCACATGTGCACCACTGCTCTCACCCCCCAGCCCTGCTCCTGGGAGTGGGCACAGAGACATTTCCCTTCTACCCCGATTCTTGATCTGGATCTGCCCAGCCCCTTCCCTTCTACCCACCCCATCCCTTCCCCCCACACACACTTACCTGCTGGTGTGTGTGTGTGTGTATGTATGTATCTCCATGTGTGTGTCTATGTGTGTGTTTATGTCGGGGGGTGCTGTGGGAGGCCTTTAATTTTAATCAAGGATTTTGGGGTTTTTATCAGAGAATTTGCCATTTTTTATCAGAGAATTTGTGATTTTTTTTATCAGGGAAAACCAAGATCCGTGCTCATTAGATACCATATTTAGACCAATTGCCATGAGAAGGGGAAAGAAGACCGCTCTGAGGGGAGAGGGTGACCAATTTTATACGAACAGGTTGCAGCATCACCACTGCTGAGTCTGCAATGTAAATGTCATAGTAGAGGGGGCAAAGTACAGCACTTGAACCCATTTCTTAGTGATTTGATCAATAGGGATGGGGACACTGTTAAACCAGTGAGCTCAGACCTTGGAGCCAGCACCTAAACACATTCAACCAAAGAGAAGTTGTTGGCGAGAGAAGCATCCAGCTCTTTGTCTTGCATTGGAAGGGAATGCAGGTTCTTTCAGGCCCTGAAAACCCCTTGAAATCCATGGAAGGATTACCACTGCTATCCCAGCATTGCCTGGGAAGGACTCCCATTGATATCCCAGTGTTGCCTCCCAACTCCCAGTGCTGCCTGTACAAGGTTTGGAGGAGGAGTAGGGATAAAAAGGGGAAAAATGTGGGGGAAATGTAGAGGTATTTCCTAAAATAAAGAACAGCCCTCAACTGGATGCTGGTTCCAGCCAGTCCCACAGATGAACTGGTGTAGAACGGACATCTCTACACTGTGGAGGCAGTTAAAGGCCATGCGGTATGTGACAGGTATCCAGGTTGTAGCTGCATTGGTCTAGAGGCAAAAGGAATCAGGACTTATGATAGAAGTGATATCTTTTTATTAGACCAACTAGATTTTTGCAAAAAAAGGGTTTAATTGCAAGCTTTTGGGCACAAGCACTCTTCTTCAGGCATAGGAGAAAAGATTGGGAAAGTTCTCCCAGGTCGAAATGAAATTCATATTTCATAGGAGAGTTGAAGGTGTGGTAAAATTTTCTGCTTGGCACAGTTCATTTTATGCAGGTTAGGCTCAGAGAAAAGTCGGAATAGTTGGTTTACCTTGAAGTTATTTGGTGGCAAGCAGGATGTGGTCATATTTCCTTCTGGTTATGATTGATATTCACAGAAGAGAAAAAGGATGGGATACTCTTCTGGGCAGTAATTTGTTATGTGGTGAGGTGTGTCTGGGCTCTGTGATGATGGAAATTACCTTGAGTTCTGATTCCTTTTGACCAGGTGTGGACAAAATGCGGCCCTTGGGCCAGATGCGGCCCGCCAAGCCATTCTATCCGGCCTGTGGGGCCCCTAAAATTTTTAGAAAATTAATATTCATCTGCCCCTGGCTGCCTGTCATGCAGCCCCCAATGGCTTGCCAAAACTCAGTAAGCAGCCCTCTGCCCAAAATAATTGCCCGCCCCTGCTTTTGACTCTAAACCAACATGGCTACAACTTGGATACCTGACACGTGGACGATATTGAATTTTAGCCGATTTCTTAAAATGAAATCTCCATAATTTTACAAGGAGGAAGCAAACTTTACCATCTGAAACCTGACACCCCACTCCTCCCTTTGTTCAAGGTAATCCTACCTGTAATCTCCACCCTCTTCTGGCTTTTATAGTCTGTTACTAATTTGGGAGATGTGACAAAAGATGATGTGTCCCTGAAGAGGAGCAGAATTGGTTGCCTCTCCCTGTCTTTGTTGAATAAGGGATGAACAACTGAGCCAGCTCATTTACCCTCCAAAAAGCAGAAGAGTGAAAACTGATACACCTGCAGCTGAATTTATTTTACAGGTAAGGCACTTAGGTAAGGCACTTAGTGGCTGAGCAGTTCATCAACAGGGAGCCAGATATACAGTGTGAACAAATCTTGCAGCAATTGACTGCATTGCATGAGAGTTGAAAGGGAAAGTTCAGGCAAGTCAGTATAAGAGAGAAGTGAGAACATAAGGCAGCTAGTCCACAAGCTTGCAGGAGATAACGTGAGAACTTGCCCTGTCATTGCTTCATGTAACAGAGGCTCCTGTACTGAAAGGGGGGCAAACATAGTAGGCTGTGCAGGCAGGTCAGCAGCTGAGACAGGGGCTGCATGCAGCAGACCAAAGTTGCAATTGGGATTTACCAAGCTGCTCATTAGACCTAAAGGTGACCATCTCTATGGGTTAGTAAGCCACCTGACTCAGATAGGGTAGCATCCTGGGATAGATAACCCTTGGAGCAGAAAGGGGAGCGAGGGGGATCATTTTGCAGGGAATTGAGGTCTCCAGAGAGAGTGGCTGCATGAGAACCCCTTGCAGGCACCAAAGCACTCTGAAAGCAAAGCCAAGAGAGCCTCAGGGATGTGGCCTGCTTTAATAGTTATTTACCTAGAGTGGGGGGAGGTTTTCATTGAGACATAACTTGTCTTTTTTTCCTGTTTGTTTACCCAGAGTGGGGAGGTTTTAAAGTGATAGCCTGCCTTTATGTTCTAGTTTAAACTGGCAGGCCAGATGTGGCTAAAAGGGGTGAAGAGAAGAACAAAGGAGTGCCCAAGGGGCATGGGAGGTTTTGATCCCTGCCAGGGCCTGGGCACAAGACAGGCAGGTGGAAGCCAAGATGGCCAAAAGCCTAGACCAGGAGAAGCAAGGTACAGGCAGCTGGAGGCTGAGGGGGCCAGGGCCAGAGCCCAGGAGAGGTGAGAGCAGGACACAGGGGCCCAAGAAGGGTGAGAGTAGGAGATGGGGGCCTGAGAAAGTCAGGGCTAGGGCCCAGAAGCTGGGGTCCAGGACAGTGGACCTTGGGCTAGGGGGATCCAGCTAGAGAAAAGGGACCAAAGCTGGGAGCAACAAAAATTTTCAGGCAGAGGGGGCAAACATTGCTTTGGGATTAATTATCTCACTGAATTGATAACTGATAACATCTGCAAGGCATGGGCATGGCTGTAGGGGTGGGCGGAGGCCACACATGCAGCCTTTAAGTTGCCCAGTGCTCTAAGAAGCCCATAGGGCCAGAAGGATCACAACAGATTGGGCCAAAACAGCTTGGTAGTGGACTGGCTGTTGCTTGTCTTCACAGATTTGTGGATTTGCATTCACTAAAAAAAAATAAATAGTAGACTGGACTCCTTTGGGGCAGCCTCCTAACTTTTTTCCTTTTACAACATTAACGTATGGTAGGCGAGCAGTGGGGAAGGGTACCCCGAGGGACTGGAGGAGGCAGGAGTCATGCATCTGCTGGAGGGTGCTACAGTCCCTCTGGGCACAGGTCCTGTTACACTCCTGTACCAGATGGCAAATATTTATATGAGTGAGTTTTGCAACCCTGAGGTACTTACAACTAATATTTTCATAGGTTCTGAGTGGATACTGTAAGTATATTGACCCTTTCAGTGTCGTTTATAATTGTAACCCTATTGGCTGAAGAAAACTGGCTTTGGGGAATTGGCTAAAGACTCCAGACAACACAGCTGGAGCCCCTTCTATCTGTCTCCTTTACTTTTCCTGAACATAAAATATGGCTTCTCTACTGAAGCCACAAGCAATACAGGCATTTTCTGATCCTCACTACATAATGAGTGACTTCGGGGATTTTAGCAATCAGAACTCTTGGTAGAGGTGGTATCTTTTATTAAACCAACTCAATTGTTGCAAAAAAATGTTATTTATTTGCAAGCTTTTGGGCACATGAGCCCTTCCTCAGGCATTGGAGCGTGCAAAGATTGTAAATTTTCTCCCAGGTGGAAATGAAAATTTTTATTTTTCAGGAGACCTGAAAGGTAGTGTAAGATCTCCTGGTTGAAAAAGTTCATTTTATGCAAGGGTCAGAGAAAAGTTGGAGCAGCCTATTGACTTCACAGTTGTCTGATGGTAAGCAGGGCTTGAATGATGCTTCTTTCTTGTTGTGATGTTTCATACTTCACAGGAGGATGGGTGATGGAAGGCTTTCCCGGGCAAAGAATTTCTCTTGTATTGAAGCTGCTCTATGAACATGCAAATTTGGCTTGAGACCGAAGGCTGGAGCAGGGGTGTCAGTTTTCAGATTTCAAGGTGTTGAATTTTGCTTCCTTCTTGTAAAATTATGAAGTTTTCAATTCAAAGCGGCTAATTTTGATATCTTCCATGTTTCAGGGATACAGGTTGTAGCCGTGTTGGTCTACAGGCAAAAGCAAGTGGAACTCTTGGCAGAGGTGATATTGTTTATTAGAGATTTTATTAGGGAATTTTATACATTTGTTTCTCTTGGCTTACATTCTGGGCATTGCCTTCCCTTTTTGAATACGTCTATCTGATTTGATGTCAGTTTTAGAGCAATGGGAAAATCAAGGAGGAGAAACTTCTATTCTATTTCTATCATTTATTAACAGAGTTTCGTACCATATCTACTTCTTACCTTGGCATTTAGGGAGAATGTTAAGTTCAGATCCCTGAGAGTCCTGCTGGGTCAACAGTTGGTACTGTAACAGTCATTCATTATATTGCACTCTGTATTGGCTGATATTTAGTGATTCAAACTCTTTAGACCTTGCATGCAAATATCTGAGTGTGTATACACCTCAAACTCACTAGAAGCCACTTGGTTCATTCCCACTAGCCACTGGCTTCCTTATGGTGTTACTCATCAAATACTGTAATTTTAAGCAGTTGTCTCCTGCTGAAGCTCTCTATCCAGATAGATGTTGGGCTAGCCAGCTAGTTAGCTCCCCTTGACTGGATCTTCAGCTACAGTTGGCTTGTTCATTTTTCATCCTTTCTGCAGTGGGAAGCTGGAGATCCTCGTCTTTTTGGGGATTCTTGAAGTCTGGGTGATGATGCTGGGAGCTTTCCTTAGCTCTGGGTGGACTGGGTTTCCAGGGGCTGGAGTTCCTATGTCTTACAGGAGCAACAGAGCAGATGGAGATAGCCATGCTCTCCTAGCTGAGCTTGTAAATCAGTAGTTTGATTTTGAGGGACAGGATCTGCTGGCTTCCTCTGAAAACTGAGTGGGGAATAGGAAGAGTTAGTACATCTGAGCCTTCCAGCTCAACCTCATGTTCTGCTATGGATGCCTGCTGTGGACATGGTCTACAGCTGGGAAACCAACCTGGATGATGATGATAGCTGGAAAAAACCCCACTCCAACCACTTCCATCAAAGGGAGAGGACTGGAGATACAAGAAAGAAAAATCCCAGGGAGCTCTCAGCTGGTAGCACTGAGTGCTAATATGCTTCTAGTTCTTGTCGCCTACCATTTCCTAGTCTCTTGGAGCCACAGTTCCTATCACTTGTAACATGAGAATGATCCTATTCCTATTGTTGCTCTCTCCTATTGAGATTGTAAGTCCTTCTGAGCAGGAAGTCTGTATTAAATGTATGCATGAAGTACTCGGCACAGTAGGGACCTCAAGACGGGACTGTAGTATGACAGCAGCAGCACCAAACGAATATTTGCATAGCTGGAGAACATACATTTGGATTAATTCATTTTTAAGATTTTTACTCAATATGGTAGGCTGTGCTAAGCTATTCAGGCAGGTCACGGGGCTTGATTTTGTAAGGCACTTGCCAATTTAATTAGGTAGTGAGCAAAGGAACCATAGCACAATGACTGGGGTGACATGCACTTAGAACATAATCATTTCTTTTCTAGCTTTTTTTTGCAGGCACCATGAACATCCAGGAATATTTCACCAGAATTTCTTACAAAGGCCCCAGTGAAAACCTGGACTTGGAGACCTTAACTGCAATCTTCCAGCACCACATTCGGGCTGTTCCCTTTGAGAACCTCAGCATCCACTGCGGGGAGACCATTGCGCTGGAGTTGGAACCAGTGTATAACAAAATAGTGAGGAGGAATCGTGGTGGCTGGTGCTTGGAAAGTAACCAGCTGTTGTTCTGGGTTCTGAAAACACTGGGATTTAATGTCACTCTTCTGGGAGGAAAAGTGTACGACCCAGATGATAAGGCATATGCTGATCATCCCAATCACCTTCTGTTAAAAGTGGCCCTTGCTGACAAATCTTACATTCTGGATGGTGGGTTTGGGGCGGTCTGTCAAATGTGGGAGCCCATGGAGCTGATTTCTGGGAAAGAGCAGTCTCAGACTCCTGGCACCTTTCGCTTTCTGGAAGAGAAGGGGACCTGGCACCTGGAGAAGAGAAAAAGGCAGGCATACTTTACCAGCCACAGCCACTCTAAGGTTCATCTACTGCAAACAAATGACTACAGGAAGGTTTACATCTTTACCCTTGAGCCACGAGAGATAGAAGATTTCAGGGCCTTGAATGTGGAGTGCCAGACATCTCCAGATTTTGTGTTGGTACGGAAGTCCATCTGCAGCCTCCAGACCGCCAGCGGGATGCGGTCCTTAATTGGGTGGAGATATACTGAGATAAAATACAACTACAGGGAGAACATGGATCTGGTAGAAGCCACGATTCTTCCTGACGGAGAGGTGGAGAAGACACTGAAAGATAAATTCAATATTACTCTAGATAAGAAACTTCAACCAGTGAATAAAGGCAAGTCATCTGTGTTTCACCACTTGGCCAGACTCTAATCCCACAGGGTAACATCAGAAAGAATCTCTCTCAGCATCCAGTTGATTTCAAATCACCTAAGGCCTGGGTTATCACTTTTCATCGTGGGTAATGAGAAGGGTGGCACATAGTCATGCCACTGTAGGAAAGAAATGCTGATTCTCACAGCTCCACTTCCTTCCCTGCTTCTCCCTTTGCTCCAGATGTGTATACCAGTTACAATTTGCTTCCTACTTGTGCCAAGCTCGGCTGCACCGGCTGGTGAATTGGGAACTGAAAGCAAGTCTTTGCCTATCCTCTGCTTCGCCTTCCATACAGCTGCCCAAGGAATATCAATGCAGAAAGACCATGCAAGCCCCCTTACGCTTGAATGATAAGGCACGGGCACAGTGTTTCTTAAATCTGCTGGTTCCCACCTGTGGCTCTGCGTCAACACATTGCGCATCAGGGATTTAGACCCTGCTCATGGGCAAACATTAATTTACTGCCACATTTGCAACCCGAAAAGCAGACAGCTAATGGGACGTTTATTGACCTGCTTCTGAGTCTTGACACAGCCTCCAAGCTCTTCGTGACCTGAGCATGTAGGGACACCTGTGGGACCAATTTTGATGGAAATGACAGCATTTATAAAAAAATATAAATTAAGCCTGATTTTTAAAACCATTTTCACTGACAGCATTAACTCAGATTTTCCCCAGTTAAAAGACTCATGATGATTAATTTTCATTAGTCAATATATTTTTCAAAATTGTTTGTTTGGTAAGAAATATTTTAGGATGACCTGCCTTTTAAAATAAGATTTCTGCTCTATTGTTGCTGTGGTGGGTACATTTCATCTGAATCATCAGCCACTGTATATATTGCTTTTAAACTGGGGTCACTGTCCTGCAAAACCTCACTTGTGAACGGTCAATCCGTAAGTCAATGGAGTTACTTTCCTGTGTAAGGAGCACAAATGTTTACTGTTTTAATTGATCTGCTGTCCAGAAATGTTACAAGTGAAAATCCAGGGAGTAAAATCATTGTTTTTAATCAATTTAAAAAAGAATGTCTGGCTAAATCTTTGCACTAAAATCAACCGTAGTATCAGCTTTCTTTCACCCGGGACCTTTATCAGGAGACTCCTTCCCTTAAGGGGATATGAATCCCGTAGCTAATAGGTATTATGCCTTATTACTACAGTTTGTGGTGTCATTTGAAAGACACAACTGACATAGCAAGAGCTTACAAAGGGCTGTCATCATTTTAACGTGGTTAAAGAAACAAATGTGAAAGACTGCCTCTTGGTAGAATAATGTTCCCTCTCCTATGACCAGACCAAGAGCTTTCAGCTTAGCTGTTCCAATAGGTTTGTCCCAAAGTCCAATTAGCAATGCCCCTTTACACATAATATTGTAAGGGAATTAGTCAGGGGATCACAAACAGTTCCTCTAGCAGATACAGATTTATCTCAATCCTTACAACATCCCTGCAGGAAGGGAAGTGCTGCTACTCCTAATTTACAGCTGGGACATTGAGGTGGAGAAAGACCAGAGTCCCCAGCAGTCAAAAGCTCCCCACAAAGGTGATACAGTTGTCTACCCTGGTGATCTTCAAAACGCCTATCTTGCTGGGGTTGTCTGGCAGTCTTTCCTGCCCAAGTGCAAGGGGGCTGGACCCGACGATCTGTAAGGTTCGTTCCAGCCCCTAACAACTATGAAACTATGAAAGGCCTTTATGGTTCCATAGTGACTGCAGACAGGGCAATAGGAGTGGGATTACTTGTGCAGAACCAATGGATCCTTTGGTCACGTTCCCAAACACAGGCGCAGGGAACAACCCAAAAGTGCCTGACAGCGGTCCTATCTCAAGGAGTTCCCGCTCAGTCTGTCATGCTCACTGCAGGCTGTTGCCAGCTTTTTGCTTAATATGACTTCAGCAGGCAGAATCCTAAATCAGAGCTGTAATTTTGAGATCCTCTAACTTCAGCGAGAGCTGGGTACAGAATCCCCACTGATGACTAGTCAGGCCCCAGACTTTGATGTCAACAGGTGTGGAGCTGGATACCTGCACTCTTTTAGAAAGCTGAGCCCACAGCCTCAGGAATTTTGCCTTGGAAAATAAGAACTGAGCTCTTAATTCAGACGTTGCTGCTGCGGTCAGCAGATGAGAGGCTTTGGGGAATCAGTCGGGAGCTTTCAATCCAGAGCCCAGTTAGCACAGGTGGCCAGGCTTGTCCCCAACCCAGCTGGTCAAACCACTACATTGTTGGGCAACCTGAGCACAGGACTCAAGGACTGAATGGCCTCTAGGGATGGCATGACTTTTATCCTGACAAGTAGCCCCTTGAGGATAGGCTTGTGGGCACTTTGCAAGATTGCATCAAGAAAGTTGACCTTGGTGGTGCTTGGATGGTACTTGTATTTTGAACTTTGTTTCCAGAAGAGAAGGTGAGTTGATCTGTCAAGGTGAGGGTGTAGCTTCACTTAAGGCTTGTACCAACAAATGATTCACCCATAAGCAAATTTTACTGCCACAAAGACAGCTGCACCCATATGAATCCCTGCCTTGTATCACAGATAACTCATTGCCCCATTGTCCAGGGCAATTTTTTTTCCACTCACAATTAATAACTTCAGCACAATGATTTTTGTGTGCATGTCTCTGGTGCAAAGGATTTTGGGGGTTGCTAATTGATGTCGCACAGTCCTTTGCATTTTATTTACCAGTGGGTCATCTACTCTTGGCCTGACACAGAACAAATGTTCCCTCCCTGTTCAAAAGGCAATCAGGACTCATAGTAGAGATGATACCTTTTATTATCCCAACATGATTTTTGGAAAAAAAATTCTTTAGTTGCAAAAATCTTGTTGGTCTAATAAAAGATATCATCTCCACTATGAGTCCTGATTGCCTTTTCCTTGAGACCAATACGGCTTCAACCTGGATACCTCCCTGTTCACAAGTTCTGCCATGTGGTCAGGCTTTTCCTTTTGGGCTTGGACACTCCAGGAATCAATATGTTGGAATTTCATCTACGGTCATGCTTGCTTGTTATGCCACAAGGCCTCTTCTGAAGTCACAGGGTTTATTGTCCAGTGGGATGAAGTGAAGTTGTAGGACACCCATCCTTAGTAACAGGCTCAGGAACCAGATCTAGAATTATCGCCCATGTGAGGGCTGTGGAAGTTGGAATCTGTGAGTCCCAGACACTTGGGGACACTGGTGTTCACCACCACAAAACATCTGGTGACCTTGAGGGTGCAGAGGGAAAAGAACAGAGCAGCAGATGTTCATGGAGCATGTAGATGCATTCGTCATGTGCGGAAGGGTTGCTTAGGGGTGAAGAGAGTTTCTAAAGCAGGACAAGAAGAAAGGAGGGTATCTCTGTCACAAGGGAGTTGGCAGGAAAGGGATTTGATCTGATCCTGAAGCTGGCAGGATCTGCAAGGGTGCACCAAAGCACAATCGGTTCCCCAAACTGTTTCGAATTCAAGGCCCTTGGGCACTGCTACTTCCTATCAGACACAGAACAGCTTGCGGTGCAAATCCCACTTCCCGAGCCCCCTAAATCACGTGTTGGGCTTCTGCTGTAGCAGTACACCTGAATGCTCTTGGCTGACCCTGGAGAGAAGTGTCTGCTCACTGCAGCTGTAAGCCCTTGCTCAGGATTTTAATGTTAAATCCTTTTATGTTAAACTAACTCTCTTCAACCCACCACCACCTTTGTTTGCCCAGTTCAGGATGCTTGGGAAGCTCGTATTTACCCACTTTTAGTGTGAAAACAGAACAGGCAGTGGACAAATAGAGACTATTTGTTCTTGCTCAGAATGAAGTTTCATTTCCCCCTGTCTTGCCTACATATATAGGCAAGGTACTTCATCTGTCTCACATATAACCCAGGAGCCAGTCTTAACCTGTATTGCCAGGTTTAAAGCAAAGGTCTCAAATGCACAAGATCCCAGAAACCATAAACAGCACATGACTAAAATGGCCAGAGAGCCAACTTGTGTCTACTATGTGCTAAGCAATGAACAAGTGCAAGACTTAAAATTCAGGAGAGCAGCTGAAGTGGGCGCAGCAAACCCTGCAGATCCATCACACAGAGATTTCAAAGCAGTTGATAGCTACGTTGTCTTCAAACATACAAAGCTTGTTACGCAAGCACCCACAAACTCTACATAGAAACCTTTAAGATCTTTCCTTAAGGTCTCCTGGACAATGAGATCTCCTGGACAATGTGATGGTTGTCACTGGGAGCTAGCATCTCATGGGCTGCTCACATCCTGCAAATCTCTCTACTTCTGCCGCTCTACCCTTGGGGAGTTGCTCTCTCTTGTTCACATAGATCTTTTGCAGAACACAGCATGCAGTTATAATACAAACTAGGTATTCATCTCCTTCCTTAAGTTGCCTACTAAAAGCCCACCATCTGACTACCTGTCTCTCAAATGCATACTCCACTGTCAGACAGTGACAGGTCTTTGCTGCGTACTAAAAGTCCAGTGAAAAGCTACATTGCCCACAGCTAGAAAGAACATGCAGGATCTCCCAACTTAAGAGGATGCCATCCACAATAGCTATGCTGTTTGCCCTGCTGGGAAACCAAACTTGTATAATATGGGAAAACAGAGAAGAGCTCCTAAAAAGTCTGAAATTGTGAACTTTTCTAAACCAACCTGCACTGACAGTAGGGAACCCATCACAGTGGTCAACTTGGAGCCAGACAGAGAGACCCCCCTTTCTCGTTAAGACCTCTAAAACCCACATACGTGAAATCAGGGAGCACTGTTCATGAAGAATCAGCAGTAATCTAAGGATGGGCGAGTCCTGTTTCCTTTCATGCATGCTTAATGGTGCTGCAGACCTCTTTTCCTCCAGCCCCTTAGTCAATCTGCCCACACTACATTTGTTCGCGACTGATCAGAAGTTGTTGGTGGTGAGTGCAATGAATCACAGCTCCAGCTGGGGATTCACCCAACTTCCAGCAACTCACTGGCTGCTTTGCTTGCAGGAAGCTGACCTGGCTGAACATAGTCTTTAAAACAGAAGGGGAGGCAGGACAGGTCTCCTGATGAGCATATGGGCTGTCCTGACCTTTGTGGGTAGGCATATCTGACACCATTGCAAAGGGTTCACTAAAACAGGGATCTGGCGTTGCAGCTCAACTAGGAGGAAGCCAAAGAAAGACCCAACATAATCATTTCCTTGAATAATCCCCTAGGCCACACTTTCCCAGTCCAGGAGAGGAAGGGATGAGAGAATCCCATCAGGCTTGGCACCACGAGAACAACACTGCTGTGTGACAGATGCTAGAAATATAGATCCAGATGTTGTGTGCAGCCAAAACTACAAATGATGCATGTACATCTTTAGAGAGGCCAATGAACAGAAAGCATAAGAGAGTTCGGGCACCTTGAGAACATACCTATGCCCAGCAAGACCTATGTGGCTGAAGGTAATGCTCACAATTTGACTTTCAGGGGGAGTTCATGCAAGTATTCACCTCCTGTTTCCAAACATTGAGGGGCACGTAAAGACAATCTGGCCCTTAAAGACTGCTGTGTTGAGCCCTGGGAAACAAAATGATATGGTCTAAGTGCTCATGATGAGTGATATGCCCCCATTGGCAAGGCATGAATCCAAGGGACTGAAACAAGGAGAGCTTTTCTGGGGAGAGAGGAAAGAGGGTTGATAAAATAGGGAAAGCCAAGCTAACAAAAGCAGCAACAGTACAGGAGACTCCCTCGGG
Source organism: Alligator mississippiensis (assembly GCF_030867095.1). Classification (NCBI taxonomy): domain Eukaryota; kingdom Metazoa; phylum Chordata; order Crocodylia; family Alligatoridae; genus Alligator; species Alligator mississippiensis. The sequence continues at coordinate 70,597,400 of NC_081833.1, forward strand.
ATCTTGGCAATAGTCCTGAGCCCCCCTCTCCCAGCTGTGGCTCTCTTAGGAGACAGTTCAGTGCTCCCCACCTACCCCTGCCATTATACACTCCACTCCCACTTCATTGTCCAGGGTTGGAGGAGTGTACGTTTTGTGCGGGTCAATCTCTTGCCTGGAAGGCATGTGCTGTGCTGAGCTCTGGCAGGTTGCAGAGAGGCCCTCATCGGAGCCCCTCATCATCAACTTCAGCCCAACCTGTCACCTCCCTCCTCGCTGCCCCGGGCAGGCTGCCTGCCATCCCAGGGCTGGGTCAGTGCTGTCCCTGCTCAACCCACCACTTCAGGGCCAGCTCAGCACCACTGCTGCTCCACTTCCCGATTCATCCCGGCTTCTGAACACACTTAGCTCACTTCTGCTGTTGTGACACCTCAGTCTTAGGACAGAGATCAGCTGCAGACAGGACCCCAGCAATACCCCTGCTACAGGAGACCTGAGTCTGGGCTCCTCCAGCCTGTAGTATGTGCTTGAACAGTTCACCCAGGCATGGTTGATGCAGTCCTCTTGTCCAGGCATTAGCTGATGGGAAAAGCAGCATTTTATTGGCCCCTAATTCAAAACTTAACTCTGTTATCACCAAAATGCCCAGGACTTTGGCATAACTGGAATTTGCCCCGCTTCTGTCTGTCCCTCTCGGTGACCACCGGGTGCTGGCAGAGGATCCTCTTCGCTCCACGTGGTGGTTCAAAGGTGCCATTCCCTACCAGGAGTTCACAGCAAGCTCCCTATTTTTTTAGGGCTTTGGGTGAGCAGAACTGCCTGGGTGAGGAAAGGGATCTTAGCAGTTCTGTGTCGGGCATGTCATGGACTGAGGGCTGCCGTGTGAGATACAAGGAGGAGGGGAGAATGGCAGCAATCTAGAAACAAGATACTGAGGGTGATGGGGAAGAATTTAGCTTGGGGAGACAGGAGACAAGTTTGGCTTTTACAGGCATCGTAGGTGCTCACAAAACCTGAGCATCAATAGCAGCGATTCTCAACCCAGGTGCCACGGTACGAATACTTCCACATGTGAACCACTGCACAGGGACGGAGTCTGGGGTCTAAAAATATAGCTCTAATGTCCTGAGGTTTTGCGTTATGTACATCGCCTCGGGCTAAAAAATAATGCTGATGATGACTCAAGTAGTCAGGAGGCTGAGTTTCTTTTTTTTCCAAGTTTTATTTTCGTGCACCTGAACATTATTTATGGCCACTAATAATTTGTTTTTAAAAGACCCTGAGCATAAGCAAATTTCATCAGCTCCATATGACTGAACACCAGATAAAATGATAGTGGCATCTAGTGGTCATTAACATGTCACAGGAAATAGGAGGATTGGAAGAACACACATACTGGAGGAGAGAATTTTAAACCACACTACCCAGAATCCGACGAAGGGAAGGAAAAAAAGGAAAACAAAATGAACCAGATGTGGCTATGATAATCTGACTCACCCTGTAATTCATTCAAAATTGGTTTACAAATGGTTGAGAATGCAAAAAATGCAAAAGCATAATTGTGATTAGACTGTGTTAACCCACTGATTAACTCCAAATGCAAAAGAAGGCAATTCCTTCAGAGAAATCCTGTGGATACGTAAGAAACGGTGCCTGCATCTGAACGAATCAGGAAGCTGAGAATAAAGGCTAATGCACCACCAACCCCCCACCAAACCAAAATCAGTTGTAACACCAGAAGTTTAGACATGACAATCAATTATTTCATTTCCTCACTGTGCAGTCTTCAGCTCTGGAGCAAAGAGTTTGGCCACCTGGATATCTGTCTTATAGGGTCATACAGCTGCTTCCATGCCTTTCTTCTTTCCGTTTCACCTGGTACACCAAACCAGATTAAGACACAGGAGAAGCATTGTTCAAAAAGGGAAGCTTGCTGTAACCTGATTCTCTCCCAGGGGTATAAACAGCACTAAGACCTGCAATGCTGTTTGAACTCCAAAACAGGCTTAATTCCAAATATTCCAGTGTTGCATTGTGGGGACAGCCACAAATTCAGTCTCACATCCCTCCCCCCACCCCAGACAATCTCTTTGGCAATCAAAGTCTTGGGCCTTCCACAAATGCGATTGAAACTGTGCGGGCTGGGTCTGACCCCGGGCCCTTTTCGTCGCTCTGCACGCGGGCTGTGGCCAGCAGCCCGGGCAGGCCGGATCGGAGAGGGCGGGCGCCGAGCTAGAATTAGGCACAGACACGTAACGGTTGATTTTAAGATTATTTTACTTACACCGAGGTGGTCGTGGTGTAGGCTGAGAACTTGCTTGAGTTGCGGTTACAACGGAAAACATGAACACACGTGGAGGTTGCAAGGCTCCACGCAGACAGAACACGAACAATCACGTGGAGCTTGCTAGGCTCCACGCAAACAAACTCCGGATGTCCAGGACAAGCGCGCATTAAACTCATCATTACGTCTTATAGTAGGCTCCGTTCGAAGACGGGAAGAGGTGGGCTGTGGATCAGGCCGCCAAACTCCTCTGAGCAACACACAGGGTTTCTATTACCCTGCCGCGCACACCCAGAGTCCCCACGAGATGGATGCGGAGTCCTTTTCGGCTTGGGCGGAAACCGCTCAAGCCTCTTATACGGCTAGCAGGCCAATCGCTAGCCGCTACATGTGAATAATTTAGCACTAGCCAATTGCGGGGCACAAATTTGCATACGACAAGCAGGAAATCTTTGCACCGTGCATTTCTGTGTTGCAAAGGGAAATGCACCCTGCAAAGATCGCTGCAAAGTGGCGGGAACACTCCCCTGCACGCGGGTTCTCTGTGCAGCAGAACTCCTCCGTGCAATGAAGTTGCAAACCCACGGGGATAATTCTTAGTGCCGAAGCACACACAAAAAAATCAGACCTTTGGGTCATGACAGAAACCAACCGTTGTCTCAGACCAAACAGCATGGTCTAGACTTCCAGCTGGTGATTCAGACTTACCCAGTGTGATGCCGGCTCCTGTGTGAGTTGTCAGAACAGGGATAGAAATTGGGTCTTGTAGTTCTGGAAGTCTGTGGTGACCTGCTGGAGAGAAAATACCCATCCCTGTTTGCCAGCTCCGTAGCAGGCTCATTAACCATTATATATAGGCCAATCACTCCTGAAAGGATGACCACACTGAGCAGAAGGACTGCCCAACACACTGAGATCAGAGAGCAGCACCACCACCCCTGGGTCTGCAATGCTGGAGCTCTGGTGGAGGGTCAACGTGCATCCCTTGAACCCATTCTTTAATGACCTGAGCATCAGGGCCCCAGACCCTGCAAAGAAGTGGGCTCAGACCTTGGAGCCAGCACCTCGTACTACTTCTAAAGGCAAGCAACCAAAGAGAAGTTGGTGCGAGAAGCATCCATCTCTTCCCCTTGCACTGGAAGGGACGGCAGGTTCTTTAAAGCCCTGAAACAACCTCCTTTGAATCCATGGAAGGACTCCCACTGACATCAGTGTTATCTGGACAAGGTTTGGAGAAGGAGTAGGGATAGAAAGGGGAAATATGTTGGGGGGAATGTAGAGGTCTTTTCTAAAATTAAGAACAACCCTCAACTGGATGCTGGTTCCAGCCAGTCCTACAGCTGAACCAGTCTACAATGGACATCTCTACACCGTGGAGGTGGTTAAAAGCTATATGAGATATGTGAGGGACTTGATTCTTTCAAAAAATCCAATAGGTCTGACTCTAGCCAGGACCAGCAACCTCTGACTTCCCAAAGCACCCCAAAGGGGTGGCATACCACTTAATTCACTCCTGGCTGCCTGCTGGATCATTGGCCTCCTCTCCAATTCAATCCTGGGTTGTGATCTGGCAAGAAGAGAAGGCTCTAACCATAACACAGTGAAATCCATCCGTGTGTTGCAGTGAAATGCATGAAATCCATGTGTTGGATTCAAGATAGTGATAATATGGTCTGCTTACAAGCCGAAGCTGCCCAGAAGACTTTCAGGTATGCCAGGATGCTCCATCACCTTGATTATACCCCGGCTTGAACATGAGCATGGTCTCCTGGGCTGATACACTAGTGACTGATGGACAGCAGAAAGAATCAATTATGAGATCAGGTGAGGTTTGTGGCGTCCCCTTTTACCACCAAACTCCTTTATTATCTCTGCTCATTAGATCAAACAATCACCATTTTAATGAATGTTGCTGACAGTCCTAAAATACTAGGCGGCTCAGACATCACTGAGGACAGAAAATGAATGTACAAGACCTTAGACAGATTGGAGGCTTATGCGGGAATTAACAACAATGCAGAGCAGGATGACCCATATGAGGTGGAAGGGAAAATTGCACGTCGTTATTATTGAATATTTCCGAACGCCAGCTTGGTCCTTTACAGTTTTGCCTTCAGCCATGCTGGACTCGGCATTTTTCTGATCTGAAAAAAAAAATGGAAATTTTCCCAGATCGTTTTTCTTGAGATTTCTGCCTTTACTAGCAGCTGTTGTGCATCTAAGATGAAATAGCATTTTTTGGAGGGGTCTGAATTAGTAGTCAAATATACAAGCAAAGGGAACTTCCCCACGCAGCTAGCCGGAAGAGTTGAATCACTGAAAAAATAAAGGCAGCTTGTGTCCGGACAACGATGACGTTTGTATTCTTATCAAATTAGTGCAGCTGAACTTAGCTAACTTCCTATAACTGAACTCCGCCCTCCCTGGGCTTTTGCTGATCTGTGACGTGACAAAGCATGGAGTGTCTCTGAAGAGAAGCAGAGTTCGACCGTCTCTCCCCTCTCTCTGTTATAGCAAGGACCAAAACCTAAGCCAGGTGGTTTTGTCCCCAAAAGACAGGAGAGTGAAAATCGATACACCTGTGTTTGAACTCATTGGACAGGTAAGGTGATTGATTTTAAAAAAAATCAGATTGATTTTCTTTTCACTCATCAGCTTAACTCTGAACACCATCTGACGTTGTTCAGATGCTGCAGTGAAGGGTGCCGGAGAAATGCTCACTAATGACAGAGATTAGGAAAAAGAGGTGCTATACTTGGATTCAATAGTTGCAAGCACTAAGTTTTCTCTGCTTGTATACAACAAAGTCATTATCGTTCCCATAACTTTAAAGCAAAAGTGGCAGGCCTGCTATATTTTCCTTAACAGGAAAAAAAAAAATATTTTTTTTTCTGCTTCGACCGAAAGAGAAACAAAGGGAGGTGAAAGTAGGCTGACAACTTGGACAATGCATCCCCGTGTTGTTCAAGCCCTCCGGTGCTGGCAGCCGGTTGTGCCCTGGAAAACCCAGCTCTTTTAAAAAGCAATCTAGTTTTCAATCCTGCAGAAGAAATTTGAAAACCCGATCACTCACTGCTCCGGTACCACATAGGAAAGGTTTGTCCGTGGGCAGTTGGCAACACAGAACGTGACAGCTCCCTTTTCCATGCATTTCGAGTGGAACCGGTTTCTGATCCCGACTGCTTGTTTCTTAGTTGCAGGAATTGCATACTTTTTGTTGCTCTTGCTTTGCATTTTCCTTCTTTCTCTCCCTTTCTCTCGGGTGATGGGAGAGACATCCCCCATTTTGCTGGACATTGATATCATAATCGTGTCTGGTCTGAATGCTTATACGCAATGGGAAGTAACATTTAAACATAAATGAAAATTGAGGTGGCGATGCTTCTATTCTGCTTCTAGTATTAGCGATATTTTATAACTACATGTTTACTGGACATACAGGGAGAATTTTAAGTTCAGATTGTCTACACTGCTTGGAGCCTGTGGGATCAATAATCTGCACTATAACAATCATTTTGAATCTTATGCTCTGAGTTAATTGATTCGTACTCTTTGGAGCTCATATCTGCCACTGCCCACTCCAGCTTGACTCCAAGACAATTTTTTTGAGCCTCAGCTCGTGTGTAAAATGGGAATAATTCTGCTCCACTCCTGGATTTTTTTCTATATAAGTTGTAAACCCTTTTGAGAAGGACATCTTTGTTACATGTATGCATAAAGCACCCAGAACAGCTGGGAACCCAAGACAGCACTGTAAAACAAATGTTTAAAAATAATGTTTGTGCAGTGGGAAAATATACTAATGGATTCATCTATTTCTAAGACTTATACTTAACAAGCTATTCTTTGGTCTTGGCTTCATAAGGAGCATCCTCGTTTTAAACAGGTAGTCAGGAAAGGAGCCCTGGTACAACAAACATGGTGACAACCAACCTCAACATAATCAGTTCTTTTCTAGTCCTTTTGCAGGTACCATGAACATCCAGGAATATTTCACCAGAATTTCTTACAAAGGTCCCTGTGAAAACCTGGACTTGGAGACGTTAACTGCAATCCTCCAGCACCACATCCGGGCTGTTCCCTTCGAGAACCTCAGCATCCACAGCGGGGACACCGTTGAGCTGGAGTTGGAACAAGTGTACGACAAAATAGTGAAGAGGAATCGTGGTGGCTGGTGCCTAGAAAATAATCAGCTGTTATCCTGGGTTTTGAAAACACTGGGCTATAATCTCACTCTTTTGGGAGCAAAAGTGTTCAGCCCAGAAAATAATGCATATGCCGATGAAAATAATCATCTTCTTCTCAAAGTGGTCCTGGATGGGAAATCCTATATTGTGGATGGAGGCTTTGGCATGGTCTATCAAATGTGGGAGCCCATGGAGCTGATTTCTGGGAAAGACCAGCCTCAGACTCCTGGCATCTTTCAATTCCTGGAAGAAAAGGGGACCTGGTATCTGGAGAAGAGCAAAAGGAAGGCATACATTCCCAACCACAGTGACGCTAAGCCTGACCCTCTGCAAGCAAGTGACTGTAGGAAGATTTATACTTTTACCCTTGAACCACGAGAAATAGAAGATTTCAGGGCTCAATGTGCGTATCTCCAGACATCCCCCAATTCTATTTTTGTAACAAAGTCCATCTGCAGCCTCCAGACCACTGACGGGATCCGGGCATTAATTGGGTGGAAATACACTGAGATAAAGTTCAATTTCAAGGAGAACATGGACCTGGTAGAAACCACAGTTCTTCCTGATGAAGAGGTGGAGAAGACACTAAAAGTTAAATTCAATATAACTCTAGATAAGAAACTTCAACCAGTGAATGCAGGAGGCAGGTCGTCTATGTTTTAGTCTTGACCAGAATATAGTCCTATGCTGGAATATCAAATAGACTCTCTCTTAGCATTCAATGAATTGGAAAAAAGAACACCTGGATTGCTGCTTTTTACCTTGCATATGGTAGAGGGTAGCATATAGCATATGTAGGGTGACCATACTTCCCAGTTTGGCCGGGACAGTCCCTGATTTCATAAGCTGTCCCAGCCAGTTGGTTAAAATTGAAGCAAAAGTCCCATGTTGGATGGAGCAGGGTGGGCTGTGGGAGGGGACTGGGGCTTGGGCACCTGCATGGGGCAAGCCAGGATGGCTGCCCCTTGCACTCTGCTACTGCGACCACTGCCAAGGCCTGGGCTGCACGTGGTGTAGCTGCTGGTGGTAGGGAGGAGGTGCCGTGTGGCGGTGAGGGCTGGTGGAGCCCAGGGGGTGCCTAAGAGGGGCCACTTCCAGCCTCTGCATGGTGGGGATGGAGCCAGGATGTGGGACTCTGCACTATATCGCCTTGCCCTGCCCCAGCATCAGGGCTCCTGGGAGCCGGGGGGGGGGGATGGACACAGACCCTCTCCCAGATTTCCTTCATATTAATATGGTCACCCTAAGCATATGGCACTGTGATTTGCAGACCTGTACTCCCCTCTCTTCTCTTCCTCTTACTCCAAATATGAATCCTCTCTTCCAGATCTCTACCAGTAATAGATCACTTTTCACTCAGGTCAGGGTCTGCTGCTCTGGCTTGCACAATGGGAACTGCAAGCAAGTTGATCCCCCTTCTCTGCTCTGCTTTGCACAGAGTTGTCCCCTGCCTATGCACAATGCTAAGGTGCAGGGTCTATGCAAACACTCCTCTCATTTTTCCTTGCCATTTGCCTCTTGGGGCATAACGTATGTACGCCCTAAAGGAGTGCTACATTTCTGTTTAAATATAATAGCTGGAGAACCAAGGGCATTCTGAGATTCGGTTGCAGCAGTCTGTCCTGTTTTGCACATGCATAAGGATCAGGTTGCTCTTTCCATAAACACAAAACACCTCACTTGGGACACACTGTTGGAAGTATTTACATGCTGATGACATGCAACTATGAGATGGCCATGATTACCACAACTTGAATTGGTGAGGGAAGTTTCTATTCTGCTTCTGGCTCCTCATGCAACCTCTGGGCTTTTGAGGATGTAGCCATGAAGGGGTGCCTCTGAGAAAATCTTTGCATCCAGAGGTATGGCTCATATATTTTTGCAACGGCTCTTATAGATCTCCATCTCCTCGCTATATTACTCATGCTCTGCATGTCATTGGACTATAACAAATCTCTCTCCTGACTCCAAATCGGGCAACTGGTCTGGATTGCATGAGCAGGACTCACAGGCCAGGCACCTGACAGGCAGTAACATAAATAGGATGAGGTGCTGATTTAGAGGGATGCAAGAATAGTGGCCCCTGGGGGGAGGGAGGAGGGCATCCAGTGTTTGGTTGAGCCTACGCCACAGCAGCAAACAGAGTCTTTGTGATCCCACAGTCTGCTAATTGTCAGGTAAGACCAGCGATTCTCAAACGGGGTCCCACAAGATCCTTTTAAGGGCAAAGTGCAATGTCTGTACTGTTAGGTATGCAAACACCTACATGAGAGGCAAGGATTTTGGGGGGTGATCTCTTTTATTGAACCCACTGCATGGATGGGGGTAGACCTTTGAAAGCTTGCCTAAGTCTATCCCAACTATGCACAGGGTTCAATAATAGATATCAACCACTCCCTCAAATCCTAGCCTCTTGCTTAATTCCTGGATTACTGTGGCTACAACATCACTCCATCACTACAAATACGTGCACACGGTTCACAAGATAAAACCCAAGGATTTCAAATAGGAATCCATAGTGTCGAAAACATTCTGCCCTGCTGTGGTCTTTCTGAGCTCTTTGAGACAGAAGAATTGTTGTATTATTTTTCTTTAGTCAATAAATAGGTGAAAGCCAAGAGCTGGCATTTTCCAAAGGGTGCTTTGAGTCTACCAAAGTAGAGAACTACTGGGTAGGACTCTCTGGCGCTTGCCCCCTTCCTCATAACAAGAACTGCACATAGTATTGTAAGTGGGGTTTTACCAATGCTCTGACAGTGGGACTAGCACTTCCCTGTCTTTACTAAGAACATCCTACCTAATACATCTTAGAATTGCACTCACTTTTTTTTCAAAGCCTTATCATACGGGAAGCCAATGTTCATCTACCACACCTTGGTCCCTCTCTTTGCCTGGTGCCTTGACTCTATAAGCCCCTATCCTACAACAAAAGTTTTACAGTAATGATGTCCTTAGACCAACACGGCTACAACCTACACCCCTGTTACAGTAATGATAGAACTTTTCACTTTGTACTACTGAATATTATACTATTCCTCTTGTTTGGATGCACAACATTATCTAATTTCTCCTGTAGACTAATTTGATCCTGCTGCAGATTAGTAATACCTCTAATACCTCCCCCTGGCTTTGAATCTTTGAAGCCCAAACCCTTTAAACATTGGCACTGTGTAAAAAGAAAATCTGGTGTACAGGATCATTTTAAATGAATGAGTGAATTTTTAATTTTTTCATATTCCTGAAGAATTTTCTTGGCATTATTATTTAATTGTCCACAAATAGTCTATGCATACTTGTCTTTTAAATAAAATATCTGGCTGGTCCATTTTGTTGTGCGATATACCCAGATTTAAATAACTGCCTGTTATGTACTGGTTAGTAACATAGGCCACTGCTCTGCAAGATCTTTCTCATGAAAATATTTGAGATGTAAGACAAGAGTGTTACTCCCCATTGGGTAAGGATCACAAGATGTTACTTATGTTCTTTTGTTTTTATAGATCAATTGCTGAGTTTTATTTTAGGTGACAAGACATGTAACAGTCTATCTCGTGTAATTAAGCCATTGTACTGCATTCAAGCATAGTAGCACTTTACGATCAGACGGGGCATTTAGCTGGAGACTATAATGTTGCCGTAAAGGGAGGCTGACTCACTCATTGACCAGATATTTTTCATCCTTGTTACAATTCATAGTGACACTTGAAAGACATCAGTAAAATACAGAGCGGTCACAAAAACCGGACTAAACACCAGTTAAATGTGGTTAAACAAACCGAAAGGAGAGATGTTTCATAGAGATGGAATAACTTCCCCTCCACACCATCTGCTGCCAAATGTAGATACTGAGGGAGCTTGAATATGTGCAATTCTTGTAAGAGCTCATGCCTCCCCCGCCTCTCCCGTAAGCATGAGAGGACATGAAACGAGAAAGAAAAAGGCAGCTAGAAAAGATATCTGAATTACAGAAGAGATTGGGGTAGGACCAGACCAACGGCTCTCAAGTCAGCTGTTCACAAGGAATGGTCTCAGGGTCCAGCTAGCCGTGTGTGTGTGTGTGTATCTCCTTACACATAATATTGAGGGAATCAAATCTGAATCTATCTGAGGCCCTCATTACTGTAATATCTAAGCAATCTTTGCATGCATTTAGCTGCATAATGTCTCTCAGAAGTGCTGTTACCGCAATCTTCAGTGCGCAGATGGGGTACTGAAGTAGAGAGACCTTAAATCCAGGGTTCAAAAGGCCTCTATGTGCTCACTCCCATTGATTTCACAAGCATCAGGCACCTAAATATGTCTTGTTCACATGCCTAGATTCCCCACCGAAAATCACATGGGGTGCGTCTGTTGCTGGGCAGGGACCAAAACTTGAGTGTCCTGAATGTCAGAAGAGCATCTAAAAAAGTGGGGTTTTATTTTTCTCCAGGCCTTAGCAGGAGGATGTGCTATTCCTTGCTGTCAGAGATTCCCCAAAGGAGCCCTTGCTTGGGATCCCCAGCTTTGGAGGGCTCCTGGAAGCCAGCCCAGGTATAGCTTCTACAGCGGGCTGAGCCCTTGGCTTCTCGGACTCCAAGGCCCAGCCTTTTGGTCCACCCCATCTCCCGGCTTATCAAACAGCTACTGTCCAGCTTAGCTCCTGCAGAGGGACTTTATACCTCTTTAAGGCTTCCTTCCTCCTGCCTTTCTTCCCGCCCCTGTCTCTCCTGCACCCTTGTTTCTGGGAGGCTCCTTTTCAAGGCAGTCCCTCTGCTCCATGCTTCTTGGATGCACCTCCCTGGCACCACAAACATCAGGTGCAGGGCTGGAGTCCACTCTGGGTATCAACATAGGCAGGATAGGGGGGCACTTTGGAGACTAACTGATTGAGAGCAGCATAAGCTTTCATATGGTGTCTGTCACTCACCGTGGCCTGTTGCATGCCATACAGCTGAGTGATTCACTGTCGGTGGTTTCAGAGCTTACCACCCTGGATGAATTGCTCAATGTTTATAGAGAAGTGGATTCTATCACGGGGCCAATTGTGTCAGCCGCTGTTGCCAGGCAAACCTTTCCTCTCCCATTTTCAAAACCTGATTTTTTTTTGTGTGCGCGCTAATCATTAATGTAGCTGTCAGCTCCTTAAAGGCACAGCTCCAATACATCAGAGCCCAGAACAACTCGTGGCAACAAGCAAAGGATCAGCTTTTTAAGTCAACCAAAGTTAGACACCTAAACACCTGCGGATGTCCTGGTCTGTGCCCTGCAGGGGTTTGGCACTGGAAAACAAGAACTCAGCATCACTGCGCTCTTAATTCAAAAGCTGCAGCCACCTCCCAGCAGATCAGAGATGCTAGTGGAAGCAGTCTCAACTTAGTTTTCACTCTGGCTCCAAGCGGCAGAAACTCCGCCATCCAAGCGAGCATCCTTGTTGAGCAGGCTGAGCGTAGGGGTTGAGGACTGGGCAGCCCACAGAGACCAAACTCCAGTCTTGTCCCTTGAAGGCAGGGTTGGGGGTACTTTGGAGGGTTGAAAATTTTCCCCAGTGGCACATATATTGTGCCACCCCTTTCAACTGCTTAAGGGTGCAGCCCTCAGAAATATCTGTAAAGGCAAGCATTTAAACATACCTACATTGTAAATGCTTTGGGACAGGGACCATCTCCTCAGTCTGCTTTTGAACAGCTCATAGCACAGATGTGCTCCTGACTGAATCTCTAAATCTCACCTCGATACAATAAGTCCATAGCAATACACCATATCCCAGATGACATTACCCCCATTTCCCAAGCTGGATCCGACAGAAAGTGAAGCATTTCTGGTGTTGCCACATAATGCAAATGGATCTTTAAGACCAGGAGGGTATAATGCAAGCATTTTCAGAGACTTTTGGAATGAGCCAGAACAGAAAGTCTGATGCTTGCTGGTTTGCAGGTGAGTACTCAGATGTATTACTTTTAAATTAATCTGTTCGACACAATTTGTTCTGTATGGAAATTAGCTTACGCTGCTGATTAGCTTGCTTTGGGTCAGCAACATTCCATTGCTTTCCATTTTGTACCTCCTTTCATCTTCATATAAGGGAAATTAAAGTCACAAAAGCAAATAGGGCTGACGCAGTGAAACACATTGCAAAGCAGCAAACATTTTTTTTTCCAAGTAGAAGGACCAAATTTGTGCTTTTTGTAAGAAAAAGTGCTTGAGAATTAAACTAACTAGTTCACATCCAAAAATAGTGTATGAAAATCAGCTCCGTGGTCATATGCAATCCACCTGCCACTCAAATAATGTAGCTGCATGCAAAGGAATCAAACTTTCATTAATGCTAACAGTGAAGAATCATTTCCTATCTATCATCTAACTCCGGGGAAACAGAGCTATGCCCTGGGAAGTTTGCAGCCAGACAGCCCAGTTGTCCGATTCTTGTTGCCTACCAAACCGATCCTACAAAGATACAGGAATGAGGAATGAAATACATCGGCTGTTGAGGGAACAAAAGTTAACATGAGCAAGATCTGAATTGGATCTCATCATTTTTGTCAGCTTGTTCTAGGCGTGTAGACTGGTAACACACAACTTATCTAGCACATCAGGGCTTCTCACATGACAATATTGTAATGTGACTGTCACGTGTGGAACAACAGAAGGAATCAGGGGCAGCCTGCAGAGCTGAGCTGACTCTTAATTTGGATTGCAGCTCCCAGAAACCCCCAGGAGCTGGGGGGTGTGGGGAAAAGGCAGACAAAGCTTGGGGCTGGAGTAAGGGGAAGAGAGGGCAGCCTGAATGTGGAACCTCATCAGGCCTACAGAGGAGTGCACGGTGGAGCTGGAGGAGCCAGGACTATGGACTCAAGGAGCTGGACTTAGACTTGGGAGCAGCTTCAGGCTGTTGTTCGAGTGCCCTAGGGCATGTGTAGATGAAATGGGGGCCCTACATTGAAGCAGCAGGTTTTTAAAAACCTGAGATATGTGATGGTATTGTGAAGATATCTCCATACTGGAGATAGTGTTGGCAGGTTTTGCATGTCTTGTCATGGCATGGCCTGGATACTTTTGGTGTGTTTTGGGCTGTAGGAAGTTGGCTTCTGGTGATGAGGTTAGTGAGGTTCAGTGCTTGTTTGAATTTACAAATCACTTTTCACAGACGAGCCTACGAACTGCACGCGTGACACAAGTTTTGCTGGTCGGCAGCCTGAGGTGCAGTTTCCCAGAAACCCCTGCACCTATCTCCTTGAAACTTGGCAGGCTTTGTGGCCTCAGCAGGGGCTACCGTCCCTGCCATTTTCATCCAAATCTGCCAAAAAATCACAAAGTTATTTTGTAGAAATCTCCCCTTATTTGTTTTGGATACCACCGTTTTGTGCTTCCCCATTATAGCCTATGGGCGAAACGTCGAAACAGTGTCGAAACAGTGAAACCGTTTCAACGAAACGAAATGGAACAGTGCTTTCGAAACTAAACGAAACTCGAAATGAAACACTGTCCCATCGAAACAGCAAAACGGTACTGTTTGGCACAGCCCTATTCAGCATATCTTTATACAAGACATGCCCAGAACATCTGATAGCTGTTTAAGGAAATTTTGAGCACATACAGGTGAATAAATAAGTATATTGATGGGTTAGGAGTAACCAACTGTCCTGATCTAAATAATACTATCTAAGGATCAAGATGATCTGAGATGGGCCTGTCTTTTAAATGAGTAAGATCATATTCCCTGGGCCAAATAATGTTATCCAAGTGTTAGTTATAAAATGCATTGTATAGGGAAATATTGTTGGTTAAATTGCTAACGTGTTAGATTTCAGCCTGGAATCTTAGTCAGTTCATAACACTGACCTCCATTTATACTTTCATTGCACTGGCACCCACTCCAGTCTTAAACCAAACCTGTATTGTGTTGGATACAGGATGTACGTACGTACGTACATACATACAACAAAAGACCTAGTTATAGAAGCATGCTGGAAAGGTGCTACACAATTCTTACCTGCTCCTAACTTTATTTCTGTTTTGAAAGCATTGAGATACATAGCTCCAGTGTGCACCTGTCTCTTCAGTTTTCTTTCAAACCCTACACCCAGAGGCAAGGGGTAAAGCTGCAGGTCAGTTAATCTGTGCTTTAAAAATAGGGAGTTGCTGAAGATCAGTTCCACTGCATTTAGTTGTTTTGCTCCATGTACAGGAGAAATGAAAGCCAGAGAATATTTCACAAGAATTTCTTATAAAGGCTCCTATGAAAATCTGGACTTGGAAACCTTGACTGTTCAAAACCTCAGCATACACTGTGGGGAAACAATTGGGTTTGACATAGTACCAATCTATAACAAAATTGTGAGGAAAAAACGGGGTGGATGGTGCATGGAAAATAATCACCTTTTATTTTGGACTTTGCATGTAATAGGGTATGATGTCTCTATCTTTGGGGGAAACACTTATGATCTGGCAGAAAATATATATGTTTCTCATATAAACCACATTCTACTGAAGGTGATTATTGATGGAAAATCCTACATTGTGGATGGTGGCTTTGGTGATTACCTACCAAGTATGGGGATTTCTGGGAAAGATCAGCCTCAAACTGCTGGAATCTTTCACTTTCCTGAAGACAATGAAAGCTGGTACTTTGAAAAAATAAAAAGGATGCAGCGCATTCTCAACCAAAACTTTTCCACCAGTGATCATCTGAAAACTGAACAAATACATTTTCCTAATTTTGTCTGTCTTGAGCCACAAAGCATAAGTGACTTCCAGTCACTGAATTCATAACTCCAGACATCTTCGGATACATGGTTCAGGAAAAAGTCAATTTGCCTTCAAAACATTGATGGGCTTTGAGCCCTAGTTGGATGGACGCTCACTGAGATGAAATACAAGGAGAACGTGGATCTGGTGGAAATCACAACTCTTACAGATGAAAAGGTGGAATAGACTCTAACAGACAAATTCAACATAACACTAGATGAGAAACTCGTACCAGTCAACATCCCTGGTTTGCCAGCTAATTTAGCTGATATGGTGTAATTCTATACAATTGAACCAGATAGATCTTTTAAAATCTAAGCATAACATGCCCCATAAATATTAACCTTAAAAGATCATTAAAGTGACTGTAAGTTGAGTTTTTGAGTTGAAATCCAGGAAACTTAATTATATCATTAATTGTATGCATCCGTGTCTTATCTTTCCTCATACTTCTTCACCTTTTCAAATCAAATCAGTTTGTTTCCTTTTCTTCTATAGAAATTATTTCTAAATCTCTATTGATTTTTGTTCTTCTTTTATGTTTTTATTTCTGACATTTCTTACTATGATATGGGTGACTAAAACCTAATGTAGAATACAAGATGGACTGTGCCATCCCTTTGCACAAAGTTTATACACAATTTCTAGTTCATACACAATTTAAATTTCAGCTTGTCCAGTCGTAATCGTAGGGATTATTCACATGACATAAAACAGATCAGACTGAAAATGAAGCAGTTTTTTTTTTCTTCAACAACCCACAATTCAACGATAGATCATTAGGTAATTATTCGCTGGAGTCAGGGTGAATAAAAATCAATGATTTTTTTTAAATCCAAAAATCGAATTTTATTTACATCAGATTTCTTGATTTAATTGTATTTTTAATTTTTTGTTAAGATGATTTTTTTTTAAAAAAACCTCGCAACCCTATATAAAGATAGTTTTTATTTAAGAGATGTTAAAGCTCAAAGATACCATAATGGAATAGGGATTGTAACTTCTAATTATATACTATTTGAGACATATATTCATGTAAGTTTTTTAGGAAAGTGTTATAAATAGATCACAACAGGCCATGGACTGTATTAGGTGCCCAATTTTATGGGGTTCCCAGAGGCTCCTCTGTAGATTAGTGAATATTAAAAAAAACCCCACCCTACCCAATGGGACTCAGTGCTCAGTCTAGAAGATCCCATTAAGCATCTCTGTGATGCTTAGTTTCAGTTCTCAAATGGTGGTTTTGTGTCTCCAGAGATAGCATCCTTGTTCACAGCAGTATACGGAGATTAGAGGGACGACCCTCTGGTCTCTCTGCAAGTTTGTGTACACGAAGCCAAGCCCTTACCTCTCTCTAAAAGTGCAGTTTCAAGAAGTTAAATGAATAGAGGATATCAAACAACAAGAATACAGTTTTTGTAGAAAACAATGATTAAATTGAGGCTTCCTGACCAGCGCTTTAAATTGATTTGATTTAAATCAAATCTACCCTGGCTGATGTTGAGAACTACTTGGATGGCCTACGTTCTAGTACCTTTTCAGAAACCATCTTACTGTAGGCAATTTATACAGGGTCCTATTTTCAAAACCACTCAACATTTGGAAGCCCAATTTTAGAAGTGTAGGGCCTGATTTTCTAAGTATTTGAGTACCTACGATGCTTTAAGAAATGAACAGGATTGAATTAAACATCTTTACATTGATTATGTGAAGTGCCAAGTATTAGTATTGAAATAAAATTCTTATTTTGGTATAATATATACAGTGATGTTTAAAATATGCTTGTGATGGTATTCGTTGTGTATCTGTAACACATTAGGCTGGCACGATGGAACTTTTGCAAGGTTTCAAAAAAGAAGTGTCTAGTACTAAAGAATAGCTCTATGTATTATGCCCTTTGAAAATTTATCCTGCAATATCTTAAAAATATATATTTCTCCACAAGATGGGAAGAGGGGATTTTTGTGGTGCCAAGGACTATAGCCGACTGTCCAACAGGGAGTTAAAAAAAAAAAAATCAGGCAAAACTGAAACAACTTTTAAGGGGAAAAAACCAAAACTCATTTGATCTGGTTTTAACCAGTGGAAAGAAAAAGTTTAATCAACTCATGGATCACTGGAGACCAAACACACATACTCGTTTCAGACGGACTCTGTCCCCTCTTGCATTTTAAGATACAGCATTTGCAGAGGGCCTGGATCTATGTCACTTCTCAACTATATTGACTGCCAGCGCAGCAGCAAACAGATCAAAAGCCAACCCCCAACCCACAAAAAAAAAATCTTGCAAGGGGCTGAAAACCAATACAAACATCGCCGGGGCTGTTTTACAAGTAAGTTCCTTTTTAAAGTCATAATCTGTGTGTATGGTTAGAGGCATGTGGGTGTGTGCAATCCAAATTGAAAAATCTTTCTAGAATATGGTGTATGGAAACTATAGAAAAGGAAACAAATTATAGCCAGCTGGGCTAAATAGCTCTGAAAAATGGCATAAATGGTAGGAAAATGACATTGGCTTTTGCTTTTATTAGCAGCTGCATTTGAACGGAACAGATGCATTCACTGGGAGTCAGGCATTCTAGAGTCTCCAATCTATTTTCAAAATTTATTAATTTTTATAGTTTTTTTTTTCATCCTGCAGCTGCAATATATTCTTAGTAAAGCAAAGATAAATAAACTAGCCAATAATCAAAAGATTTCCTCCTAAGAGGGGAAAGATCATTCAACCTTTCAAAATTACATAATTTGCTTTTTGTACTACAAAATGGCTTTTGGGGCGGGGGGGGGGTCTATAATAGAATAGACCAAGTCTGATGCATATTGGGATATTTGTAAATGTAATCGTGTGTACAGGTGTGCTGACTGCTCACGGATATTCGGTTTGTTGAAGGCCACACATTGAAAGTGTTGGGGTATGATATTACCATTTTGGGGGCCAGCCTTCAAGGAGTTGAAGGCTGCTATTAAATTGCCCCTCAGTCTTCTCTTCTCCAGACTAAATAAGCCCAGTTCCCTCAGCCTCTCTTCATAAGTCATGTGCCTCAGCCCCCAAATCATTTTTGTTGCTCTCCACTGGACTTTCTCCAATTTGTCCACATCCTTTCTGTAGTGGGGGGGCTCAAAACTGGACACAGCACTCCAGATGTGGCCTTACCAGTGTCAAATAGAGCAGAATAATCACTTCCCTCAAGCTGCTGGCAATGCTCCTACTAATGCATCCCAGTATGCCACTAGCCTACCTCACAATGAAGGCACACTGTTGGCTTATATTCAGCTTACTGTCCTCTGTAACCCCTATGTCCTTTTCCATTGGGTTGCTGCTTAGCCAGTTGGTCTCCGGCTTTTATGAATGCATGGGATTGTTCCATCCTAAGTGCAGGACTTTGCACTTGTCCTTGTTGAACCTCATGAGATTTCTTTTGGTCCAATCTTCCAATTTGTCTAGGTCACTCTGAATCCTAGCCCTACCCTCCAGCATATCTACTATTCCCCCCAGCTTGGTGTCAGCTGCAGACTTGCTGAGGGTGCACTCTGTGCCATCTTCCAGGGTGCTGATAAAGGCATTGAGCAAAACTGGCCCCAGGACCGATCCCTGGGACACCAGCTGCCAACTAGACATTGAGCCATTGATTACTAACCTTTGTGCCCAACTATCAAGACAGTTTTCTATTTGTCTTACAGTCCATTCAGCCAACCCCGTACTTCCTTAGCTTGCCTGCAAGAATGTTGTGGGAGACACGATCAAAAGCCTTGCTAAAGTCAAGGTCTATCATGTCCAATCCTCTCCCTGCATCCACAGAACCAATCATCTCATCATAGAAGGCAATCAGGTTGGTCAGGCATGACTTGCTCCTGGTGAACCCATGCAGTCTGACTGGTCCTAATCACCTTCTCCTCCAAGTGCTTAGAAATGGATTCCTTGAGGATCTGCTCCATGACTTTTCCAGGCACTGAGGTGAGGTCAACTAGTCTGTAGCTCCCCGGATCCTCCTTCATCCCTTTCTTAAAGATGGGCCCTTTTTTGCCCTTTTCCAATCATCTGTGACCTCTCCCAGTCACCATGTTTTCAAAGATGATGGCCAGTGGCTCTGCAATCACGTTGGCTGACTCCCTCAGCACCCTCGAGCACATCATGTCCGGCCCCACGGACTTTTACGTGCCCAGCTTGTCTAAAAAGTTCCTAACCTGCTCTTTTGCCACTGCTAGCTGCTCCTCCTCTCCCCATACCGTGCTGCCAGGTGCAGTAGTCTGGGAGCTTTTCCGCATCATCTGACACTAGGTTGTCTCTCCCATTTGGTAAGGAACCCACACTTTCCCTGATCTTCCTCTTGTTGCTGACAAAACTTTCATTACAGATGCAAATTACTTCAGGATAGCTTAAGGAATGGGTTAGAAACTAAACATTTGAAGATGTAGGAAACAATTGAAATTTAAGGAAACCTCCAAAGTATTTCACATAAGGTTCCTGCTTTCAGAGAAATATACTGGTACTTACACAGTGCCAAACTTGGAACATGGGGATGTGATGTATGATGAACCACTGAGAAGGGGCGAAGATTGATATGCATGATTTCTCAATGGCACTAAAATGTGATAAAAAAATGCTGAATAACTTTTACAAAGATCATGAGTTGAGCTTGGGTTGTGTCAGTGTGGGGGGAGACATCTCCAGGTGGGGAAGGAGCCAGAAAACCTTAGCCAGTCAGGATCCACTGGGGCTGAGCTAGGCACTTTTGAAGCAGCTCAAGGTCAGCGAGCCTGTGAACCGCCTATGAGCATTTTGACTGCTTCCAGTAAATACTACCGGGATCTGAGGACAGCAATCATGCTCACTTGTCTTTCAGCTTATATTGCCTCTAATTAGAATCATAATTGAGTTTGTGCAATGATTATATCAGATAAGAAACCGTACAAAGCTGCAACTCTCAAAGGGGTCAGAAGCTTGATTTGATGATAATCATCTGAACCGCTGGGATGCTTAGCTGACTTCCTGATACAACTCAGCATTTACATTGTACCTCACAGCCAACAGTTTCAAAGTGTTTTACAAACATGTACAGGGGCTATTATTTCTCTCCGTTTACAAATGGGGAAAGTCAGGTATGCCAAAAATGAGTTGTGCTGGGGATATGTGCATATATGTACATGTATCTGCTACTTCTAATTTATTGAAAGATCTTCACAAACACCATCATAAATAATGTGGATTAAAATAAATGTTACTTCCTTTACAGAAAAAATGAACATTGAGAAATATTTTTCAAGAACCGGATACAAAGGCTCGTATGACAAACAAGATCTGGAAACCTTAACTGCAGTCTTCCAGCACCACATCCGAGCGGTCCCCTTTGAAAACCTAAGCATCCACTGCGGGGAAACTATTACTTTGGAGTTAGACCAAGTTTACAACAAAATCGTGATGAAGAGGCGTGGTGGATGGTGCATGGAAAACAATCAGCTGCTAAACTGGGTTCTGAAAACGCTGGGGTATGATACTACCATTTTGGGGGCATATGTATACAATCCTCAACAAAACACATATGCTACCCGAATGACCCACCTTCTCATAAAGGTGGTTATTGGTGGCAAAGCCTATATTGTGGATGCAGGTTTTGGCGTGTCTGGTCAAATGTGGCAGCCAATGGAACTTATTTCTGGAAAAGACCAGCCGCAGATTCCTGGCATCTTTCGCTTTACAGAAAACGATGGGGTCTGGTACAATGAGAAAATAAGGAGGAAACAATATATTCCCAATCAACACTTCTCTGATTCTGATCTTCTAGAAAAAAGATTGTGCAGGAAACTTTACTTCTTCAGTCTTGAGCCACGAACGGTGGCAGATTTCCAGTTCCAATGTACGTATCTTCAGACGTCCCCAGACTCCTTGTTTACAAAGAAGTCTATTTGCTCTATTCAGACCACAAACGGGTTTCGGGCATTAATTGGATGGACGCTCATTGAGACAACATACAATTACAAGGAGGACATGGATGTTGTGGAATTCACGACCCTTCAAGAGGAAGAGGTGGAGAAGACACTGGAGGATAAATTCAACATAGCTCTGGAGAGAAAATTAGTCCCAATTAATGACAAAGGAGCATATAAAATTTAGTGTTTTGGATGAAATGCTATAATGATACATGTTTACGGCCTTTTTCATAATCTATTTAATCAGCATTAGATAAATTGCAGGAAAATTAGTGCCAGGTGAAAGTGAGAACTTCAGTTCAAGGAAAACAGGCCCTTTAGTTTCTCATATCAATTGAGAGGCACCTGCTCAAGTACTGTGGGAGGAAATGCGGTCCCAGGAGAGACTGTGGAGCAGGGTGGGAAAGGGGGAAGCAGCATTTTTTAATAGCTTAAGCAGATAACTGGGAGTTAGAAATATTGAATCTAACACACTATTGACCTTTAACCACTGGGAAAATCACAATGGCCAAAACGTAGGCAACACCATCCCAGGTAGGACTTAAATAATAGCCTGATTTTCACAGGTGCTAAGATCTTTCTTCCATTTCCCTACTTATAAAGTAGGACTAATCACAATACATATGAGGAGGAATAATTCATTCGTGATGGGGGAGCACTTGAACTTCATCAGCCCAGAGGTACCACAAACAGCAAAATGTTACAAAGTAAATGCCTTCGTTATTCCTGCAATGAACTGCACACACTGATTATTTAATACATGCATATGGCTCTCATGCTATATAATGGATGAACTGTAATAAGGTGCCTAGTCAAGCATCACAATTTGTCCCTGCAGTTAGACTTCGATTGGCGCCATCCCGTGTAGATGAGGGTGTTGCACTTTATTTACGTTACAAAGCTAGAATTGTGGAAAGTAAGCTAGACACAAAAGCACTTTAACTGCGCTACACCATTATCCTTTTCAAAGCATCAAATGTGGTTTTGTTCTGGATTATCCCACTTTCCATCACAGACTGCCTAAGAATCACATGGCCAGAAACTGCATTTTTTAATAACAAATATAAGTGGGAATGTCATCAAGGTGATGCGTACTTGAAAGAAAACACATGAATCTAAGAGAGTCCCCTTCTAACTTTAAAGCTGAGTCAATCAGCTATTAGATAAAAGCGCCAAAAAGCCCCACTAAAGCGCTTGATCTATACAGATGTCGGGCGAGCCGGGTCCAACTAATGCGATGCCTCTTCTGGGCATGCGCAGGGTTCGGCATGGGGGTTCATGGAGTTTAAAGTGGATTTTTTTAACATTTTCAAGCAGGCTTTGTGATTTAAAAAACATAGCTCCCTATTTAAAAAAAAAATATTTCCCATGTTGGTATGTGAAAGACAGACAAAGATAGGGGAACCTGCCTGGAAAAAAGAAAGCAGCAATGTGTGTGATGGCAACAAATTAAAAAAAAAAAAAGACAAATCTGTTCTGCAGTTTCTTTGACTAATCATAGCCCTGGGCGTTGCTTTTAACTGCAAGTTAACTATTACAGCAAAAAGATATGTGTGATTTGGGCACACATCATGCCTGTTGCAAAGTACAGCTGAAGTTAAATAATAATAGAACTATACTTAAAACACCTTGTAAAAGCTGAATTGTTTTATTAACACAATCTGTATTTTTCAGATTAAGATTTCACAAACATCTGTCCTCCCTTCCCTCTTATTAAACAGTTTCTTTATCATAGACCGGTAGCTCCTCAAATTAGCAAACGTGTATTAAGAGTTTCAAATAAAACCATTTGCCCTTTAACTAAGGCTCTCTCAATCCACAGAAAACAGTACCTCCTTCGGTGGCTGCTGACGTTTCCCGTTTTCTTATTCTCTTTGATCTCACACAGTCTTTGACATCCCTTTACTTCTGAGCTTGCCTCTGTAGTCATCTCTGGTTCTGTTCCCACCTCACCTGGCTCTTGCTTTCGACTATAGATCTATTCTCCGTGGTCCACACGTTTCAGTCCTCGACCCTATCCCTCACTGTACCATCTTTTATATCCACCATCCCATTGAGATTTCATCTCCCCTTGCTCTCCTGACCCGTGACAAATGCTACTAAGT
The DNA here is from genome assembly GCF_030867095.1 of Alligator mississippiensis. NCBI lineage: Eukaryota > Metazoa > Chordata > Crocodylia > Alligatoridae > Alligator > Alligator mississippiensis. The sequence goes on from NC_081833.1 coordinate 70,620,607, forward strand.
CCCGGCATTAGATTAAATGGGGGTAAGCCATTTCATACCTGCTGAAGATGTTTTTCTAACAAAATATCCCAACGTTGGTAAATACATTAGTGTTTTTGCTGTGAATGTCAAATCCAAAAATAGTGAATACAAGTGCTGCCGAAAGGACCAAGAATAGCATCGATTAATAAAAAAACTATAAAAGGCACCAAACGTCTGCTGCTTACAGTTTGAGGAGCCTTCCTTGTGGAAAACAAAAAAATATTCTAAAAAGGGCTGGCTGGCTGGCCTAAAAGTAACCTGTCTCCCCTGCTCTTCATAGGTGGGATTGTATGTGGCAGTTCATTCAACCTGTTCCATCAGAAATATAGTTTCAAGCTAAAGTGTTATTATTAATGAACTTGCTTCGAGAAGTTTGAGGATAATCTACTGCATGGAGTTGAACAGTTCTGAACAGTTTTAGCTGCAGACTGTTGCTGAAACCAATGAGAATGCAAGCCATCCCTCTGCTTCCAAACTGTATTTGGAAATATGAAATCCATTATTTTAATCAAGAGAAAAACAAGATGCTTTTGCTTTAAGGCTGAGATCTGGATTAAATCCCATTAGATTTACATGGAACCGGGTACTCAAATGCCAAAGACTGCTTTGCATAATTAGAATTATAGGAAGTTAGGGTTGGAAAGGACCTCAGGGGGTCGCACCTAGTCCAACCCCTTGCTCAAAGCAGGACTGGTCCTAATTAGATCATCCCAGCCAAAGCTTTGTCTAGCCAGGTTTTGAAAACCTCCAAGGATGGACCTTCTACCTGGATAACCTGTTTCAGTGTTTTACTACCCTCCTAGTGAGAAAATTCTTCCTAATATCTAACCTAAACTTCCCTTGTAACTTGAGCCCATTGCTCCTTGTTCTGTCATCTGCCACCACTGGGAACAGTCCAGCTCCATTCTTTTGAATCCCGCTTTAGGTAGTTGAAGGCTGCTATTAAGTCCCCTCTGTCTTCTCTTCTATAGACTAAGTAAACCCAGTTCCCCCAGTCTTTCCTCTTAAGTCATGTGCTCCAGCCCCCGAACCATTTTTGTTGCCCTCTGCTGGACTTTCTCCAACTTTTCCACATCCTTTCTGCAGTGGGGGGCCTAAAGCTGAACATAGGACTCCAGATGTGGCCTCACCCATGCTGAATAGAGGGAATAATCACTTCCCTTGACTTGCTGGCAACACTATTACCAATGCAGCCCAGTATGCCATTAGCCTTCTTGGCAATGAGGGCACTCTGCTGGCTCATATTCAGCTGATTGGCCACTGTACCCCCCAGGCCCTTTCTGCAGAGCTGCTGCTTAGCCAGTCACCCCCAGCCTGTAGTGGTGCATGGGATTGTTCTGTCCTAAGCGCTGGACTTTGCATTTCTCCTCATTGAACCTCATGATATTTCTTTTAGCCCAATCATCCAATTTGCCTAGGTCACTCTGAATCCTAGCCCTACCCTCCAGAGTATCTATTATTCCCCCGAGGTTGGTGTCAGCTGCAAAAATGCTGAAGGTGCATTTGTGCCATCTTCCAGGTCATTGGTGAAAATATTGAACAAAACTAGCCCCAGGACCAACCCCTGGGGCACTCCACTTGATACCGGCTGTCAACTAGACATCGAGTCATTGATTACTACCCTCTGAGCCTGATGCACTAGCCCATTTTCTATCCATCTCAATTCATTCATTCAGCCCGTACTTCCTTAGCTTGCCTGCAAGAATGTTGTGGAAGACTGTATCAAAAGTCTTGCTAAAATCAAGGTACCGGTCTCCCCGCATCCACAAAGCCAGTCATCTCACCATAGAAGGCAATCGGGTTGGTCAGGCATGACTTGAACCCATGCTGACTGCAACCCATGCTGACTGCTCCTAATCACCTTCTTCTCCAAACTGCTTAGAAATGGATTCCTTGAGGATCTGCTCCATGATTTTTCCAGGGACTGAGGTAAGACTGGCTGGTCTGTAGTTCTCTGGATCCTCCTTCTTCCCTTTCTTAAATATAGGCACTATGTTTGCCCTCTTCCAATCATCTGGGTCCTTTTGTGACCGCCATGAGTTTTCAAAGATGATGGCCAATGGTTCTACAATCACATCACCCAACTCCCTCAACACCCTTGGGTGCATCCCATCTAGCCCCATGGATGTGTACACATCCAATTCCTACACATACCTAATGCCCAATGGAGTCTGTCTACCATCACCAGTTGTCTAGTGAGGGTCCTCTAGGAGACAACTATTCATAACAAATGAAACGTGGTTCAAACTCTGAGATGCCATTGGAAAAAAAAAAGATTAGAAAAGCAATTAAAAAAAATCACAAAGAACAAAGTTTAATCAGTTCATGGATCACTGGAGGCAAGACATAGGCTGTGTACCCACTTCAGCTAGACTCTGTCCCTGTGATGTTTAATATTCAATACAAAGCAGACCAAAAAGTAACAAGCCAGGAGGAAGAGACAACAGAAGGGAAACTGTGTAATTCTCATGTCTTCCCAGCATTAGTAGCTACAGATGGGCCAAATTGTTCAACTGGCTTCAAAAAAGGGGAGAATAAAAGCTAACACAATCGTTTTATCATCATCTTGGGCAGATCATTTCAGAGTCACGTCTTTCAGCAATCAAATGTCATTTCACCAAGCCCTGTAGGCATCAGCTGACTAACATAATGGATAAAAAGGCCATGAAATGTTTTCTTTTGTAGAAAAGACGTGAAAGTGCAGGCTGTCATATCTGTTAAGTCCAGATAAGTAACGTTTAATTATGACCTGCTGGAACTCTTGACCCATTCTGAGCAACACTGGGCATGTTGATTGACTGGTGCTCACATGCTGAGGATAAAAATAAAAGCTTTTACTCAGCACCCTTGTAAACAAATAGCAGAAGGAGATGCTAACTTGTCAACCCAGTTTGCAGTTTTCCTGATTACTTGCACCAGTTCCTCTCCATTGTCGACACATGCTGCTTTCAGCAAGTGCTTGTGGCTAACTACACGAGATTTCCTGATGGAGTGTATTAGTAAGACAGATGCAGAATGCCAATATTCACTTTCCAAGGAATAGGGAACTAGGTTCTCAATGACGCTTGAACAATTCTTAGTGGTATGAATGGTCAATGAGGACACACATGCCACGTACTGAAGACTGAGTTAAAACACTGATGCATCTCGGCTGTTAAAACTTAAGGCCTGCTTTAAAAACTGCTGGGGCCTAAAGAAGCTAATAGGCACATGGGGGGATTTATAGTCCCAGCATTGCCCAATGGTATCTGTCAGCACAGAAATACCTTTAAAAATATCAGTTTGTCACTGAGGGTTTGGCCACCAGCCCTACATTGCAATACAATGTATACTATTAACAAGGGGATGCAACCTAAGGCTCACAGGCCATATCCAGCCTGCAGAGTGATTCTCTGGCCTGTGAAGCCAGGGTATTGGGGAGGATTTGGCAGCAACCTGTGGTGACAGGAGGAAGGGAAGGGGTGAAAAGGAAGGGGAGGATGGTGAGGGGAAGGTGGGATGCCAACCCCTGCTCTTAAGACGGTATTTTGTAGTTCCTGCTGAATAAGGATTCATCTCAGCAGCTGTTTTTAAAGTTGCACTTGACTAGAACATCTAACTATCAGCAAGAGCTCTTTCAAACTTCTAGCCATCTTTTAAAAGATCTATATAATCTATCTTAAATGATTAAAAAATTGCTACCTTAAATATAATCTTTCTTAAAGGATCTATATAATTGATGAGGGTTGTGCTGGAGTTACTTATTTTTTCTCTTACCCTGCAGTGACAGAATGTGAGCTTTGTATGAAGTTGCTGAAACTTAGGTTGCTCTACCCAAAGCTTTCTATATTTGTGTACTTATGTACATAGGTACAAACACACACATACTTTGCAGAGACAAACTCTAGGACATAGAGATTTCTGTGCGATTCTGTGGGGTTTTTTAAACCTCCCCTAAATCAAATGACGTAATTCTATTTTGGGGAACTCCGAAAACAAAGCAAAGCAAAGTGTTTCATACAGCCTTTATGTAAGAAAAATATCTCAGCAAAGGGTTAAGACTTTTTATATTATTAGTAGGCATCTCAAATAATTCCTATAATAATTTAAACAAAAGACCCCTTTATTTGACAGCTATAAAATGTCATCAGTTCAAAAGTCCTGAAGTCAAGTGAAATTAAAGTGCCATCTAGTGGTCACTTGTATTTTGCTAGAATATGGTTTCCCCAAAATATCCAATACAGTTACTCATAAATGCTGCCTCTAGTAAAAAGAATGAATTCACATAAAGAAGAATAATTTTCCTAATGATATGCAAGAAAGAATAATGGGATATATCCTGAGTTTTTCTTATGATGACCACCAATAGATCATTTCTTACCTAGGTCACATTTTCCATGGGAAGAAAAATGCCTTGCGATTATTAACTTTTGCCCAACTGGTAATAATATATGGCCAAGTTTTAAGTAATTGAACCAGTAGCATTTAATTAGCTCTGAAAACCTCTCTCAGATCATGAATCACATACTTTCTATCTTTATTAAGCTCCCTCACTAGGTTAAAATGTATTTCTCTTCCCATGTGCGATCCATCTTGAATATCTAATTAGGTGCTTTTGATATATGGATCGTAGCCCATATATCATACTTGCAAACTACTGTAGACGTACAGCCTCTTACTTTATATAATTGAGTTTTGTATCTTGCTTCACTGAGCTGGTTCCAAAAAAAGCCTCTTAGGCCCTGTGATAGAATGACTCTTGCAAACTTCCAAATGCCTCCCTTCTCAGCAACTTGGCCACCTAGCTAAGGAAGGAAAATAACATTCAAAGCATATTTATTGCAGAAGGGTGGGATATAGAATCCTATTGTAATTCAGCTCTAGCCCAGAGCATTGAGTAACCAAAGGTCTGTATTGTTTCTATTGCAAAATACTTGAAATTTCTATTTAGAAAGTGTTGTAGCAAAGGCATTTGAAGACTATTATTAGTTTGGAGCATCTAAGCTAGGCATTACAGCTAAACTATCAAAGTATGATGCGTCACACTACATTAAGTTGCACAATTTGTTGTAAGTTATCTAAACCACAGCAATTAAACCAGAACTTTTTATTTGATTTTACGACATGGTTCCTGAAGCAGTCATTATGCCAAAGTCACAGACCTTAGATGTTTACAAAAAAAAAAAATCACATATTTTTCCAGAACAGGAAAAAAAGCAAACAAACAAACAAGATTGACTAACTTGTTGAAGGAAGGAGGTTAAAAATCATGATCTATGCAATTTTGTCAAACTGAAAATGTCACCCAATATAAACATCTAGCTTGTTCTAGGGAAAAAATGCTTTTGCTACAAGAAGTACTTTTTAAAACAGACTTTATAAAAAAATTCAATTAAATGGATTTAATCTCTGCTCCTTCTACTCCTTATTTTTAGAACTGTTGGAGAAATGTAAGTTTGTTATGTTTTCAATTTTAAAAGTGTAAAGGGATTTCATTTTATACAATAAAAAAAGCAATGAAAGCTAGATTGCTTTATAAAATTGGCCATAGCTCATCTTCAGCTCAAATACTGGCTTTCAGTTATGATCACAACGCTGTTACTCTTAACTACATGTGACAGCCATTCTATACTTAGGCATAACATTAAAGAGCTGTGAGGCTTACAGCCCCGTACTCAATAAAACATGCTCAAAAAAGGAAAGGATGTACGACATCCATTGTGTATGCATCCACTTTGAAAAGATGTCATGTGGACAGCAGAAATTTCAAATATATATTATTTTATGTTATATAGCAGAAAACAAGCAACCCCAGTTCATGTTACTGAACTCGGTAAATAACATTTCTATTAGCTCCAGTAGTACAGTTCACATTAATCCTGAGGTTTTAAGAACATTTTCTTAACATTGCTAGGTCTCAAATTACTATTCTCATCTTCATCCTCGTCCTGTAATTCATGGCGGTCTCTTTTCTTCAAGAATTTCTTCCCTATTGTTCCTACTAAAGATTCATATCTGTAAAGATATTAAAAATAAAATTTAATTACTTTTCTTCATAAAAATCTACACAAACTCATGCACAATAAGCTATAGATTCCTAGGAGGAATACCAATCTATGAAATAGCTACTACAGGCAAAGAGATATTGGCAGAATATTAATGGACCAATTTTGCTTTCTATCATGCAGTGACAGTACTGAAAGAGTTAGTATCAAGTACACTAGGATAGCAGGAGGTAGAAAATAGCTGCAGATTATTTCTCAAGAAAGTAATGAGGTGAAGGAGATTTCAGTGAACACATCTTCAAATTTCTTATGGGGAACGAGAATTTTGCACAATATATAAGTTTGCTCTTTATTATAAACACTCTTGTAAACACACAGTCACACATCTTCTTGCTTGGTAATTTTAACAATGTCATAAAACATAACTTACCTTCTGGCCATTTCTTCATCTGATACATCAGCCTCCATTTTATCATCTGCTTCAATTTCTTCTTTTTTGTACCTAGAGTTCATTTGGATCATTAACTTCTGAAAATGAAATAGGAAATCAGTTTTGTATTTAACTCTTTTGCAGAATGTAAACTACACAGATGTTTACTCGTAAGAGAAACTCATTTTAAAATGCAGAGTCAAGCTCTCGTTCTCCCTGAGATTTTGCTCCTGCTTTTCCCTGTTTGCAGTAATCACTTAGTACTAAAAGGTGGATGACCAGAAGCCTTGAATAAAAACACATAGTGCTGTCATTCCAAGAAACCAGCAAATGCAAGTGTGAATGGTTGCTTTCCTTCCATCTCTACTGGGGGGTGGGTGGTCAGATGTACCTGGCCTGAGCCTTGCAATTACCCCCATCCACGCAGACCATATTTGGCCAGTTCACTCAGGGAAGCGCCTCCTGTCCCCTAAATCTCAGCGAGGACTGGTAAAGCAGTCAATACCAAGCCCTCACAAAACTGGAAATAATATACTTTCTGATATTTCCTCCAGTTTCAATTATTCCAATATAATATTACCTGCCTCTGATTTTGTCCTTGATTGAGCTCCTCACATCTGTGATTGGGATTTATAACTGCTCCTAACAGTTGAAGCTACTTAAATGGCAAAGCACTATAGCCTGTGGATGTGTTAAAGAAACAGCGGATAACTCCTTAACAAAGTTATTTAGATGGGTTTTTTTTTTTCCAATTGACAGGTATGATTTAGGGCAGAGGTGTCAAAGAGTGGGCCCGTGGGCCAAATCTGGTCTGGGGAACCTTATCATCCAGTCTGCGGTGCTGCCTGCGGGTCTCGGACTGGCCCTGCATGCACGGGTAGTGTTTAGGGTGGGTCGGTGGGCCTGAACCAGCCCAGCCTCACGTTCTTCAGCCTGTGGGGCCAGATGAGTTTGATAACCCTTGTCAGGGTATCTAATTCCTCTATCTTAAAAATGAGAGCAAATTTGGGAATGAAGGCACTTGAAGATGTTCATTTGACAAGGGAAAAATCTTGTTTGCAAGGCTTGACAATAAAAAATATACAACTGGCAGGATGCCAAGGCATGGCAAGACTGTAATCATAATTTCCCACTCAATCATATCAGATACAAAGTCACCTTAAGTCATCCTTTCACAGTCATTTTTAGCTGCTTGATTCAAATCAATGGTAATGATTTTAACATACCAATAGAGATACATAACACTGACCAGAAAATAAAGATATCTCTGCCCAGGAGCATAATTCTTCAAGTCCATTACTTACACAAACAGTCTCCAGTCAATGGGGCTGAAAGATTGTAGGGTTGTACCCTAAGTTAAGCAGCAAACAGGATGACTAAAAAAATACTGGAAGAGAGTTACAGTAATGAGTTCAGGCAGTTGCTCGGCAAGTAGCATATGGAAAACAAAGCCCCTGTCCTTTGAGGGGAAGGAAAACAAGTAGGAGTCAGGGAGTTACTGGCGTGTGAATACAAGAAGCTGAGTGCTGGATATTTTCAGAATTTACACCTGACTTCCAAAAAACTTTGCTTGAATCTCAATCTTTTCAGGCTGATATACACTTAAAACCTTGTGAAGGGTACTGCTGTGTCACGGGACAAAGTGCGAACACCTCCATATGAGCCTGCCCGCCTACATCTCAACTCTAATTTGGAGCCATCTCTAACAGAGAAAGGCAATTCAGCTGCCTAACTCATTCCACTGAAATAATCAACACTGGTGCCAATGGATATTGATGTGTGAAATAAGACAAGTCAGCCAGGGACTGGGAAGAGACCAACTTATTTCCAGTAGGCCAGCTTTCAATCCCTCCTGACTTGGTCAAAATTCAAAGCAGTTGCCTAGATGCAAAAGGTAGCAACTGAATGAACACATCCAAATTCCAACTCCATTGAAAATGGCACTTTTCATTCACAGAACAGGAAAAAAATATAAAAAGAAAGCATTGCTGACACCATTTCACATGTGGATAAATCAGACACTGAGTTAATGTGACCTGATCCAGGTTACACAGCAAGTCAACGGGTCTCTTGAGGTCTCTTGAATATCCACCCAGGACCCAAAATCTGGATCACCTAATGAGAGAGAGCAAACACCGCCCCCACAGCCTGCTAGGTTTTTGGCATCAAATGTGAAAAAGTTTGCTGGTATTCTTCAATCTGATTTTGATTGCGTTTTGCATGACAAAATTTATTCCAAAAGTCGTGAGAGCTAAGAGCTTGACTTATAAAGTTAGAAATGATCCATGGGTACAAAGGAACAGCGGGTCAGCAAATGAAGCAAAGGAATCAAGCACCTAGATGCAGGGTCAGCAGACTTCGTTGGGAATGCAGATGGGGGCAGGAAGCTACCATGTTTACCCTCATTAGTGGAACACTAACTGGAAGCAAAAAGATTAGTCAAATTTAGGCAATGCATACTTCAGAGTATGAGGTAAAAGTAAGCTCAAATAACTTTCACTAAAGTCATCTTCTCTTAAGTCCTCCTTGCTTCAAGGAGGGTAAGAATCCGAATCAGAGACTGAAGCTTAACTCAATTTAGGGACTTTCTTACAAAAAATTAACAGAAAAAAGGAATATTTGACAGTACCTCAATTTCCGGATTGAACCCTTTAAAGGACATTCTGCCATACAGTAGGTCTTCACATGGCATAAAGCTTCTTTCTTCTATTATAAAACTCCTGTATGTAACCCAAAACCAAGCAGTTGTTTCAGCAGTATCTTAACATGGTCACAACACCCAAAAGCAAAAAAGACAAAAACCAAGAGAGTCTTTAAGTGTCGGAGGACAGACCTAGTTTATAGAAGGTCTTCTGACAACCATACTGCCAAACCATCCAGTGCGAATGTAGGTCAGAATGGCAAAGAGAGCTTTGGCCAGCCCAGCGTAGACCAGTTTCACAAGCAAAAGCAGCTACGCCAGCAAAAGCACTCTTCTGCCAACAGAACTTCATCTGCACCAGGACTATCGCCAGCAGAAAAATTTTGTGAAAGAAATCACACCCATGGGCAACATTACCGTACCAGCCAAACTTTCAGATGTTGCCTACGGGAGTGGTTTTGCTGTTGTTGACATTTTTACACTGGCAAAGGTTTCGAGTGTAGGCCTGACCTTGGTAGAGGCTGAAAAAGAACAAAACAATGGTTCTCTCTTCAACTTAAAAAGATGTTTTTCCTTTTCCCTTTTTAATAAATAAAGAGACAAAAAGAAACTTGCCAGAAGGAATTAGCACACACATGGGTTAGATCAATGTACTACCTTGAACTATTTGCCCTGCCACACACATGCACAGAATGCTAAATCTAAGTGACCTTATTCCTGTGCAATTAATTCTTTGGACTCCAGATGTTAAGAAAACATTGCCTTCTGTTAAGATTTTTTTGTCCTTTAAAAAAGGAAGTCAAGATGTGTTTAAAATAGTGCTCTGACTGCTTGTTGCTTCTCTTCGGAAGGCAGGAATGAAGCTTATTCCCTTGCCTCAAAAGGTTTTCCTTATTCTGGCTGAGCCGATGAGGATCCTCAATTCTGCAACAGGAAGTGCAGAGACATATCCCTGTGCCTGTACAAGGCTCATATGAAATCAGCAGAGCTGCTTGCACGAGCCAGAGTTCTCCCATATGGACCTGACTGCAAAGCTGGGACTAAACTGCCATTTCCTCTTTTTAAACAAGGGAAGAAACAATGAATCTTTGCTGCTTAATAGACCTACCAGGTTTTATTGGTGACTACAAATCACTATTACTCTCATGGCATTTCTGATACAAAAAAGGATTAATGTATAGTACTTTACACTTCCCTAGAATGGCCAGATTAGTAACCCAAAGAAATAACAAACTCACTCCTTTTCCTTGAGTTCGGGTAGATCCAGGTACCAGTGTTCCTCACTAATTATCTTCTTCTCCTCCTCTTCAAGCTGCTTTTTAGTTTCTGAATCCAACCCTCTTTGCATGAACTGAAAGAAAGAAACACAGATCTAAAGTTTTTTCTGCATCAAGAATGTGTTTACCCCATATGTAAATTTCAAACACTGAACAGGTTGCGTGGCAGCAACATTATTTTTAGGCAATATTTGGTATTTGATTAAAAAAGCTTTTTTTTCTTTTGATTTTTCTCCAGAATTCCACCCAAAGTTAAGGCAACAGTCAATATCAAGACATGAGCTGTTGCTGTTCTACACAATTCTCTGCTCATTTTCCAGTTGAATTACCTTTAAGCTATAAAGGAGAAAGGCACTCGAACACGAGATCATTTTGTTGTACCGACCGTGTTGCTGCCTTGCCATTCCAGGACTTTGCTAATGGTAAGGGTTTGACAAAAGATGGGGACAGTGTTGTAACTGTTTTCCTGCCAAATGCCAAGGTGGCTTAACTTCCACACCTGGGGAGGCCAAGGTTCTGGGTCATGCAAGACCAGCAGTGTTTCTCAGGGCTTGCTTGTGAGCCGCCCTTTGCTCTCCAGATCCTCAAGCTACGGCTATGTTCAGCAGAAGTTTTTGACTGCTGCAAGCAGTTCACCTGCTTGTCCATGTACTTCTGGCCGTCCAGAGCTCTGCTTAGCAGCTATGTCACCAAAGCATGAAATGCATGCTGTGAAGCCACCAGCTGCTGAATGGACTAGGGCAGGTACAGGCAACCCCCTGGCACGTGCCAGTGTGTGGCATGCAAAGGCATTTTGCTTGGCACGTGCCTTGGGACAGATGAGGGGCCCGATTCTTGTTGTGGCAGTGCAGCCTCAGTTCCTTCCCAGCTATCTGCCCTGAGGCACACATGCACCGGTTGCCAGCAGTAAGTCAGGCTGGGGATCTGAAGACCCCGGTGCAGCCACTTGTAGCCTCTCTGCTGCCTGGGCTCCGTGGCAGGGGCCTACTTGGAGCATGGGCCAGCTCTGGCGTGCAGCCAGGAGCCTGCAACCAGCTGCACCAAGGTCTGCGGAGCCCTGTGCGGCGGGTGCATGCGTGCATCAGGGCGGATGATAAGGAAGGGGCCAGGGCTGCACTGCCACAACAAGGATCAGGCCCCTTGTGGCTCCCCTCCCTTCTGCTGCTGGCACACCAACATCTTACAAGCCAAAGTTGCGGGTGCTTTTGGCACTCTACCCAAAAAAGTTGCCAACCCCTAGACTATGGTAAGCTGCTGGAGGTGCAGGAATGTTCCTCCACGCCTTCACCTGGTTGCCAGCAGAAGCCTTACTCTACTCAGCAGAGCTGGAATAACTCCAAGGGCAGGATGGCAGGTTCTGTTACCACAGAGGGCTGTTGAAATCCTGCAGGCAAACCTCCATACTGTAGACAGAGCCTTAGATCTCATTTTAAAAATAGTGACTCTCAACCCCTCCAGGCTGCAAAAGCCTTAAACATATGAACAGAAGAAGCAGTGCAATGATGTCTGACAAGTTGGCTAAGAGACCAAAACAACAGCTCTGCAATGTGTGAACTACCCTCTCCATCTCTCTGGAGTGTGAACTACGTGTCTATTGGTAACTGGTTTACACCAAACTCCTTAACTATGTTACTGATGAGAAGAAAAGAAATAGCAGAGAAAAAGAAAATGTTCGCTTTCTTCACAAAGTGGGACACATTTTGAGATGAGCGCTTAAAATACCGTGCCACAAAACAGGGGGGGGGGGTAAGCAACGGACCGGTTCTACAGGCAGCTGTCGTGTAACCGTCTGCTAAGGGTGTGATTTTTTCCCCCATGCTTAGACCTCCTCCTAGTATAGTAGAAGCATATTTATAGCAGTATGACTGCAATCCAGATGGAAGCAGGTAGGGAAAGGAGTTGAACCAGTTAACTGTACTGGCACAATCCAAGTGGCACACAGCTTTTGTGTTCAGACAAACCCTTATGCACACGCTTCCTGCATTTATCTGACATGGGCTGTGGGTGCAGCCTAACTCCATCGGAGCAGATGCCGAATTGGAAGATGTTGGCAGAACAGAGCAGGGTGGCACGATGATATCTGGAACATCCACACAATCTCCTGTGATACATGGCAGTGTTTCTAGCACACAAAGCTATTCAGCCTGAGAGTGTCACTGCATGTCCAGCCTCGTGCAAATCCTGGGTTGAGTCAGTCTATGAAAAAAAAATGTTTAAGAAGCGTGTGTCTAATTTTCCATTTCCAAATAGGTGTAAACTGGTATTTACACCTATTTGCATGAGTTTTTTAAATTAAAAAAAAAATGAAGTTTTGTTTTCTGAATTAATTCAGGCTGTGTCAGAGCCTTCCAATTAAAATGACAGTATCTGTATTTCTTAAGTTGAGGAAAATGAGGGAGTCTATCATGTGGAAAAACCATGTTGCTTAAGGAAATTGGTTAGCCAGTCAGAAGTCTCAGATGGGAGAAATTTTATTATAAGCATGCAATTAATGAGCATTTTATATTACATTTTTAAGATAATGTTCCTAAAAAAATTACATTGGGGATTTTTTGGATAAAAACATCTAGCCATTTACAATTCAAATAATAATAAAAATACTGACAGTAAGCTCAGCAGAGCATTTAGACCGTACTGTTTGTTTGGGTCATTTTTTTCAAGTAATAAGACGTGGGGCAGAGATTCAAATATCAAGTGGCAAGTGAACCACGGAGTCCAAAAGTCCCTAAGGACTTCTGCCCATCAACCTGCCAGCTCCCTGTGCCTGCTCACCTAAGTATAAGACTGGAAACTGCCTTATCAGAATCTGCTAAATAAGCTGCTATAAGGATTAATGGAAAAGTCTGTAAACACCAAAAAGATCCTTTTTGGGCAGCTTGCATTCTGTTAAACCACACACATCCGTTTCATTTCTAGTTGCTACTACTCAGACTTTGCAGGGTACTGTTCTCAAGTACCATTTTAGTGAAAGTCCTGAGACCATCTGAAGCTGCCTCCAGGGGGAAGAGCTGTCAAAAACTTTGACAGTTGGGGAAAAATCTACATTTTACAGGCAGCAAATAATCCAGCACTAAGAACTCCTCCACAGCACAAATTCTTCCAGGCAGGAATAAGCAGAATATGCCTCTGATCTTTTCCCAGTTGGACTTGGCCAACAGATATGGCAACAGGCGCCACACTGCACTTAGTGTTTATTAGTGAAATGCCTTAATTATAACATTACTATTGCTACATAGTGTTGCTAGTAGGTGCCTATTACTGTTCAAAAACAGTAACCTTTCACATGGACAGCGCAACTTTTTGCATGGCATAACTGCATTAAACTGAAAAGCCCTTTCAAGTTTCTTCTTGCTATTCAGCTATTAAGGAAGACAGACTGGTCATGGTTTTCTGAGATCTGTTAGTTATGGAAAACAGTTTGCTTTCTTAGCAGAGTTCACTCCACATGGATTACGGGTGGCCAGTCTGTGGCACATTGCAGATCGGTGAGGAATAGGAGGAGCAGATGGGGCAAAAAGCAGTAAGCAAAGCAGCAAATCAGGCAGAGAGGACTGGGCAAGTAAAGGAGCTGATCAGGAAGGGAGGAGCTCAGGGCTGGCAGTAGGAAGCAGAGCAGCAGACTGGGCAGGGGAAGGGGATGGGAGAGGCAGGCCTCCCAAAAAAGGTTGGCTCGCTCCGACAGATGATCGAACGGAGACTGCAAAATTCATCTCGCCACCCTGAAAAGAACAACACAAACCCAAATACAGCGTGGAGACATGGAGCACGTGAGCAAGCCAGTGCAAATGGCACAACTTAAATGAAGCAAACAAGCCATGAAGGCCCTGCTATATGGTCATAAATATTTAATGAATATTTATATTTTTAAAAAATTTATGGCAATTCAACTTCAATGTTGTTCTCCAGAAATAAAGAGATCATCAATCATGCCAGTATGTACTCTACAGAATTATGAGTTGTATTACAAGATGTGAACCAGAGTCCATTAGCCACTGAGCTGAGACTAATTTCACTCTGGACTTGACGTTGGAGTCTCAATTCCAAGGGCACTAGCTAGGTCAGTCTTTTAATAACATCTCTCTTTTGTGCTATATATTTTAGGAATTGGGGAAAATGGTTAAAAAAAAAATAAATCAAGACCACTGTAGGATATTCCACGAGCAATCAAAGTAAAAACAAACAGAAATAACGAAAGCAGGGATAATGCAGAGCTAGGATACACTCCACGCTAAAAAGATTCGCTCCAAATAAGGCACCTAATGGCCTATCTTAAGTTCAAAATGCAATGAAATAAAGAAGTCTAAATATTTCTGTTCATCACAGAGAGGCTGGCAGAGCTCTGACTGCACAGAAACCTCCTGGGGGTTGAAAACAAATTTTCAAACGCGCTTCAGGAAAGAAACCTTACTTTGCTTAGCGTGAGATTTGCCGAGATCACGAAGATAATTTGAAGTATGTTCTTGGACCAAAACAGCAGGCGCCTACAGTTTACAAAACCTCAAGACTTCCTCCGGGAATATAAGGAGGCAGCTATAGAGCGACAAATGCAGATAACATGGCACTTGCGAGTCGACGCCGTTAGCGCTGCTGTTTCATCGGGGTTATTATAGTCGCTCATTTCGTGGCCGCGTCGCCAAACCTCTGTCATTGCTCGAGTCATTACCAGGACAGACCGGTGGGTTTTTAGCCAAATCCCCTAAGGCCATTACTAGCTGGTTTATTATAGTGTACGGATCAAGATGTTTCTAGGGAAGTAGCATTAAAATACTGAAGAGTGCTGGATGCCCCAGCGAGGAAAAGTAAAGGCAAAACAACCTGCCGTTATCGTTGTCTTAAAAGGTCACTTTAAAAACAAATCCAGTATAATTAGAAGTGACCTGAATGGAAACAGATACCACCTCGGTCGTGCGGCCAGGCGAGGACTCCACGTATAAGGAAACGGTAACGCCAAGAAAAATAAAAATAAGGCTCTGTTCACCTCACGGCCGGCGGGGGAAACATGCCAACCGCTGCTGTTGAAGCGCAGCGTTGCTCTCAGCAAGGACACGGCCCGCGGCATTTCCAGGGGTCGGGGCTGGCGCACGTGTGGTTCGGCTACGTCGCCGGGTTTGGTCGCCGGACCACACGCGCTCCAGCCCCGAACTCATCCCGTCTGCGCGACTCGAACACAAATAACAGGCCGATGGGTCAGAACGATATCACCCATCTTCAGTCCTGACCCCGCGCTCGGATCCGCTCGCTTCCCAGCGGAGTCGTGGGTCGGCGGGAAGACGCAAGAGGCCAACAACACCTAACTGGGAGCGAGTCTGACGCCAAGTCCACCCGACACCCGCCGGGGACTGAACGCCCCACGCAGTCAGCACCGCGCAGCTGTGCCCCGGGCGCGAGGGGTGCCGCGTCCGTGCGGCCCCTCGACCGCCGCTCCCCGCCCGCAGCCAGGAGCGCTTTGAAGCCTTCCTGAAGAGGCTCGTGCCCATTTTTTGGGGTTGCTTTTACAAGACATGTCTGCAAGCCGAGTCCACAACCCGCACGTGGCAGACATCCTCCAGATTCGGGTATTTCCACCGTTTTGGTGGCAGGGCTCAGGCGGGAGGACCCCGTGCTGCCATCAGCACGTGGCAGAGCCCCTCACCCTCCGCCTGAGGGGAGGATTTTTCACCCCGTGTTGGAGGAGGAGGAAGGGAGGATCCTTCCACTCCATGTCATGGACACGGTGTCAGTCACAGCGCAGCCAACCCCCGCCATCGCGGCCCACCTTCATGCGCAGCAGGTTCTTAGACAGCCGCGGCTTCCCCTCGCCCGCCATCGCCATGACCGCCGGCCCCGCGCGCAGGCCGCGCCCCGTCCCCGCCCTCGCGTGCGCCGCGGCCCCGCCCGCGCCCCGCCCCGCTCGCACTCCAGCCCCCGGCGCCGCCGCTGCGCCAGGCCGCGGGTCATGATGGAGGACGGGGAGGGGCGGCTCAGCGCTATGATGTTTACAGTGAGCGTCTCAGGATTATGAGCTATGGGGGGGGGGGTTTCAATTATGATTGAAAGAGGAGTTTTAGGTGCGTGAATCATGAGGAGGGGTGATTTATAGCGGGGGTCTCCAAGCCGTGACTCGTAGCGGGGAAGGGTCTCGGGCCGTCGGCGAGGCGGAGCCAAGCCAGCCTGGGGTTGGCTCCCCCCGCCTCCAATTTTATATACTTCGATAATAATTTTATATATAATTTGGCTCCTCGTGTCGCTGATATTCATGAATTTAGACCAACACGGCTACAACCTGAACCCGCGTTCATTCAATGACACCCGGGAAGATTTGTTTCCACCTCCCAGTGCAGTTTTCCACTTTGATTTGTTTGAAAGTATGTTTCCGGGTTAGAGAAAAGCCTCAAGTCGCACATCCTCGCGTGTCCTGAAAATAAAAGCAGACATGTTCTGTATTGATGATTCAAAAAAAAAAAAAAAAAAAAAAGCATCCTGATCTGCGTGACTGAAAGGGTCTGAAAATTAAAAATCGAAGAATTGATTATTTAAAAAAAAAAAAAGGGATCTTTTGTTTTCTCATTTTTTTTGGGCCTGATTCATAATTTTTTTATGAAGCCTGGCAGTACTCCCTTAGGCCGCCAGGCTGAGCCCTTGAGAAGCAGTAGCTTGCAAAAAAAAAATCCTGGAGGAGACTTGTTACCTGACCTCTACATAAGCGAGCGCAGTGGCGTTCAACACATACTCAGCATCTTGATGCTTACTGTTGTAAGTACAAAAGGGGGGAAAAAAAAGAGAACGAGTTTGCTTTGTTTGAAACAGTCAGGACGTGGGGCACAAGATGTCTCTCAGAAGTGTAGCCACATAAGATTTGCAAAGTGCCTGGATGGGGGACCTGAGGACTGTGCACAAAGGTTTGAGTTTTGGCCAGGATTGGAGTGCACAAAATAGGAAGGAAGGGTCAAGGAAGTGTAAAAGGGGTCTTCACAGTGAAAAAGGAGGAGGAAAATAATTATCCACTACCCAGGCGCTTTTTCCTAGGCAACAGAGAAAAGCAGTCTCAAATGAAAAAACAACAGCAACCACTATGATGAGCCAGAGTAGAGCTGGATGTGTATAACCTGCATTTCAAATGTGCTGAGCAGTTGAATTGCAACTCTGCTTTCAAGCTACAAATGCATTTATTTTTTCCAAATGAGAATAGCTCACTCAAGCAAACAAGGGAGGGGAAATCCAAGTAATGAAAGATTCAACAGTAAACAGATAAAACACTTCACTTCTTAGGCGGTGGAGGGTTCTCCCAGGACTGCCAATGTCAAATCAAACTTGTAATTAACATTCTTTAAAAGATAGCCTCCCTTTAAACAACAGGAAAACTGTTAGTTCTTAAATGATCCTAATGAATTGTTTCTGTGCTCAGCTGGGTCCAGTTTGAGACAACGCAGAGGTTACCTACTTGGTAATAGTATTCCTTGACATATAAAGCATGCATTTATATTTCCAAAATTATTGTGATTCGAGTACAATATATGGATTTCAAGCAGAATACTGACCAGTGAATTGATTGGGGTTCCCTTCAAAATACCTTTGAATTCTGGAGTGCCTTTCTTAGGTCTTAGGATATTTTATACTGCTTTTTTGTCCCAGTAAAATTAAAACATTTAAGAGAGCAGAGTCAAGAATTTGTGCAAAACTTTTCAAGTATATTTTACAAGGATATAATGCATGTGCCTTAGAAGAAGGAAATGAAACTTAGAGGTTTAGGTGATGCTGACTTTGCAAACCTTAAAGGATAATGTCCCAAGAACCGTGTGTTGCATACGGCTGTCGTCCCCTAGATGCAGCTGGATCTGCTTAAATGCATCCACCATGTAAAAAACAGAAAATAGCATGAGTGGTAGAGGCCTGAACTTTTGAGACAGAAGGATTTAGCTTTTCTCTCTGTTACTGCCATGAAGTCCTGAGTGACTAATGTATACAGTTTAGTGACAATGAAGAAGAACCTAGTTGGTCAGGGAGTTGTTACACTAGATGTATAAATGCGTAAACTACTAGTCTTTGTTTGCCACGTATTCTGCTATGTACCTAATCTGCAGTAGATTGCAGCTCTCAGTTTGAAAGCTTACCTTGTTAGCTCAGACTCCAGAATCGTTTTTTAGTTTTGGAAGTGCCCACTTCAAGCCCTGGTGTTTGCTGAGATGGCAGTTCGTTATACAGGTACTTCTGAGCCTCATAAACCCCAGTCCTTTCCTTTGCGTATCCCATGGGTGTTAGTGGGAATTTGGGAATAGGACACAAAGATGAGGTATTAAGTCCTATATAGGAGTTAGGTTCATACAGTTATGAGGCCACAGACTCGTAAGTGCAATTTCATATTCTCAAGTGTTCGTGTTGAACCTGAGTTTCATTCTTGATGGTCTCGTGTAACCCTGCACCCTAAGATACGTTTTGAACATCGACACGATCGATCGAACGATCTTTGGCACCAAATGAGGCAAAGTGTCACAAAATGCCAAAGAGATGTGTTTATCTGAGGAAATGTCTGTTCTCTGTCTGGGAAATGCTAGCTTCTAAATGTGTCTGACAGCCCAGATGGTAGGATGGCTATTTATGTGTAAAAAATACAGTAATTCCTCTAGATAGTAGTAGCCTCAGAATAGTAGCTTCTCAATTTCCATGTCTTTCCATAGTCGTGGTGCTCTAAAGGCCTTTTATTCACTTGGCATGTCGATAAACATGGACACTTGGTCCCATGTTGCAATGGATTGACTATTTCCTAATACGAGGAGTCAGAGCAGAGAGACTGGCCAAAGAGCCCTTTGCAAAATATGCATCTCTTTGCGTGCCTTAAAATTATCTAGAGGGCCCTAACTTTCTGGATTTGCCATAATTACAATTAAAAGAGAAAAGGGAAATACTACAATCCAGTTTTAACTATAAAAAAGAAATCCGGCAGTAATGGTGATAGTTTGCAATTTCCCAGGTCAATAAATAGCTCCCTTGACTTTAATAAACATTGATGCTGCAGGCTTGTTCCAGCGTGATTGAACCTTTTTATAGTTCAGCCACTCACATTGTATGAAAGGCTGTTTTTTCTCCTTTTTTTTTTTCCAACAGGGTTGGTTCTGATTGATTAAATTGTCATTTTTTGAGTTAGTTGCTGAATTATAACATGGTATTTTTAACAATGTGATTTGTTTAAAGAGACAGCTTTTTGATATGGCAAACCAGCTGAGAATGTTTAAGAAGTAAAAGGAACTTTGACTCACTCCATGTTCTCAGCCTTTCATCAAAAAAGAACCCCAAAACAACGTGGAAGTTGTGGCACAAATGGAAGGTACACCAGGTTCAAATTCACTACTATATTTCACCATCAGCCTCATTGTTACATAATACTTGTGTACAGTTGCTATTCCATAGTGTCTGAGCACCTCACCATCTTTAACGTGCTTAATCTCTCTCTGGATCAGGGAAGTACTTTTAAGCCACACTTGACAGATGAGCAGTGGAAGCAGGAAGACTTGTTAAAACGCCTTGTCTGGTTGGTGACAAAGCAGAGAAGTGAGCGTAAGAGTATGTCAAACATATGCCGAACGGAGACACTCCACTATGTCCCAGATGTGAAATAGCTGAGCAACCTTAGTTCAGTACATATATCTACTCAGCTGAGTCCAAAGTTAGTACTTTAATCACTTTAATGTTCTACTAGGCAGAAAGTTTCAGCCCAAAATTTCACAATTGAGACAAGTAGGCAAGTATTTCATTTTACGTGGGGAGGACGAAACAAACGAGATGAAAAGATTTCCCCTAGACTGCATTCTGGTCAGTAGCGTTCAGATAGAGAGATTGACTGCATCAGATGGACAAAAAATGTTTTTGCATCAAAAAGATAAGAATTTCTGAACACCTCCATATTCCATTGAATTCACCTACTGGAGAGAGTGTCTGGTGTCTCTTAGACTGTACCTTCTTCTAAAGCAAGCTATCAAAGTTCATCATTTTGGTGCAAAGAAAACCATGTCCATGTGACGCAGACATTTTTTGTTCTCACCACCTGCTACACATTTTCTCCATATGGCTAGCTTTTTTGGTTCCAGGTCTTTGCACAATGTATTTTCCATGGCACCTGATTTATACCAGCGTTCCACGGGCAGAAATGCTGTAAATGCCTAGGATTCAAAATGGCAAAATACTAGTTTGGAATATGTTTGTAAAGAATTGGCAGCAACACTGTCTAGCTACAGCTTGTAACTGGGCATATTCTGCATAGGAGTTACAATGCTCATGGGGGAGAGACAATCTAATGGTTTGAGCAAGGGAGGCCTTAGGTGTCGTTCACCACTATGTTACTTCTTCTGGACTGAAATAATTACTTACAGCACTGAAATCACAATTTTCAAAGGCAGAAAGGAATCTCTACAATAGTAAATTAGTGAATACAAATGCGTTTTAGGCTTCAGACTCTAACTCTGCCATGGATTTGCAATGTCATTTTTTATTATTCCCTTAAACTCACTTTGTCTCAGTTCCATTATATAAACTGAGATATCCATCTAAACACACTGTTTTAAAATCTTTGGGTGAAGCGTGCTCTATAAGTGCACAGAATACATTACCATCATGAAACCACTGTTTTATCAAGAAAATAGCAACATTAAAATTCAAACTTATCATCTGTCATAAATTCCTGGAGGTCTTTTCCTATGCTGGGTACTGTGGGATTCACTGATACTGGAGGTCATAGGAGTGAAATGCTGCAGAAGAATTTTTTTTTCTTGACCAATTTTGTGCTGCTGATTATCTTCAATTTATGCTTATGGGAAAGCAGATCTAGTTGAGAGTCTGGAAAAAAAAAACCTTTTCCCCTCCACCAATTCAGAGCACTGCCAGGTGCATTATGGGTTTCTAAATTTTCCGCTGAAGGATCAAATAACAATGACTGCCAGAGGCAGGATACTGACTTAGATGACAGATCACTGCTTTGATCCAATATGGCAAATCCTATGTTCCTGACTTGCTATGGCTATCACAGGGGGATACTGCTACATGAACAAACTTTTACTGACAGGAAAGGAGAGTAAGGTATCCTATTTTAATTATTGGTAAACATAATGTAATAGGTAGTCAGGGTCATCCATTGTCATGTGCTTTCAAAATCATTTCTAAGCCATTTTAAACAGTAGGAAGTAAACTAAGAAGAAAGAGAGGTAAAACTTTCATTAAAACTGAAATGATTTATATCAGAACATTAGGCGGTCGCATACTTTACTTCTTAATACAGCAACTCCTCAATGACTGTTTCCCTTATTTGCATAAGTAATTGACCTCTCATTAACATCTCATTAGAAAAATTGAGGTGATGTGACAAATACAAACCCACTGCAACAGTCTTTTTCAGATGAATATGTTAATGAAAACTAAGCTCCATTTAAAATGTAGGTCCAAAAAAAGCCTGATTTGTCTGAAGAGGAAAATGCCTAATTCAAACCTGTAAATGGAACAGATGGACCACAACTTGCGCATCTGAAATTAGGCATTTAAATTCATACTCAGACACCCAAGTCACCTAACTTTCAAATATGGAGTTGCTACAAGTCACAGCAATAAGTGCTCATCGTCCTTGGAAAAAAATCAGCCTGCTTATTTAGATGCCTATATATGGAGTAAAAAGCTTAACTGTAGTCAGACAGATTTGACAGTAAGAGTATAAAATCTATAAAAGAGCAGTTAAATGTGTAGTTTGCTTTGCAAAGATATTGAGTAGCTACCCAACAATTTCCATTGACTTCAGGCTAGATTTCAGTGCCTAATGAAAAACTGAAACATTTTGGCCCTGGTGCTGATTAGCAGCCTACAGATTTAAAAATGAAGGCATCTGGATGTGAAGCCCTATCTTTTTCTTAGCCACTAATAAGCAATACATGAATGTTAACAAGCCCAAATAACAAATTTCACACATATCAGAGCATTAACCTACATAACCTTCTCTGTCTGTCTTCCCAGGGACCAATCAATCATTTTCAACTTAATTTTTCTTCACTGTAGTCTTGGAGTGAGTGAGGCTGATGTTGAATGTTCAGTCCTGACTGCTGCTGGACAAAATCAGAAAAGTTCAGTTTCAATAAACTCCCCTAAATCAAAGGCCTGTATCAAACATATCAGAGGACAGCTGAACTTTTCGGGGCCAAGATAGTTTTTCATTAGCAAACAGCATAAGAAAGGGAGAGAAAAAGTTCCTGTTTCACAAACTTCTACTACAGAAATTGATAAAGTGACCTCTTCCAATGCCAGCTAAAAAGATCCAATAAGAAAAAAGTGGATGAAAGCAATGAATACACCCAAGGATGTACAAAGGGTTTGGCTCAGATGTCCCAAACTGGCACTCAGGAAAAGTAGCAGTGGTCCAAGCCCTTCTTCAGTTTGGGGAGATTGCTTGTTGTCTGGTTGACCTCATGAAAGAGGAGTTTCTTGCACCTTTTCCTATTTCTTTTGTGCTCTTTTGTCATTGATACCTGCAGAATAGAGTACTCTTTCAGAAAGCATAGAAGCAGATGGGAAACTGCATGACTTCATCTTGGCACCTCTCCACTTATGTTTTATGCTGACAACTAGACTGAGATGGGGACACAGCAATGATGATGAAGGATTTCTTGTTATGAAGGAAGAGCTGGATTTTTCAGCTGTGTAGGCAAATAGAATTACTCTGTTTTCTGCAACATTTGGAGAGAACAGGGTGGATGACAGGAGGAGAGGTAAATAGCCACCAGGTAGGGTTACTTCATTATAAATCATACTGGGCATGTCTACACGTTCATTAATGTGCTGTAGTTACTGCACATTAAGTTTAGTACTTGGATAACCAGCATGCTATAACTTGCAGTACTGTGCAGTAGCACTAGTGCATGGGTTTTTAGTGACACTTACTTCTCAGTAGCTTAAACTACCGCCCAGTAGCATATTAGCATGATTTTTGCGCGGCATGCTGCTGGTCAGTATTATAAGAAAGTTAGCATCTTGTGTAGATGTGTCTGCTGTGGGATAAAACAGTGGGACTATGGGATAAAAAGTGTTCTTTTTCTTTGGCTCTGAAAGGCTGAGGTTGGTTCCTGGTTTTTTTTTTCCTGATAGTGAAGGTCACCATAAATTTAGGCCTCCAACAGTTGGTTTGAATCCAAATTTGAGATTCAATCGTTATAATCACATACTGCTCCAGGCCAAGGAGAATGATTTTTGTTTGTTGTTGTTGCCTTCAAACTGATATTTTAAGTGATTTTAAGTCTTCTCTAGAGGTCTTCCAGAGAAGACTGGATGGTAACCTGGCTGGAGTTGTCTGACCCAAGATGTCTTTCCTGCTCATGCAGGGGGCCGGACCCAATGATCCTTCGGGGTCCCTTCCAGCCCTATGATTCTCTGATAACTTCCTGTTCTTTATAACCAGAGTTTGTCATTTGGTAGATAAAGGGCCAAATTTAGCTTTGGTATAAAGTAGTGATTTTCAGTTAGGATTCTGGGGCACCCTGGGACGTTGCCAGATGTGGGAGAAGGCAAACAGATAAGCTAAGTAAGCTTGTCCCTGCCTGGACGGACAATTCCCCACCCCTACTGCTCAGCACCTGTGTAAGGAGGTAAGCACTGCAACGTATAAAATAGGTTTTGAAATTGGGTGCCGCTCAACTCAGAGAAGTTATGGAGGAGTGCCTCAAGTCCAATGAAGGGTGTCTTGAGTCCAGTGAAGGTTGCCTCAAGTCCAAAAAAAGGTTGAACACCACTGGCATAAGGAGAGACGATTCTTTTTGTTTCAATGATTATTTCAGCTGCAGTTAGAGGGATTGATTGAATATATCACCTGCTGGATGTAAGGCTCTCCAGAAACACACATGAATGTAGGTACACCTTTCTTGTTGTAACCCTGATAGTACTGAATTGTAAATATGAGCAATATGTCTAGCATGAAATCTGAACACAACATCGGAAAAGTGTCTACGCTCTTGTTATTGAAACATCTGTACAACAGGCAGCATCTCCTCTATGATCCTCTTGACTACCATAGCAACTATGTTTTTGAAACTCCTGGGCAACAAGCAAATCAATATACAGCACCACGGAGCTTATCAGTGTAATCATTCACCACCCTAGAAGCCCTTTGTATGACTAAGGCTTGGTACTGTATGCTGCTCATTAGAGTCGTTGCTCTCCACACAGCAGTAATACTCCCATGCTGTATTATAAGAATTACTCACGTGCTGAGATTCTTTCAGATTCAAGAATAAATATGGATTTCTGCCCTGGTTGGAACATGTGCATGTTTTCCCTTATGCCCACACCTTTGCTGCCTATATTTTCTTTATATATGGGGCTTGAATTGGTAATACTAAAGTTTGAAGTGTAACAAAAGAGTAAAATACACTTACAATAATTTCCCTGATGAGGTTATTTTTTTTTATCAGTTACTGAAAATAAGACTCCTGATCCATTAGCCAGTGGAAATAACAAAAACATTATGAATTCAGGAATGAGTTTATGCCATGTGTCACATGCACTGATTGAAAATAAGTAATAAATGCACCATATAGACATAAAATTAATTATGCCATAAAAATAATTACAAAAGTAGGATATAATTTACCTCCAGGAAATAGGAATAGGCTTTGTGATATGTCTTTTTAGCCTATCACTAATGCACTTCTGTAAGACTCGAAGAAAACCATGGTCATTGGTATGGCACAAGAATACGAGAAGAACAGAATATAGAGAAGATAAGATTCAGATTAGTTGTCAGTCCTTTACTGCCTCGTCAAGCATACTGCATGGCTTCAGGTTGGCTGCTTGCTGTATTAGAAACAGTATAGCCATGTCACTGGCATGTCAGGTTGGCTAATTAGCAGAAGGGTGTAATAATGCCTATCAGGTTGCCCCGTACCAACTAGCCTGTCCTGGTGTTGCATGGTTGGAGCGACACTGCTTCCAGTGTAGAAAGCAAGCTGCTTTTTTCATGTTTAAGAATGCTGGTTCGAAGCACAGCAAGTTTATTGTGCAGACTCATCACAGAAGTCTAGTCTATTCAACACAATACACGAATGCAAACTAAATCAAAGTTAGGAATTTCCAAAAGTGTTGACCTGATAATTTCCTTGATGAGGACACCTGATACCATGGTGATAAGTGGTTTCATAAAAGCCGTGCTGCACATAAAGTGTAAGGATGAAATAGAAACTTTTTTTTGGCAACTCAGAGACTCCATAGCTGCAGCTATTAATCAACTCAAGCTGGCAAAGAACAAGCTGCAAACAGCTGGCCTGTTCCAAAGGCTGGTGGAGTCAACGTAAAGACTCCCGTCAGCTTTAATGGGTTTTGTACCAGGCTCTTGGGAAAGTCAGAGGTATAAGAATCATAGTTACAAGTGCGATTTCCAAAGGTGAGAAATAGTGCCAGTTTCTTGTGTTTCTGGCATAATTTAAAATATGAAAAAACTTTCTAAACTACCTGGGAAATGCATCATAATCTCTTATGATTAACAGCACAAAAGAAAATGACTAATTTTTTTTCTTTTGGCGCATGATTTTAGTTGTTCTTTTTATAATGGGGAGTATCAGCTCCTAAATCCCTCCTTGCCATATGAAAAATGACTCTGTCAACCTGAGACAAAAGTAGGATATTGAAAAGTAGAACATTTTGTCTAATAGGGAAGAGCTGACAAAGGCAGAATGAATAATGCTTAATTGGATTAAACTGACTTGACTTAAATTCAAAATAAAATTAAAAATATTGCACTAAGATTTACACAATTTCTTTTCCCATTTTGCCTCTTGTCTTTTTGCTGGACTTTGCTTGTGTCATTGATACTGCAGTGTAGCAGTAATATATTATCCTTACTGATATAAATTAAAACCCAAAGGCTAAATATTATAAAACATTCCGTTCTATCAGCATAAATTGGAGTTTTTAGTAGTTTGGAGTTCAATTATCAATGTTTTCAAAATACACACATGGGCATATTTCATTCTCCTTCCACTACTGAAAACTGATAAAAGCCACAGGGTCTTCGTGTCACTGGGCACCTCTACATGGGCATTTAAGCACAACTAAATTTTAGGTGGATTAAAAGCTAATGAGCGTTAAGTGATTTTTGGCAAGTGTCTAAGTGTGCAGGGACTTGGCACTAAATTTAGTGCTAAGCCCTACCATGTGCCCCTAGTAGCTTGGTCTACATGTGCATTAATGTGCTTTAATCACACCTAAATTTGATACCTACATTTGCCCTATTTCTCCATTTTTAATGTGCATTAAAGGCGTGCACGTGTAGATACCTGCCCATAATGCACATTAAATTAGACTATTGTGCATGAATGCATCTTGTGTAGATGCACCCATTGTTTACATTAGGCTACAAATAGACGTTGCGTTTGTCCCAGGATAAACCACTTCATCCCAGGACAAAGTGCAGTTGTTCAGACATTCACGCCCATTGTCCCAAGATAAATCCTAAAAAGGTTAAGGGGGTAAGAAGTACTAACAGGTTATCTCAGGATATCACAAAGTGCATCTGAATAGTTACCTTGGGATTACATCATTGAATCGATGACAGTAAAGCAACAATGCATTCAGCCACTCACCTTTTTTATCTCCCCCCATGCAAAGAACTAAAATTAAACAAGTTTTATGTAGGCCACATCATCCATCCTTCTATTTCTTTGGCTCCTTGGAATGATTTTCCAGACTTAAAAGTTTGCTAGCCATACATTGTTCAGCTATATATTATGATACCTATATAAAACAGGTCCATTTATTAGAAATTTTCCTGCAGCTCCTTAATTAAAATAATTTCCTTAAAATATTTTAGATTATCCAGTAGCCACTTAAAAAATTAGCATCTTAGTTATTTTTCTTCTTATTCTGCCTTATAAACAAACATGACATTTTATTCTACCAAGTGATTTTTTTCTGAGTTATAGTGCCACGGAAAACACACATAAAAACCACAGACCTTATTATTTTTGGATTCTTGAAACTTAAAATTGATTTAAACCAAGTTCAGCAAGCAATATTTCCTCCTAGGCTGAGGAACTGTGTACTCAATTTCAGTCTAGAGTAAATTTTTATGGGCATGTTATAATTATAAACCCTTGAGAAACAGATTTTGTAATGGAGATACTGGCACAAAGCTTAACTGTAGTTATCCTATGGAACGCTGCTGCAAGAAGGCTGAAAACCCATTCTCCCAAGAAGAAGCTTATTAAAAGAATGCAGTAGCTTTAATGACATTTCTTGTGACATTAAAATTATTTCATTTGGAATCTCAGAGCCTCTCTCCTTCCACGTTTTTGGCGGTCCAAGGAGAAAATGCTGCAGTCAGAGAGTCATGAGCAATGACTGAGGGAACCAATCCAGAGAGATAAATCCAGGTTTGTATTCACATCCTCTCATGCCATGAGATGTAAATTAATCTATTTAATTAGAACAGCAGCTTTATTACATTCTGAATAATTACCATTGGGGGGGGAACAGGTATTTGAAAATGCAAATACAGGTTTTGCAAATGCTCTGGGCACTTTTCTCACCTACAAAATTGCTGAACCAGTGTCAAAATGTCAGTGATGGCTGAACTCAAAAGGTTTGATTCCGTTCAGATAAATGTGACTGTTCACATCCTTATCCAAATTTGTAGAGAGGTGGAAAGCCTGAGTTGATTTTCTTCTGAGATTGCAGGGATTTTCTGCTTCTGTCTGCGCCAGAAATAATATTATTCGTCTAGTATGCTATGTATGCCTGAGTCTGTAATATTGATTATATACTGGATAATGAGTCAGTGGGCATGTCTATACAAGACGCTAACTGCGCAGTAGCCTAATAATACTGTGCAGTAGTGTGTCACAGCACAAACAGTGCTACTACTTTACTGTGCAGTATTATTAGGCTACTGAGCAGTAGTGTCACTAAAATGGCATTCCTCAGCACTACTGAGTGGTAATTCTAGTTACTTTGCATTTATTTAGTACTTGATTATACAAGAACTAAATTAAATGCACAGAAACAACTGCACATTAATGAATGTGTAGACACACCCAGTAATAGCTATATCTATCTCAGGCCAGATACCTGGCACAGGGATATTGCCACTTAAGGCTTAAGCGGTTAAATCAGCTCACCTGATTCAGACTACAACTAATATTTACCAACCACTTTATATTTATAGTGGTTGGTAAATATTCTTCATAAGAACTTTATGAAGGTGGATGAACAGCTTTATCCACATATTACAGAGAAGGAAATTGAAGCATGGAGAAGGCAAGTCCCTTGCTCAAGTTAACCTGGCAAGCCTAGGACAGAGATAGAAACAAGTCAGGCCTCTGTCCTGTGATTTGATCCTGCTCCCATCCAAGTCAATGACAGAGTTCACCAGGGCAGGGTCATCCTGCATTTGGGGCAAGTTTCTTTGTTTCCTAGCGTGATCTTACTGGTATATGGTAATCTTACATCTACTCCTAAATTAACATGTAACACATGTAGTGACAATGAGCATGGCATGAGGGTGGGAATGAGGGAAGGCAGAAGAAAGACAGCATGTGAGAAAAGATACTGCTCCAGGGTCAGGACAGGACTGTTCCTGTCTCGTGTTTTCCAGGATATTCCTTTTGGCTTTGTTTACTTGGTTAGGCAGCGGAGTGGGAATGGGAATATCACAGAACGACCGCTCTTGCAGGATGGATGCGTGTCCAGAAGCACAAAGTGCAGCAAGTGAAAGGTGGAGGGCAGCTTCCCCACGGAAGTTTTGGCCAGCGTTTTGGAGGAGTGGTTCTCCACCTCTCCAAACCAGCGACCTCCCTTGCAACTTAGACCCGCTCTTTGTCCCTCTGAAGTCAATGGCAAAGCTCCCACTGACTTCAACAGAGACAAGATTTGCCCCTTTGTGAGGTGATTACATTTGTATTCAGTGCCCTGCGACTTAAATTGGGGATTAGCAAAATTAAACACTACTAATTTGTTTATCTCAGACTGCCAAGCTACAATTAACTTTTGTGCATTGAGATTAACAGGGAGAAACCATTAACTACCTCTTTCCCCTGTAATTTTCTTTTTACATTTATGCAGAAATGCTCCTAAATGTAAAAACTAGCCAACTCCTGAGAGAGCAAGGGGATCTCATTCTGATCCACAAACCAATCCCTTTTAATATCCGTTAGCTACTGGAGCAGGAAACAATTTTTCACCCTGCTGCTGTCATGTGTAATTGATTCTTGCCCATGTAATCATAGTCATATAAAGTTGGCTAACTTATCTTGACTTCTACTGACCATGGTCCAAAGGTCCATGGGCCCAAAGGTCACTTGTGACCAAGCAAGAGAACTGGACTGCTCCAAATTCTTAATACAAAACATGCAAGTGCAGCATGGCTTTTATTGCAACCAACCACTGATTTGCCAAATCCAGTGCAGTTTTTCTCCACTAAATATGAAAGCTCACAAGCCATCACAGTCCCCTCCTATTCAAACCTGTAGTGGAGGGTGAAGTAGCCAACAGACATCTGGGTTCTCTCCCCACGAAGCACAATGCAGCCCTAGGATGGTCATGGTGCAGGGAGGATGTAGCACAGCGAAAGCTGAAGAAGCCAGGAAACCAGAGGAAACTATCCCGCCGTGAGAAATCCTAGTTTGCTTCATCTACTTGGTAGACTCCAGCAGCACTGCTAATTCTAATACTCACAGCTAATTCCTGCATTTTCTGCCTGTTTTAGTTTGTTTAGAAACCCCGATGGGGAGGAATGCTGCTTAGGCTGGCTGTTCTCTGGCTTACCCGTACCTTTTTGTTTTGGCAGCTATCACTTTACCTCATTTCTTGTGTCCACTAGGCCTGATTCTTCTTTTGCCTACACTGGAGTAAATCCGGAGTAACTCTCTCAAGTGAAATGGGAATAACCGAGTTGAGGATTAAGCCGTGGAGTTTTGCAGAGGCACACAAGTAGATTTTGGCTAGAAACAGAGGTTGCATTTGTCCTGGGACAAGTTGTACTCATGTTTGTCTTAGAACAAAGATGTCCTGGGATTAACGTGCACATACATAGATTCTCTGACCAGGGTTCAATGAGCGGCTGAATACACTGTTGTTTTTCTGCCACTGATTCAATGATGTAGTCCTGGGGGAATCATTCAGACTGACTTTGCAACGTCCTGGAACAAACTCTTAGCGCTTCTTATCCTGTGAACCTTTTTTAGGGTTTGACCCAGGACAACGGATGTGGATGTCTGAATGAGTGTACTGTGTCCCAGGATAAAATGGCTTCTTCCAGGACAAATGTGATGTCTGTTCGTAGCTTCTGCAGCCAGACAGCATAGCTGCCAGTGCGTTTCATGGCCGGTTCCAGTCCTGAAGTGACATCCTAGCTCTATGGAAGTCAGTTGGAAAACTCTGTTGTAGTAGGGCTAGGATCTTAGCCTTGCAGTTCACAAAACTTGGTCCTTAACAACACAAAGGCAAAACAAAATATCATCACAAATCCTGGGGACAGGTTCTGTTCTCGATCACACCAAGATGCCCCAGAAAGGAAGAGATTTTGATGCGGGCTGGCAATCAGAGCTGGGCTCAACCTGGGGTAGTGAAGTTGAGAAACACCTAGAGGTGTGGGAGGATTATTCCTGACAATATGTACTGAGCTGGATAGCTTCACCTATATATGATCTTGAGGGAACATTACTGCTTTCAGCTAAACATTTTCCTAATGCATCATGTAGGTTTGACAAACTAGGAACAGTGCTGTACACACAAGAAATCTTAACTGACGACACTGTAGTAACTGCATATCCATTTGGTAGGAAACAAACACTGATGTACATGACAGCCACATTGATCTGTGTGCATATAGCACTAGGGAATATGTTTATCTCCACTGTCTTCCTGGAGATCATCGAGATTTTAACTGGTATCTGGCTCACAGTGGCAGAATTGAAGAAGTATCTATATAGCTATGGGGAAAGACAAGCCTATAATGCATAAGGAACACATTAAGGACCTTGGCATAAGCAACTCCCTCTTGTATACATCCTCCACTATAGCAAGGTCTGAACTGTACATTGTTGCTGTAAACACATAATTAAATAATAGAAACTCTGAGTTAAGCTGTATTCTGTTTGCGATCGATTTAAACTACACCACTTACAGAAAACTGACACAGTTTCGCACCTTATCCTCATTGGGAAGCTAACAGACTGTGAAGTGGATGCCTACACAGTCAGGTGGGTGCCTAACTGGCTCAGGGACTGCACCCAGAGAGTGGTGGTGGATGGCTCCTTCTTGGCCCGGAGGGAGGTGGGCAGTGGGGTCCTGCAGGGTTCGGTCCTCGGACCAATATTATTTAATATCTTCGTCAGCGATTTGGACGAGGGCGTGGAGAGCACCCTCTCCAAGTTCGCTGATGATACCAAGTCACGGGGCAAAGTTTGTACACCGGAGGGCAGCAGGCAGATTCAGGCTGACCTGGACAGGTTGGATTAATGGGCAGCGAGAAATAGGATGCAATTTAATAAAGATAAATGTAAGGTACTCCACCTGGGAAGGAGGAATCCCCAGCACACCTATAGGTTGGGGAGTGTCCTTCTCAGCAGCTTGGAGGCAGAGAGGGATCTTGGAGTCATAATTGACTCCAAGATGAATATGAGCCGGCAGTGTAACGAGGCCATCAACAAGGCCAATCGCAACTTGTCATGCATTAGCAGGTGCATGACTAATAGATCAAAGGAGGTGATGCTCCCCCTCTATGCGGCACTGCTCAGGCCGCAGTTGGAGTACTGTGTCCAGTTTTGAGCACCGCACTTCAAGAGGGATGTGGGGAATCTGGAGAGGGTCCAGAGGCGGCCACTCGCATGATTAGTGGCCTTTGTGATAGACCGTACGGGGGAAGGTTGAGAGAGCTGAATCTCTTCAGCCTTCAGAAGAGACGGCTGAGGGGAGATCTTGTGGCCACCTATAAATTTATTAGGGGAGGTCAATGGGGAATAGGGGAAGTGCTGTTTACTAAGGCGCCCCAGGGAGTGAGTAGGAATAACGGGTGTAAACTAGTTGAGAGTGGATTTAGGTTAGATATTAGGAAGAAATTTTTCACAGTAAGGGTGGCCAGAGTCTGGAAAGGGCTTTCAAGAGAGGTGGTGCTATCACCTAGCTTGGAGGTCTTCAAGAGGAGGCTAGATAGTCACCTGGCTGGGGTCATCTGACCTTGGTCCTCTTTCCTGCCAGGGGCAGAGGGTTGGACATGATGATCCATTGTGGTCCCTTCCGACTCTACAATCTATGAATCTATGAAAATCACGTAACCTAGGTTGATTCCACCTCAAGCTTTTTGAATGTCTGTACCTAGCTTAAGTGTCCAGTTGAATCAGATCAGATTAAATAGAGAACAAGGCCTTAAATGAGATAATTCAATCATGCTATATCATGCTTATACATGTTAGTAGGAATAACTCATGTAACCAAATGTGTTATATATAGCTTTAAGACGTGTATTAGTGTTAGGTTTCTTAGGTTGTAAAACATGGAGCAGGCTTGTCAATGAAAACCATAATTAAATGAAACAAAAACTGGCGGTATTAACATTTCATCCTGGTGAAGGAAGGAGATAAGGAAACCTGGATAGGGAAGGAGTTAAGGAAGCGTAGTTTTCACAGGAACATAAATCCAATGTCCACGAGAGAATTGGTTCAGTCGAGTTCCAAAAGTTTCAGTGAAACAAAGACATTTGAATATATCCAATCCAAGTGTAGATAAATGCATATAATAAATGACTGTATATCCAGGGTTTTAAACTTGGGGAGTTTGGGGACTAATGGATTGGGGTCGTTGGGGGATAATCAACCTGAGTTGTTGGGGGAACTGGACACCTAAAAGTGTTCAGAGATCCTGGAGCCCAGCCTGCACCCATCCTCCCAGGCATGAGGATGTTTTGGCATTTCCATCACCTGATCTGAATACTAGTTAAACTTTTGTTCTCTTGAGAAGAGACAGGCATATTCAGTCTTTATTCCAGGGCCCCATCTGCAAAGTAACCTCCCTTTGTCCTAACTTGGGAATAGAGGGCTTCCCTTCATGTTGTTTAGCTCCCAAGTAACTAGCAGTTTCACTACTGGGTTGAAGTTAAGTTGCTGTGAAAAGCTCCTTCTACAGGGGATTACTGAGGTTTCATAATCTGCAGGTTGGCATAGGAACGGGGGCAAGTGGCAGGAGACAGCTGGGTTTTGCAAGTCTCCATCTCATATGGGTGGATCTCAGATAGTCTGCAGATTGAGAGATGGAGAGAGAGACGTTTCTTCTGCCCAGGAAGCAAATGGCTCCCATTGTGGAAAAACTGCAAATTAACATTCAAATCTTCCACTATGCTAATTTATTTAATGGAAGAGACCAAGGGTTTTATTCTCACTGGAAATGATGGGAGTATTGCTTGAGTTACAGCACTTCATCCTACTTGATTCTGAGGCATGTGGTTATTTTAGCTGACTTCCTATAAACTTTTTTTTCTGGGAGAAATACAATCTTAGACCATTCTTGGAGAAAATATATAGAAAAAGAGCAGATAGTTTTGATTTATGTATTACATTTTTATAATAAATACACTTGTAACAACATAATGAAATTTTTTAACAAAAGTTCTTTTCCAGAAGAATAATCTTTAACTGGTATGAAATGCCTCACTGGGATTCTGTCAGGTTTTAATTTCAGTTTGAATAAATAATGTAAGACACCAGGCTGGGAAAGATAAAGGTGAATTTCATCTACTTCCAGCTCACCATAATGGAAATAATAACTACTTTAGTCAAAAACAAGTTTCCAATTAGTTTCTGTGAAATAATATTATCCCCTTTTTTATAGATACCGTAGCTCATTTTGAAACCTAATTTTGATAATATATAAACATTTCTAAAACTGCTATTCCCACTGGAAGAGTGACAATTATAGACTTTGGCAACACACGTTGGGAGCATACCTACACTGCAAAGCAATCTTTGCCTTTCTTTTACGGAATCTTAATAAAAATGGGAAAATCAATTTGAAATATTCTTTATGATGAAGACATCTTTCCTGGAACATTTTATGTTAAATTATTGGATAATGATCATTAGACAAGCCTGCCAGTATGGCAGCTTTCTGAAGTTATTTAATTTCTTTCTTTTGGAAAACAGATTGTTGGGTGATTATTTTTTTAGTCATTCATTTGCTTTATTTGCATAATGCTTCATGGTGCAGTGAAAGCCAAATGGTAACATCTCTTAAATGCAACGTAAGGTAGTTAATTATTTTATTTATTTTACGTTTTGAAGGTGCCCTAATGTGGGTTGGAAGACAAAAAGAATCAAGACTAGATTAAATAGTCTGAAAGAATTCTTTGATAGGACATGACAGGACTATATTCTAGTTGGCACCACCCAGTGATTTGTGTTTTCTCTTACATCTGTCATCTATTATATGTCTGTAAAATTTGATGAAATAATAAATGGAATCTTACTATTCAGTGAGATGTATTCTATATAAAAGGAAAAATACAGGATCCGGTTGGTTTATATAATAAGCCTGACTCATTGAAATATTTTTATTGAGTGGGATAATTCATAGATTTCATAGACGTTAGGGCCAGAAGGGACCTCGTAAGATCATCGGGTCCAGCCCCCTGCCCCAGGCAGGAAGTCAGCTGGAGCTGAAAGATCCCAGCAAGATAAGCATCCAAATGTTTCTGAGGAGTCCAGAGTAGGTGCTTGCACCACCTCTGAAGGCAGTCTATTCGAGGCCTTGGGGGTTTGGAGAGCAAAGAAGTTTTTCCTTTTTTTCCAGCCTAAAACGATCTTGCAGGAGTTTGTGACCATTGGACCTTGTCATCCCTTGGGGTGCTCTGGTGAACAGGCATGCCCCCAGATCCTGATGCATACCCCTGACGTACTTATAGACTGCTACCAGGTCCCCCCTGAGTGCACTTCTCCGGGCTGAAGAGTCCCATGGCTCTTGGGCTCTCTTCATAAGGCCTGTTCTCTTGTCGTCTGATCATGCGCGTGGCTCTCCTCTGAATCCTTTCAAGCTTCTCCACATCCTTCCTGAATTGTGGAGCCCAGAACTGGATGCAATACTCCAGCTGTGGCCTCACCAAGGCCGAGCACAGCAGGAGGATGACATCCATGTGTGAGGTTTGACCTAGAAACTACTGTGCAAAGCCTAAGCAAGAGTGGATGTTATGTGACGAATGCCCATCTGCAATGATAAGGAGCAGACAGTCTTAGATAGAGGAGGCTTGAAAACAAAAGCAGAATCAGAAGTACTGGGACAAAGAGCTCATTAAAATACTAAAAATCACACCCCTAGGTGGGGAAGAAATATGCTAATGAAACATATATGTATGTTAATGAGATACATAGCTAAAACATAGGTATAGAAACATGCTCAGTAAAGAACTCCTTGCGTCACTCCTTTATAGCCAATTAGCAAACAAGGATGCTTATGAAGGTTCAAACCCTTGTATATAAGGGGCTTAGTATTGCATATCTAGTGTGCTTGTTCGGTGAGATTATTCCGCTTGCACCTTTTATTGCTAGCAATAAATCTTCTTTATACTTTCACCCCTGGTATCTTTATTGGCCTTTGCATACTGGGCACGAACCCAGACCTGAGCTGGGGCCTAACAGATGCAAGCCAGAGTTTTGTTCGCTTTGCCAGCTTCGGTATTGCATTGGTGGCTCACATTCATCTTGTGGTCAATCATGACACCCAAGTCTCTTTCAGCCCTGGTGCTAGCGAGTGTAGCACTGCCAAGCCTATAAGTGTGATGTGGGTTTTTTCCCCCAAGGTGGAAAAAAACACATTGAGAGTCTAATCCGAAACCTGCTGAAGTCCATGCAAAGACATCCAAATGGCAGAACTTGGCTATTACTGTGTAGGGAATCCATGCGGATCTCACACCTACAGAAGCATCTGCTTCAAAACTACAGTTGTGCCCAGGTAATTCTTGCCCTGAAAGGAAAAAGGAGTCAGTCTTTAATGGTCCTAAAAAGAAGAGTGGGCTGACCAAAAGCATGGCATCCTCAGGTGATTTCAAACTTCTGCTTAAAACTCTTGCGTCTATGGCATGTTCTGTGAGAATTAGTAGAGCCAAACAGAACAGGCAACAAACTTGAGTCAATTCAGATGCATAGTTACCTCTGGAGCTTTCTGCCTTTCTAAGATTTAATAAAACCAAGGGTAACCAAAATATTGTTTGTCATCTGTTCATTCACGGAGGAAGTCTGTGTATGGAACAATCAGCTTGGCACATGTCGATCTGCTCAAAGAACAACTTCTGGGATAAACCCTGGCTTTCAAAGTCAGAGCAGCTTAATGTGAACAGTTTTACATGTGACCCTTTACTGAGAATAAGAGAATGCATCCACACTAAAATACACTAAGTACTGATAACGTGGACCAGTGTTTCTCAACCGCAGTGTCAGGGTGCTCATTGGGTGCTGTGAGATTCCTTGAAGGGTGCCATGAAATGGGAGGAAATAGGTAAATGCAGGCCCTGCCTTGTTGATCCCACACCTCCACTGCCTGGCCCTTCTGTAAGGACGTAAGCACTATAATAAATAAGTTTTTAAGAGGTGCTCATCAGGATCTGGGGGAACGTTTGTTCACCAGAGCGCCCCAAGGGATGACAAGATCAGACGGTTATAAACTCCTGCAAGACTGTTTCAGGCTGGACATAAGGAAGAACTGCTTTATTGTCCGAGCTCCCAAGATCTGGAATAGCCTGCCATCGGACGTGGTTCAAGCACCTACTTTGAATGCCTTCAAGAGAAATTTGGACGTTTGTCTTGCTGGGATACTATGACCCTAGCTGACTTCCTGCCCCTGGGGCAGGGGGTTGGACTCAATGATCTTCCGAGGTCCCTTCCAGCCCTAATGTCTATGAAATTAATTTTCTGAAATGGGGTGCCATCCAAGGTATGGACGGATGGCTTGAGTTGAATGAGGAGTGTCTTCAGCCTAAAAAGGTTGAGAACCATTGCTGACCTGCTATAGACACTTCTCCAGTCACAAGGCCACTGCTATAGACACTTCTCCAGCTAAGAGGCCTCAAAATTGGAGACAGTCATTTTTCTTTCTGATTTGCAAAGCGTCTAAAA
Source organism: Alligator mississippiensis (assembly GCF_030867095.1). Lineage (NCBI taxonomy): Eukaryota > Metazoa > Chordata > Crocodylia > Alligatoridae > Alligator > Alligator mississippiensis. Next base: position 70,658,046 of record NC_081833.1, read on the forward strand.
TGTGCCCCAAAGATTTGCAAGGCACCTAGAGCATAAGACACAATTGTGACGGTCTCTTCCATAGTTATAGAAGGAAAAAACAAACTGCGTTCAATCTACATAAATATGTTTTCATATGAATATTGTGCTTTCTGTGCTGAACTCGGGCAAACTCTAGCATAGTAATATTTAAAGTGCTTTGTGTTTCACAACAAACATGACTGACAGTTCTAAAGTGCCGCGTTCTGAAAGGAAGAGAAGAGAAGAGGAAACAGAGCAGACACTGCATATATTGTCTGAGCTTTCTCTGAAACCATCTTGGAAGTAGTACGATAGCAAACCTTTGACTTCAGGGGAGTCGATCCATTTGTGCCACCTAAGGATTTTGCCCATCGTTTCAAGTTCTCCAAATTCACCTGCAGAGCAGGCAGACCCCTAGAGGAGGAGGTGCTCTTGTTGAATCAGCTGTGGGATAAGTGATGCTATCTATCATTGGAAACTAATTTCTATTTACTAATGTGAGAGGAAAAAGGCCACGCAGGCATCCCACTGGAACGCGTGCTCAATCTCTTGGAGAACTACCATAGGCAATATTTTTGCATGATAGCAATGATGCTTTAAAATAATATCCACGGTTTACTGATTCAGGCTAAGTCTCTGCAATGAACTTACTAGCCCAGACAGAATTTTTCCAACTATTTCAGTTGGTCTAATAAAAGATATCGGATTTACCCAAAGAATCTTGTCTGCCTATGTCAAGGGCGGGCAGTTATTTTGGGCGGAGGGCCACTTACTGAGTTTTGGCAAGTCATCGAGGGCCACATGACAGGCAGCTAGGGGCAGATAAATATTAATTTTCTAATTTTTTTTAGGGGCTCCGCAGGCCAGTTTGATTGGTCCAGCAGGCCGCATCCGGCTTGCGGGCTGAATTTTGCCCACCCCGGCCTATGTCCTTAGACCAACACAGCTACAACCTATACCCCTAGCCTAGACAGTGGCACCTTCGAGCAATGCTGTGCTACTCCAGACAGTGTTTCCTAAACCAGACACAGTATAGCTGCCACAGCTTAGGGATGAGCTAATTAACTCTGCTGGGTGACAAGGTCAGTTAGCCCACCCCAAAGCTAATCAGATTGTGCCTGTGGCCATGAGTACCCTGTTTCAAGTTCAAGAGCCAGCTCACCTGGAGCAGTGCAATGTGCTTGATAGGTCTGCTACCAGAGATGATAAATTTACCATATGGGAAATCTCGGGAATTTAGGCCCAAGTTTTAGGGTCAGATTTTGCCACCCCTATTTATACTGACAACCTTATTCCACTGATATCAGTTGGATGACTCAGTGAGAAAGGGAACGATCATTGCGGACTCAGCTAGCAGAACATGGTGCTAAGTGACTTGCCAGCGTACACAGCGCCTCCATAGCAGAGCCAGCAACCTAACGTGACTCTTGTTTCCCAATTCTCTCTTTAACCAGACCCTAGAAATAGAATGAAACCAAGCCCAGCAAGAAGATAAATATTCTTCAGGATGAGATTAGCTTTTGGACCTGGTATCATAAAATTCCTTGCCAAATAGGAAAGCATGTTTTACAAGAACTTGGTGTTATTTCAAGAGAGGTGGAATGTTAAGGTTTACATTCCCCAGGAAACTATACATTAGAGAGAGCCCTAGAAATGTGCAGCCCAATAAAGTAAATCAAATAATCCCAACCGTATGAAGAGGCAATCAGTCAGTGACAGTATAAAGAGCGGTACATGGAGCATGTAAGCAGAAATAATCTGCTGGGGAAACTGTAAAACTTGGGCTTGATGAAATGGAAACTTAAGAACAGAATAAACAGGACCAACCAAAAATAACTAAATGGGGTTTTTAAAGGCTTTATCGCATTCCGGTCAGGAGGCAGGTTCAGCACCAGCATTTACATACTGCAGAAATGCAGCTAAGGAGGTGGAAACGAAGAGGATGCTTTTAGGGACCAAAGTGCAGCACTGAAGGTGGTTTGCACAGCCATAAGGGTATAATATTCCGTGCAAAGCTGCTAAATTTTTCAAGATATTTTTTAGAGATGAGGATTTCTCTAAATCCCCTTCATGTGGCAAGGTATGGGTTAATAAGCATCTGCGGGATTATTCATGACGGATCTTTTGGAAGAGTATTCATATTTAGAAGTATCTTCTTGTTATGGGTAATGAGATGATGAACTGAGAAATGATCTCAGCCACTTCTGATCTAATAGCCTTGCATCTGAATAATCTATGATGATTTAGAGATAATAGCAGCAAAGAAATAACTCATTTAGCACAAAGTCCATGTACTCACTCGGCAGACAGACTTTTACTGTCATGCACCTATTTTTGTACATGCTTGTATAAATTTGGTAATGATACAAAAAAGAGTAGCATGATCCAAGAGTGACAAGTGTGCTGTGAGAAGCACTTTGTACAGGGCTGCATCTTACCCGTACACCATTTGCATTAAATGCAGTACAATACCAGATCTCTAGCATTCTGCAATCTGAACTAAAACAAGCACAAAACCACCTTCCTTTCCTGTCAGTTTAAGACAGTAGAGTGGCACTCAGGAGATGAGTCACTCTAGCACAGACTTTCTGTGTAAATGGGAGCGAGGCAAATATTCTTCCTGTGCCTTTTCCTCTAGCAAAATGGTGACAATAATATTTACTTTCTCCTACTCTTGGTTCATCTTGCTTATTTGGACTGTATGTCCTTTGGAGAGGGAGCGACTTTTACTGCCTAGTTCTACAACTCAGCAGAATAAAGTTCTGCCTCTAATTCCTACTATACCATGATTGTCAATATAATATAGAAGGCAAATAGGGCTACAATATAGGAGGTAAGGAAACAGTGGGGTTTTATGATTATATCTCTATAGATATATATCTATACTATTATGCGTACAGCATGCCGTCTCCATTAGTAAGTATGAAGCCTCACTGTGATAGATGAAATTGTTCGGAGAGGGAGTTGGGTGTGAGACCCTTATGTATTCATATTCTCATGCCTTGCTTTGGGAAGATGCTGCACGGGGCATGCGTCTTCTCAAGCCTTGCTCATTCTTGGAAGACATCCCCACTCAACGGCTGTCAAATGAACCTAACTTCATCTCAGTTTACAAATTAAAAAACAAGCATAGTCGCATCAAAAAGGTACTGTGAAGGATAATTTTAAACACTTTGAGATCCTCAACTGAAAGTCTATGGTTATGCAAAATATCATGGTTCCTGTCAGTTTGGAAGGAGGCTGAAATCATACTTCGCTTCCCTGAATCAGCAGTTTTGTCCTATGATACATTTTGCTTCCAAGTATTTGCTAAATCCTTTTACAGTATTATTTGTTTTAAATGATTTTCCCTTTTTCTGCCCAGGATAATTTGCTCTGCACACAAAGCTATTTTGTGTATTGCAGCATTCTCCTAGGTACAGATTTCTTCAGTGTAAATATATAGCCTTGGTGCTTATTTTTGACCCTGCAGAGTGACATCCTGACCCTGTGACATGGGAATTCTCCAATTAACATCAACATATTACATACAGTCTTTAGATGCCAATCAACTCAATGTCCTTTTCTTCCATTTACAGTACAGATATTAATTTGAATTGCCATTACATGGAAAATTGGGAACATGTTCTTGAAAAACAAATGTCCCCATTTTTGTTGGTGTTTGAAAATCTAAATTGATGACATTTTGTTGATGTGACTGTTGACATTTTAAATTCCAATGTATCTTTATCAGCATGTTAAATATGAAAAAAAAAATTAACCGGTTCTCCTGATTTTTATTAATACGGGAAGTTTTGATTTAAAATGATTGAAAAAAAAATCAAAATATAGAAAATATTAACCAACTTTTAGTTACAGGCTGTTCTGCCTCATGAATATAAATCCACTTTCTAGGGACCTTACTTTGAAAAGTCAATGGGGTGGTATGCGTGTGTGCGCGCGCATGCGTGCATGAGAGAGATGATGACTGCCACTTTTATGCCCATTATACATTTTGATTGCCTATGCTTGTCTACTTCACTTTTCTCTCACTTTCCTTCTTTGCCAAAGACAGTTGTGAATTAGGTTCCTGCTTGATTATATAATAAAACCATGAATTATTAACCATATAAAATATTGACAAACTGTTCTCCAAAATAGAACAGCTTTAAAATATTGATTATGAATTCAGATAGCTATAATTAGTTTCTGCATAAGAGATAATTAAGCTGTTATTGTTTCTCTTTCTTTTAATATGATGATGGATAGAAGGTATTTATACTGAGCTCAATGAAATCTTATTAAAATTAAAGTAATAGGCTTATGGGCACTCTAGGTAATGGGAAAAACTATAGGAAGGGGGCTTGCATTTTCATAGTGCTCCTCTATAAGGTCTGCTGTGCTGCTTAGGAAACAAATTGTTTTAAGTAGCTTTGGGTCAATTCCTGGCCACACTGAAGTCAATGGGGAAACTCCTAGTGGGACAAGGATTCACAGCCTTTTATTTCCTTACGCAACTTTCACTTTCTACCTCTTCTGCCAACAGGGCATTGCATTGTAATGAGAATTTAAGTTTTATTTGGTGGAACTCAGTTGGCAGGCCAGGATGTCCCCACAGAAGGCAGGCAGAATTTCTCCATGAATGTACTTTTCCAGGGAAACTGGCATCGCTGTTCCAGATGAGAAAGCATCAAGCTTCACTGGATGCATTTCAACCTCTAAATTAATAAAAGTCTATTGGCTCTCCCTGTTTCAACACTTGTCTGCTTCTCTGCCTCTTTCTTTCTGTTGCAAGGAGATGACTGGTGGGAGCTGACATTTGGTAGGTCAAACCCATGACGTTAATGGAAGAGAAGTAATCGTTTCTTTGACATCTCATTTCTTTTCAGATATTCATGGACTAATTCTCACAACTCCCCTGTGAGGGAGGCAGGTGTTTCCATCCCTATTTTACAGCTTGGGAGACTGAGGTGACAGGACTTGTTAAGTGCCCAGCGTGAACTGCAGTGCTGGAGGTTAGTATCTGGGAACGCTCTGTGAATAAAAATAGTGAATTTGCCCCGCCATGGTCCCTGAGGTCAGTCTATTCTGTATTCAGGTGAGTGCCAGCTGGCTTGTTTGCGAAAATGTCTCCAACTACTGAAAGCATCACTTCTTAGTTGTCGTCACAGCAGTCCCTTGATATGAGGATGACAGTTTTCTAGTAAATAAGGAAGTCATTAGTGAGTCTGTAGATGACCGAGGCGGCCAATTTGAGATGCACATTCAATTATAGAGGTGGCAAACAGTTCCAGAAGAAAGGAATAGATCCCGGTGATGCCAGGTCACAGCTCTTTCCCTTTGTTTCTCTCATCTATCCACCTTCATAGTGAGGTGAGTTTGCCTAAAATGATCAATGCCTTGTTGTACATCACAGCGCTACTAGGACTGATTCAATGCCCGAGTCTCCAAGGCATTGATGTTAATATTGTATTTCTTCAGATTGGCCTTCAAGGTGTTCTTGAATCTCTTCTTTTGCCTATCTGTAGAGCAGTGACCATTGGTGAGTTGGGAGTATGGGACCTGTTTTGGGACCCAATTGTCAGGCATCCTTATGACATGTCCTATCCAGCGGAGCTGGTGCCGTGTTAACATGGCTTGAATGTTGATGGTATTTACTTGAGCAAGAATGCTGATGTTTGGCTTTTTCCAGTTGATGGGGAGGATTTTCTGAAGACATCACTGATGGTCAGGTTCCGAAGCTTTCAGGTGTTTGCAATATGCATCCAAGTTTCACATGCATACAACAGGGTAGGAATGACAACAGCTTTGTAGATGAAAAGTGTGGTTTGGGACCTGATGTCATGGTCATTGATGACACATTTTTGGAGACATCCAAAGGCAGCACTGGCTGATTCTGTCCCATGTCAAATATTGTCATCCTCATTTACTTTTTGAGAAAGGTGGTTAACTAGGTTAACTAGGTGCTCAACATACTCTAAAAATGACCCTCAAATTGTACTAAGTGAAGGAGTAGCTGATTGTTTTGTTTTTTGTGAGGTTGACAGAGGGACCAAGCATTTCCTACACTTTACTGAAGCAAACAAGAATGACCTGGACCTCTTTAATTGATTGGGCACACAATTATCAGGGTACTGAAGATCAGTAATGGAGGCATTGGTTATCTTGGATTTGGAACATAACTGGTTGATGTTAAAGAGATTCCCATCAATATGATACTGGATGCTGACTCCAGATGGAAGTCTATCAGTAAGGACATCTGCGATGTACAAGAAAAAGAGTGTTGGTGCAATCACATGTCCTTGTTTGACTCCAGTTCTAACAGTGAAGGAGTCCATTTCCAAGCCACTGCTTAGGCAAATTGTTGTCATATGGTCAGAAAGTTTGATAACGTGAACAATTTTTGGCAGGTATCCTAATCTCATCATATTCTTCCATAGGGCCTCTTTGTTGATTGAAATAAAAGACCTCAGTCAGGTCAAGTGAAGGCCACATAAAAATCTTGGTGTTGCTTGTGGCACTTCTTTTGCAGCTGTCTAGCAATAAAGCTCATATCTATTGTACCTCTGAGTGGTCTGGAACCACACTGGGACTTGGGTAAAATCTACTCAGTCTATTGAGGAGAACACTGGTGGTGATGTTCCCAGCCATTGACACGGGGGCAATGGTATGATAATGGCTGTAGTCCAATTGAAGTCCTTTCTTGAATATGGTAATGATTCTGGCATCTCTCAGGTCACTGGGAATCTGTTTATGTTTCCAGATTTTCATAATAATGACATATAGTTAATAAGAGAGCCTTTTCCCAATTTTCTTATAAATTTCAGCTGGTATATCACCAGGACCACAAGCTTTGATTTTTCATCTGCTCAACAGCTTCCAGGCCCTCTTGAAAAGTTGGTGGATCTGCAAGGTTGTCCTTAATGGGGGGGTTGTGGCATGGTTTCAATGGCATTGCCTTTGGTATTAGAGTCTTGGCTCAGAAGCTCTCGAAACTGTTTCTTCCACTGTATATCGATAGCGGAGCTGTCTTTAAAAAGTTCCTTCCTTGGACCTCAAATGGATGGCTTCTTGTGTGCTTGGCCTATAGACAGCTTTGGTTGTGTTGAAGAAAGTACACATGTTGTGGCTACTGGCAAACTTTTGAATCTCTTTTGTTTTGTCCTCCCACCACTTGTTCCTTCACTCTTGAATTTTGTTTTGGGTCCCAGCTTTAACACAGCAATACAAATCTTGCTTCTGTTTGGAGTTGATGTCATTCTGCCAAGCTTGGAAGGCCCTCCTTTTTCTGTCAGTGAGAGCTTGAGTTTCCCTATCATACTCATCAAAACAGTCCTGATGTTCCTTTGTGGAGAATCCTAGAGATTCTTTGCATGCCTCATGGATGCTTTTCTCGAAGGTCACCCAGAGATTAATGCTATCAGAATCATTAGGGAAGTTGGGAAGTTTCTCAATGAGGCCCTTCTAGAGATGATTGTTTTTAGTGGCTCTTTCAGGCTCTTGATATTTAACCTCTTCCTTGCCTCCTTTTTTGTTTATGTCTTTTGGGGCAATAGGAATGGCCATTATGGAACCTATCAAATAATGATCCATCCAGCAGTCATTTGCACTGGTCATAGCTCTGGTGCAGATGGCAGTGCAGTGATCTCAGACACACACTATGATGTAGTCAATCAGGTGCCAGTGTTTTGAGTGGGGGTGCAGCCATACTGTCTTTCATTTCTTGCTTTAATAAGATAATGAGTTTATGATGAGCTCATGTTCTGAACACTTGTTCAGGAGCAGAATTCCATCTGAATGGACTTTCCCCACCCCTTCCTTTCCAAGTGCTCCTTTCCATAGCGTTGAGTCCCTTCCCACTCTAGAATAGAAATCACCAAGAAGAATTATCTTATATTCTTTGGGGACAGATGGGGACTTGGTCAAGTTTAGAATATAATTCTTCTTATGTTTCAGAATTTGCATCAAGGGTCAGGGCGTACACACTGGTGACTGTTGTTCAGTAGAAGATGAAGTATCATGAGATGCTGATCGATGCCAGCTAGACATCCCAACATCTGAATAATAATGTCGGATAGCAAAACCAGCATGGTGGATGTCCCTGTCTTTTTCAGCGTTTTTCTTTCCAAAGAAGGTGTAGCCACCCCCATGCTGCATGAGTTGCCCTTCTCCTGTATGTCTGATCTCACTAAGTGCAGCAATATTAGTATCATGCAAGTTCTCTGGCCATGAGTTTTGTCCTTCACTTCAGTTGGTTAATGTTAGGGTTGTTAGGGTGCAGACATTCCCGGTTACAAACTTCATTACTTGATTTGGACTACAGATAGAGTGATCCCATTGGGCACAGTTTTCCTGTCAAGTGAAATGAGACAGACGATATTTAGGGCACCTTTTCTAGCCCCCTATGTGGGGTGAGCAGAGTAGAATCTAAATAGGCCTCCTTAGTTATGATTGCAACTGCTGAATTGCATACCTGCCTCAGTTCCAAGGACACAATGACCATCACATAATCATCACTTCCATGTAGGTCCATGATGAGGGGCTTCCAGAAGTCACTAGCACCTGCCCCTGTCACCACTCATCCATCACTGCATATTGCAGGAAGATCGCTGTGCATAAGATGCCGGTGCATATCTTCTTTTAAACCACACAATATTTTGTAGGAAGGAAACCTTAATCCAATGACAAGGAAAACCTACCATTCTGAAGTATTCTTTCTTCATCTGCCTACTTCACCTGTATGTATTTTTATTTTTGGATCGCTGTTAGTCTGGAAACCTTGCTTTTAAGCTTGCCACGATGGGTGACCCTAGCAGGAGTACAAAACTCCAGACAGCATGGTCTCAAGGTCATTGGTAGTAAACAAGCCTCTCCACCACATCAAGGATGCAATCCTTGTGAGCACTTTTTAGTATTAACATTATGAGATGCTGGCCTGTCTCCGGCACTGAGATAGGCCTAAGAGCTTGCCAAAAGTCTGTCTGAGTACTTTTTTAAAGATACTGTATATTATTCAGAGAAGAAAAAATCTCACAAAAGCTTATGAAAACGATCTTATCCTCTTGACGGAGCTGGTTGCATGGGTCCAGACTTAAGATATTGAAGGCAAGGCCCAGGCAAGGACCAAGGTCACATTCCTGGACTTGCCTTTGTCCCTGGTGTAGGGACCCTCCTGCTTTCTACAGCCGACACTTCACCCAAGCTCTTTCCAGTGACTCCTTTCCCAGCTGGAGTCATAATGCCCTGTACCATATCCTAACATGAACTCTTATAGGTGCTCTGTCTCTGAACAGGGCTAGCTGGCCCCAGGCCCCTTGACCCTTAGAAGAGCAGGCCACCTTTGTTATACTTCTCCAGTTAGGAAAGAAAAGCAATATCAACTGACACAGGTGACACATCACATAGCACAGATAAATAATAATGAGCATAATCAGAGCTGAAAGTTCAAGAGCAACCCTTGGGCTGCAATTTTATTCATAGAAACGATGTCTCACCTACCTGCAAATAATGAATGTATTGTCAGGGCTTGGAAATGGTTTCAAGCAAGTCGGAAAACACTCGCAGTGCCAGGCAACTTCTCCACAATTAAGATTTCAACCAGTTTTGCTAAGAATAGAAGCCTAAATCTTTCCTTCCGGCCCCAACCAATCCACCCCACTATGAATCTATGGAAACTTCCTGCCAGAAAGATAAGGCATAGCTTCCAACTCCTGCTAATGGGAGAGGAGTTTGTGTTCCAGCACAGTCAGAATGCCCAAGCTATATACATGATTCACATTTCCCATTTTGTGAACCTAAGTTAAAAGAGCAGACCCATCAGTGAAAGCAGGTGTAACAAAGCCCTGTCAGCCATTAGCAGGCATATACAGCAGCTTTCATTATTTAACGTCTGTTTGAACTTATCTCACTTTCTTCCTTGCAGGGATATGAACATTTTCACAGAGGGCACTGATCTCATGTAATCACCGCACGCCTTCAAAACAGTTTAGACTTAAATGTCTCCCCACCCCCGTGAACAAACCAGCGCTCATAATTGAAAGCCATTCTCTGCAAGTGCTCCTTTCCCCCAGCAATGCATTTTTATCATATCTTTTGTTGGCTTTATATCAGGCACACCTTCCTTTCGCTCTTAGAAAAATATCCCCACTTGTCTCCAGCAGGCAGTAAAACCTTTTCATATGGCTCCAGTACTAGCAGATTGCAGCCTACACTTTTTCCATCTTCTGAACATACACATCATGACAGACTTAATTAATTCCTCATTTCTTCCCAGGGCATTTAAGGGATGTGGCCTTAAACTCTATAATCGACTTGATTAGCAAATGTATATTTTGCTCCACTGGTTAAAGCAGGGAACACAGCTTCAGGACTCCTGGATTTAATTCCTGGCTCTGCCACTGAGTCACGAGGTGCATCTACTCGAGACACTAACTGCGCAGTAGCCTAGTAACACTGCACAGTAGTGTGCCGGGCAAAACCTGTGCTAATATGCTACTTCACAGTAGTATTAGGCTACTGTGCAGTTAGCATCTGTAAAAACCTGTGTACCAGTGCTACTGTGCAGTATCACTGGTAGCTGCTCATTGATTTAGTACTTGGTTAATCAAGTACTAAGCTTAATGCAGAGTAACTACAGCCCATTAATGAACGTGTAGACGTACCCATTGTGACACTTGACAAATCTCTTAAAGCACTTTCTAAGCAATAGCATTTGTTTTAAGCCTCACCATGTGTTAGTCCAAAATTGCAGGCCCCTCCCCACTTTTACATTTTGGGGACACTGAGGCTCAGGGTAATTAAGTTTCTCAAATGAGTTAGATATAAATTAGCCTTAACAGCAGCTATATGGTAAAATCTGTGGATCTCTGAGATTGTGAGGACGGACAATGTCTTTTACTCTTGAAAAATGTCTCACCTGGGTCAACCATGTGGCTGTCCCAATTTTATAATTGTATTTCAGTGATGCTCCTTATTTTGAGCTGGAGGTAAAAAGATGCAATAATATTTGTGAGCACAAAGGGCTGTGTGAACACTCAGCTCTGTGCAGCAGCCCCTGGTAGCAAAACATCACCCAAGGGAAGAGTGGTAGCAGAAGAAAGCAGCTGCAATTTTACCTTTGGCAAGACGTGGGTGGTGCTTGCTGGAAGTGTGGTGTGTGGGCTAGCCGGTGGGAAATGCTTGCTTTCAGAGGATCAGAGCAAGACTTGACTCTAAGGGAACTAGAGCTCCCATTCTCTGGCAAAAAGCTTGCAAAGAATGGTGCAACCTCACCCGTTCCCCCTTAGGCAAACAGCCCATTATGAGTGCATCCACCAGCTGGATGCCATATGCTTTTTGTTATCTAGGTGTGGATATTACTGGTCACTGTTCCTAGCTCTGGGTCTCTCAAGTACACTCCCAGGTGCAGCACCTGTAGCTGACACCTTTTCTGGGCCAGGGGATCCTGCAGGCCGGCTAACTAGGCTTGAGAGTTAGGGCTACAGTCCTCCCATGGCATCAGTACAGGCACATGCAGCCCATAGCTTGAATGGCTGTCATGGCTTAGCTTTTCTAGTTATGTACAGTGTACAGGGTACTTCATTTCTAGTGTACAAAGAAGCAAGCACTTAGTAAAGGCATTTTTTAACCTTAAACACTTAACCTTTCAGGGCTAGGGACAGACTTTATGCATAAACCAATTTAAGTCATCAGAAACCTGTAACAGAACAGATGTTCAGTGCATATAAACCAGTTTGAAAATGGCTGAAACTAGTTTGTGATAAACCTGGTTGAATGTAGCATCAGACTTCACTGATTCGGGTCACACCGGTTTATATAATGTCTGTCCCAGACCCAAGAAACAAGGGCAAGTACAGATCTAGGAAAAAAAAAACCCAAAAAACTAATAGGCCTGCAGTCTTCTCAGTCTGATTTCTCCCTGGTTCAGGATATCATATTTAGCTGGTGCAGAGTCTCATTCACCTTCATGCTTTCCAGCAACTCTTGCTTATTTGTGATAGCTCCCTCCTTCAATTAAGCATCTCCTGTAGTCAGGTGCTAAGGCACAGAGAATTCCAGCACCTTCTACCTAAACTGGTTTGCTGCAGGAAGTCTGTTCAAACTGGTTTGCTGCAGGGAGCCTGTTCAAACTGGTTTGCTGCAGGGAATCTATTTAAACTAGTTTGCTGCAGGGAGTGAGTTCCAATTGGTTTGCTGCAGGGAGTCTGTTCAAACTGGTTTGCTGCAGGGAGTCTGTTCACAGAGGTTTGCTGCAGGGAGTCTCTTCCAACTGGGTTACTGCAGGGAGTCTATTAGAACCGGTTTGCTGCAGAGAGTCTGTTCAAACCGGTTTGCTGCAGGAAGTTGGTTCAAACTGGTTTGCTGCAGGGAGTCTATTAAAACTGGCTTACTGCAGAGAATCTATTCAAACTGGTTTGCTGCAGGAAGTCTGTTCAAAATGAACCCCCTTTGCCACTGGCAGCAAACCCCTGGTTACAGAACTGAAGCTATTCACAATTGATGAACCTTGATGGTCTCTCACCTAAGTACCCAGTCTCCAGCCCAAGAGGGATGTTTTAATTCAAAATGGAGACTACAGCACGGTGTGCCATTAGCCTCACAGAAGGTTTCAATCAAAAAAATGAAAGTAGTTCATAGTCTGATGCAGACTTTTCCTTTGGTCTGTCACTGTAGGTCACTTCTGTTACTGCCAGCTTGCACATGGAAGGAGATGCCCCTTCAGATCAAAGAAGAGAAAGATGTAAAAGCACACTGTCTCCTTTCAGCTGTTCTTTATGGGCAACCAACAACTTACACTACTAGATTCGCCCAGTCTGGTTACAAATACAAGAGTTTCTATATAAGTAGACAAAGCTGAAAACACTCTTCTCTGGTGCACTGTGCATCATAACAACACTGACTTTCAGAGTAATAGCAGTCGGCTGGCCTGGCTTTTAGAATGAAAATGGGAGCGGCAGATATGCAAATCACCTGTGGTTTTTAAAGTGGCAAACTGTGCTGGTAGGTGGGCAGAGTAACTTCTTTTTGACTCACAGAATGGAAATTGTATAGCTTCAGAGACACCTCGGACCAGACTTTGCCCCTGTCTTTGAGACGGGGTAGAATTTGTTATGGATAGACGCACAACAATTTGGCTGAGCCGCTTTCAGACACATTATGGAAACAAATTTCTTTTCATCTTCTCCCGTCTCAGACACACACGTGCATTTGTTTCATTGCCACAAAACCAAAGCTTCATTAATCACTGCAAGTGTTTCAGACCGTCTAACTTATCGCACTTGGTTTTAATGGGCCGATTTTTTTTTAAAGGATTGCTTGCATTATACAGGTTTGCTTTAAGAAAAATCCCTCCAATACGTTCCTCCTCAGAGCAGCATTTGACAGCAAGAACTGCCTCCTGTTTCTTATCATGCTTTTTATTTTTTTTAAATGCTTGACACAACTGGGCAGGGTAGACAATCTGCCGACTTTCCATTTTCCAACACATGATACTTTTCAGCGGCAGCTGTTAAAAGGAAAGCCCATGTCCTAATCAGAGTGTTTTGCCTGTAGCATTAGACATTTCAGAAACACTGAAAAGCTGAAAGGCAATGGAAGATAACTTGGAAATCATGAGCTGAAATGTACATTTCCATTTCTGAGATGAAATTTAAAATATATTATCGTGAATTTAAAACAGTATCATCAGCCCGCTTGACAGCTCATCTTGCTGTGCTGCTACTGGAGGGACAGGGGCTGGAGCGCAACCTTTGGATTCGCACGTCTTTGACATTCAAAGGCTGGATGGAGCTTTGGGGCGGAGACGCTCTACAGGGAGGGTGGAAGGTTTCTGTCGGAGGAGCCCGCTGACTTTGTATCACTTTGAATGCCTGATGACAGGTCATCATTATCATTTTAAAGCACTGCTGACCCACGGAGTGGGGAAGAGAAATAGAAACATAATGGAAGGAAAAAACGGCAAGACAGGCCCTCTCGAAGGGCTGTGATCAGATACAATAGCCAACCCCACTGAGAACATAATGGGTAGCCTGGTGCACGGGAGCAGCCACGCGACTAGGCATTAGGAGTTCTTTTGTTCTAATTCTGCACTTTGCAGCTGTCAAGCTGTGTGGCTTTGCACAAGAAACTTAGTCTCCACATCCAGGTCATACCCTCCCATGGGAAAGCAACTAGAAGGGTCTCTGAAGGAGGAAGTACCACACAAATCAGTTTGCTGAGCTCGCTCCTGTTGTCCAGCCACTGGGATGAGTCTGGCATCCCTGCAGATAAAACCCACAGGGCCACTTCTAAGTATGAGTGGGTACCATAAAGATGGCTCAGCCCCTCTTATACATGAAAGGAGGAAGACATGCAAATAGAGGATGTAGTCTGTGTGCAGAATTAGGCAGGTATCTTAGGACACTTGTCCATGTGGCGCCTCTCTTGTTTCCACCTTACACTCTCCTGTAAGTCACTTACTGTGACTACCAGGGTGCTGCATATATTACCAGCTGCTTGCAGATGCCATGTGCTTGTGTGGAGAAGTGGAAAATTCAGCTGAGAACTGCTCTGCTGTGCCGAGAGACTCCTCTGCTGCTGACTTCCTGGCCTACGAGTTACTCAGCCTCTTCATGTTTTGATTTCCTTAGCTGTAAAATGGGAGCAAACAATATTAGCTTCCCTCTCACTAGGGTGGCAAGGCTAAATTCACAAAAGTTACAAGAGGCCTTTGAAATCCTGAGATGAAAGGAGCTTTAGAAATGCAAAGCATTATTATTTCATGCGTGCATCCTAATATTGTCATTAGAATAAGCCTGAAGCAGAAGTTCTCACTTGCACAACACTCCTGAATGCTTGCAGGCAGGGGTGGCCTTGGGGACAGCAGCCCAAGTTCCCTGTACAGGTTAGAAGAGCACATTTGGAAGGTGGTGACTTGGCTGCTAAGGAGACACGCTTTGCAGATAGGATTTTGAGATACCTTCACTTGGTTGAGAGGTGGAACAGTAATGGCAACTGGGGAAGAGGCTGTTACACAGCTTTCCTGGAGTGATGAAAGATGCTGCTGGTGCTGATTTACACAAAGAGAAAGAGAAGAGGAAGTTTCAGCAAGCTGCCCATCTGGAATGGGGATGTCTCAAGGAAGATTAAAACCAGACAGCCTGCTGTGACTACTCTCTCCAGCTCCTATTATAAACAGCTTTGCAATCCAGCTAGGGAGTTACTTAGAAGACATACAGCGCTAGAAAACAAAGCAGCACAAAATGGGGAAATGAGGCCGCAGAGCAGAGGCTGTTTGTGCAATGACCTAAAACTCTGAATACAACTTAGTGTGTCAGCTTCGTCCTGAGACTGAGAATGTTCACAGTTCAGACTTCATTATTCTTTCTTCTAAAGCAGCTGGAACATCATCTCTTCCTGCCTTAACAATCATACTAACCTGACTTTTATTATTGACTCTGCAGTGTGATAACATAACGGGGGCTTTGTTATGGTCGCAGCAGAGCTGCACTTGCGATGTTAACCAAGGACAATGTCCTCTATTAGTGTGCGTACTCCATCTGGAAACGTTGCTTCTCTAACAATAATTCACCACGGAGAACATGAAGCAGGAAATACTGCGTACCATTGTTCATAAGAGAGGTGAAAACTAGAGGTTTGGGGTATGGAATCTGATACTCAGTCTCTAGATCCGGGGTTTGAGCTCAGATTCCTGTCTTAAAAAATAAAAATAAAAAGCACAAGTGATAATGGAATCAGGCTCAACCTTTGCAGATCAGAATTGAGAGAGAGAGATTCATGAAACCTCTCAAGCAAGGCAGTCATCAGTGAGGTGCTCCAAAATCACTGGCGTGACGGAGAACAGACACACTTCTCCATCTGGTCCCATTGCTCAAAGAGGGAGTAGCAGGCTTGCAGAATAGGCATCAGGAAGAGATTGCTCACTTTACTATTCTAATATAATAAAAGCCTTACCACTTCCGTCTGTCTGTCTGTAATGCTCTGGGCCAACTGTGCATGCGTGGCCCGGAGCCTTAGGACAGACAGACAGACAGGTGGAGGTGGAGGTGGGGCTGAGGGGACAGGGCCAGACTATGCTCCCCTCTGCTGGGACTGGCTGTGTGGGGGCGTGGCTTGCTGCTGTTGGGGGTGTGGCTTGTGGCCATGCAGGGGCAGGAGGCATGCCATGCCGCCTCAGGGTAGTGCAAGGGGAATGGGCAGTGGAGCCCAGGCAACTCCTGTTGGCTGCAGCATAAGGCTGTGGAGTGGGGTGCGTCCCCCATGCATGCTCCCCATGCAGCACCCTGCAGTCATGTGTGCAGAGGGGTGTGCTCACCCCGTGGCCGTGTGTGCAGAAGGGCGTGCTCACCCCGTGGCCATGTGTGCAGAGGGGCGTGCTCACCCCGTGGCTGTGTGTGCAGAGGGGCGTGCTCACCCTGCAGCCATGTGTGCAGAGGGGCGTGCTCACCCAGCAGCCATGTGTGCAGAGGGGCGTGCTCACCCCGCAGCCATGTGTGCAGAGGGGCGTGCTCACCCCGCAGCCATGTGTGCAGAAGGGCGTGCTCACCCCGTGGCTGTGTGTGCAGAGGGGCGTGCTCACCCTGCAGCCATGTGTGCAGAGGGGCGTGCTCACCCCGTGGCCATGTGTGCAGAGGGGCGTGCTCACCCCGCGGCCGTGTGTGCAGAGGGGCGTGCTCACCCCGCAGCCATGTGTGCAGAGGGGCGTGCTCACCCCGTGGCCGTGTGTGCAGAGGGGCGTGCTCACCCCGCAGCCGTGTGTGCAGAGGGGCGTGCTCACTCCATGGCCCCGTGTGCAGAGGGGCATGCTCACCCCACAACCGTGTGTGCAGAGGGGCATGCTCACCCTGCAGCCATGTGTGCAGAGGGGTGTGCTCACCCCATGACCATGTGCTGCACCTGGCTGGCACCGTCCACGCTCCCCTGGGTGTGTGTTTAGCTGGGTGTGTGTGTGTGTGTGGCTGGGTGGGTCTGACATGTAGCTGGGTGTGTGTGGGTGGGTGTTTCAGGTGTGGGGGGGTGCATGGGGGGTGAGGTGTTATGCGCGGCCAGATGCAGAGCAGCGACAGTGCAGGGTGGTGGGTGGTGGCGCTCTGTCCCCACCGCCCGCCTGTCATTCTTGATGGGCACTTTGCTAGTTGCTTGTATAAGCCCACAATTTATTTATAGTCACCAGCAGTTATGCTGGTGGCAAAATGCGGCCTGAGGGCCACATGTGGCCCACCAGGCCATTTTATGGGGCCCCTAAAAATTTAGAAAATTAATATATATCTGCCCCTGGCTGCCTGTAATGTGGTCCTCGATGGCTTGCCAAAACTCAGTATGTGGCTCTCCGCCCAAAATAATTGCCCACCCCTGGGTTATGGGCTTGATTCTACCACTTTTGCTGATGTGGAGTAACAGCGTGCTAAAAGACTAACCCTGTTGACTTTTCTAATCAGTCACAGAGGAAGGTACTACTTCACTGAAGGGGAAGCAATGGAATTGGCCCAATCTAAATGTTGTTAGTGTGTTCAGCACTGTACACACCTGAGGAAAGCACAATCTTTGCTTCAAGGAGCAAGCACAGCCTAACAACTGCTTTCCTTTAATCAGTTTTTCTTTAGCCATTTTATATTTGCCTAGCAGTGTTAGATTTGATTTTCTCATTTTGGATGTCCCCTGGGCCCTGGGTAAGATTATGATATAACACAGAAACCTGAGTTTCTCTTTTCCAAGCTGGCAGCCTACTTGGAAAACAGTGAACATATTTTTCACCATTATGCATCTTGCATCTGACTCTGTGGTTCCTCTTTTTATGAAATAAATGTTTTGGTCTGAATGTTAAAGACAAGACAAATGTTCAGGTCCTAAGGAAGAAATAAAATCCACTAATCCAATGTGGGCTCTATTTGCTTGTTGACTACCAACCAGTGTGGAGAACCACATGAGCTTCAAATGGGATTAAAAAGTAACAAATAGGACATTTATTTCAATTTAGAGTCTTATTTAAGTCCGTATTCTAGTTACATAAATAGATAATTGGACATCTGGCTAGAACTCTGTGATGTACACAAGCTCTGAAAATATTGTTAATCTTTAAAATCAATATTGCATTTAGGAAATTGCTTACCTACCTGTAGGTCTGTGACTATCAGTTTGTCCATATGCCATTTCGTGAGTCATTTAACTATGTAGGAAAAGACAAGACATTTTTTTCTGCTTATTGCTCCTGGCCCACTCATACCAACCCTTCATTCATTAGTGTATAAATTATGTTACTTCTATTTACGCACAGCAAGTTGAAGGTTTACAGGAAAATGTGCAGAAAGAATTCACATAATTGGGATCCAAAGGATGGTTAAAAGTATCTGAACAAATCCAATCGATTTATGTAACGTATGGATTTGTAAGAAATGGACAGCATAATATGACTCTATCAGTCTAAGATACAACAAGTCCTTCCAAAGTCAATGATCAAAAAAAAAAGAAAAAAAGAAAAAAAAAAAAGAAAAAAAAATCGCACTGTTAAAATAATAGGCTTCCTTCACATAAGAGTTTGATGGCTGGAAACAGAGATTATGGAAATAAAACAATGGCTATATTGTCATTTCCTAAAGCTGCTGCATTTGATTAGCTTTAAACTGTGTTCACTATTTTGACAAAAAAATGTATTTGCATGTTACAGAGAGGCTGATTAACAATGCCTGCCAGGCCTGCCAATAGATGGTAGAGTTACCCTAGGCAAAATTTATATCTATATGCTACAGCTTTTCTTAATCACAATCCAGGCCATGCATTCAAGCTACTAGCAAACTCTGAGGTCTATAAAACAATTGATGGCGGAGTATAATGCTAGAATACAGCAGGACTAAAAAACTCAGGGAAGGGGGACTTGACAGTGTGCATGGGCTGGCTCTTCTTTCACAGACAATGGAAGTCAATTCAGTACAATCCGTGGTACTGCTGTTCCTGGCAACCTTTTGGAAGACATGCCACAAATTAGCTCCATACCCTTTCTGAGTGCTGCTCAGCTCCCCTACCCCTGCCTGATGCACTGCTTGGCTTTCTTCTCCCTACCCTGTGCTACGAGCCTGTTGTTCTGCTTTCTGCTCCCTGCCCTATCTGCCACTGTGCTGCTTCTCCCCTCCTCAATCTGCCGCATATCATGCGCAGAGGCTACCTGACACTTGCAGTGCTGCAGGTTGGCCACCCCTACCTTAAGGCATGCTTTAGTATGCTGTTGTGTGTGTACTGAGACATGCCCTGAGCTCCCCTCTTCCCCTTTACATTCAAGCTCGGATGCAGGGCCAAATCTTCCCATTAGCCTCGAGGGCCTCAAGCACTGGGACCACTGGCCCCACCAGGCGTGGCACTAGTCCTTATACATGAGCGGATAAAAAGCCATCAATGCCCCCAACTTCCTGGGTTGTGATGTTGAACCACTGCTGTCTGAACCACCTTACTGGCTGCTTTTTTCTTCTTTCACTACAGTTTGATGCTGAATGCTCCATGGCCTGGCAAACTTTCTATTAACTTCAGAGGGTAGCACGATTTGGAGGTTGCAAATACATTGTGTGTGTGTGTATCTATCTATCTATCTATCTATCTATCTATCTATCTATCTATCTATCTATCTATCTATCTATCTATCTCATGTATATATATTGCACATACACATATCCTTGTACTAAACATGACTTTTCTTATTGATAACACAATAGAGGCTTGATTATGGTCTCAGCAGCACTGTGTATATGTATGTATACACACATATACACATCAATAAACATATATTAAAATTATATCATAATATATACACACTGAGTTATATTTATCAATGTTTATATTTGTAATTATATAGAAAATTGTATCTAATCATTATATATATTTACGTGTATATACGTGTGCGTGTGTATATACATATATACAATGCTGGTGAGAGCTTTTGTGCTCCTTTTTTGTTGTTGCTTTGGCCAAAACAAAAGCACTGACTAATATATATATATCAGTGGGCACAAATGTCGTTAAGACATCCACGTGTATGCCCTTCTCTGAGTCTTGTGAACTTTTTCTTCACTAAGCTACCTTGGCCTCGTCGTCCTTGCAACTCCCAGGGGTCATTATTTTTCCTGACAATAATCCCATTCTGTCCTATGGAGGTTCTTACACAGCGCTCATCACTGCTTTATTCAGATAATCACACTGGCTGAAATTCACATCTCTATGCCCACAGCCAGCACAAAGCCGATAGATCATTTCCAGACCAATTCGAGCTTCAGAGTGTATATCAGGGACACCTGCCTGCAGCTGAACTCCACCCACTCTCTCCATAAGGTTACCGATGAATTTTCTTTTCAAACAAAGCTGTTTGATTAATTAATGACAAGCAGATCTCAGAGAATCCCTCTCTTTGATTGCCTTTGTGCGCTCAAATCCTTTTGTTTTTGAAAAACTGCAAAACAGAACTGAAAGAACTGGTGCAGCATATAGGCAGACTGAAATGGAGTCATACAGAAAGCACCGCCAATGTATTAAAAAAAATGGTAAGGCCATTTTATCAAATCCAAGGCATTTTGCGACAATTGTTCTGCATCTTCTCACCTGAAATAAATGATCATATTGATTTTGAACTGAATTTGCAGATTGACTGTATCAGCCAATTTGGCTGTATGCTTTGGTCCGATCAGCTGTCTAGAAAATGCTGCTAATGCCACTTAGAAACAGAGTAGCTGGAAGGTGGTAACTGGTGGATTGTAAAGTGAGTTGGAAGATTAGCCCAGAATCAATGCAATGCCATAATAATAGATGAATATTTACAGTAGAGGGTTGTTTTGCAGCTGAATGGAAAATCCAGGGCTTTTAAGTGATAAAGCAGTGTGGGATTGATGGAAAATCTTTTCAATTCTTCATTCTCCAACGACAATTAATTTGTCAATTTTAGCCAGGCAAGATGGCCAAATGCAGCAGAAATGTCAGATCATCTGTTATGTGGATTCATCTAACAGCAAAGTTGGTACTTTTGAGGTCTGCTAACAAGATTCAAATGCTCAGGAACAAGACCCCTTTCAGAATCCCTCAAAGTCTTTCTCATCGTGTCTCATCTTTTGGTGCAAAAAAAAAAAAAAAGCAAGCTCACATCATGCTGAGGCACTGAAAAAATGCAAAACTCTGAAAATGTGGGAGTGAGGAGAGATCATCCTTCACTGTCAGAACTGACATGTCATTTCAGAGATGATTCTCTGAATCATGAACTCAGGCTGAAAGAGGTTTACTTAGCAAGCAAGTATACACACGAGCGTGCGGGGTGAGGTGATGGTGGTTGTGTGATTCTCCCCTGCTAATTTACATTTAATAAAATAAGTAAAAAGCTCAAGTCTACATTCATTTAAAAAGAGGATAAATTCCTAAGAGACTATGAACTCTTGTCCCACAATGCCTATGTGTTCTGCATACATCATGGACTCCGTTCTGTATACGTTGCATTCACATAAATGTACCATTGGTTGTAAGAGCTTGCGCCTCTCACGGTAGATCGCATGACAATTCCCTGACATTATAGCGTGACAACAAGAATAGCATACAGTCATTTTTAGCACAAGGCCACGGTATTCCCAACACTGCTCGGGCACTGTGGAAGAGTGGCTGGGCAACATAAAACTACCAAATGTAAATAGGCTTGGCAGAATTCAATTTTTTTTTTGAAAATAATTTTGACGGATAATATTGACGTTTATTTTTAAGCGTGTATTTCGATTTGTATTGATTTCGATTTTCAGGATTGCGTGAAATTAAGGGCATGGTGGGCAGACAGTTTAAGGGCCTGCTGCGAGAAATGTAACTACAGTAGGGCTGCTGCCAGCTGAGCGGCACAGCTGCCGTCAGTCCCAGCTCTGCTTGCTGGTAGGTCCCTTGTCCGCTTTGTCACTTCCTTTCCGAAACGCTGATTATGTGGAGGGCTGAGGGCCCTGACCCTGCTCGGGAAGAGGGCTGTCACCTGAAATGAGTAAAACTTTCCACATGTCCATCATCTTAGGATCTCCCAAGCAAAAATAGAAGTTGGCGCCTATGCTTCCTCTTCCTTTGTTCCCAGTCCCCTGGGGTTTTTGGGAGTTGCAGTCCAAACTACAGCCAGCTCGGTTCTGTAGGACTGCCCCTGTGTTGTCACACAATCCATCAGCCAAGGTTTGTCTACCGTCCCCTTGCTATACATGTCGATTATTAACGATGGAAATATTTTTCATTGGTCTGTCAGTGTGACATGAAATCAATGTTTATCAACATTTACTGATAAAATATTGAATCCTGCCAAGCCTAAAAGTGTATCAAAGTCTCAAAAAGATACAGCATGAAGCATCCCTGACAGACCATAAGCAGTGGAAGTGGACTTGTGGTCATAGGAGGCAACAGGAAGGGAAACCCAACGTGGAGGCCACGTCTACATGAGACACTGACTGCGCCATAGTCCTTGACTACTGCGCAGTAGTGTCATGCGGCAGAAAACTTGATGCAGTGCTACTGGTCTAGGGCTACTGTGCAGTCAGCATCACCAAAATCTGTTCAGCAATGCTTCCATGCAGTAACTCCTGCGCAGTCATTTAATACTCGTTTATACAGGTACCAAATGACTGCACAGTCAGTGTCTCGTGTAGACATGGCCAGAATTACCTTGACGGACCATATATGTCAGGGGTATCCTGGACAACTGTAAATTATGCCTGGCAGCCAGTGGTCATCAAGGGTTCATAACAACAGAAGAAAATAAGGAGGTGCCTTCTAACATAACAGAGGGAACATCTTTGGATATTGTCTCTTTGAGTGCACATTTGTTAACTTGGTTACAAGTAATAAGACCTTGGAGTAGTGAATGTGCGTTTAAATACCTTATTCCCTTTGCTTGTGTGTCTCTGCAGACTATGAAGCTTGCTTACCAGCATACCACTTATCTGACATTACTTCCAATGAGGGTTTGTGATTTGCATCCGCTGCAGCTTCTTGCAACACACAGCTTGATCACAGAATAACAGGACAGCTTTGGCAGAACTTGCTCAAAATCATTTCTGTATATTTTATGTGCATTTAATGTAGCCCTCTTCTAGCCTGTTTTAAGCAGGCCAAATCCTAGACTCACTGGGTGCATCTACTAAATAGCTCTGCAGACAAGCATCACTGTCTGCACATGCATCTATATTAGGGTGCAGAAATATTTACTAACTCTGCTGTAGGATAGTACTGTCCAGGACAAGTGCAATCCTACAGTGGAGTAGTTACGTGTGCTAACACGCACGTGTAGACAGTGACCAGAGCTGGCTGGGGCATGAGAGTGCCTGCTCGCCAGCCCTGCACTGGAGCACCCTCATGTCCCAGCCAAACCCTCTGCAGCACGCTGAGCTGAGGCTAGCAGGCTGAGCTCCTGGAGGCCTTACTGCTCCACCCAGCTCCATGTGCTGAGGTCCTGGGCAAAAGTGCAAGTGCTGTACCCGAGAGAATAAACTCTGGTGTGAACTAAGCCAGACTTTATTGCTACGTGCTCATTGCACATGTAGATGCACCCACTGACATCACTGGGAGCTTTGACTTGATGACAATGGGCCCAAGATCTGATTCTGTGATTGGGAAGTGACATTTCATAAAGTTATGACTGGTTGTTCATTATTCCACTATCAAGTATATTAAAACAAAAGAACACAAGATTTTGTTTTGGTGAATGCATATTATTTTTTTCTCTCCACCAAAACGGTAAAATTCAATGAAATCATCATGCACTAATGGTCCTGCGACCAGAATTTTCCTCAGATAAATTTGAAGTTACGGCAGAAACTCTCCAAAATTAAGGACATTTGGAGACAAACCTTTATTGCTTCCTTGTGTACTGGACATTGTGTGGGTTTCAAATCTACAAATTAATCTATTCTTTATGTATTGTAACCTCTGGGTAAAATGGGACAAGAAAAAAAGTTTCCAATTTTTAAAAGCATTGGATTGACCAGCTCTTGTTGGTTTACGTAGCAATCTCAGGGGAATTTGAACATTTGTTTTAGTATGGTAAATCAGCAGTCAGGAAGAAAAGTATTACAGATTTTCCATACTAAAACCGTTATCATCCACTCTCTAAATGGTCTTTTGATCTTCCAGAACACCAGTACTAATTGCGGGTGAATGGGCTGATACTTTCCATGACCACTTTCAGCATGGCTAATCATCGGGGGGCATTTCAAGGTTGAGAAAGAGTAGCAGCCTCAAGCTATTGCTTCTACTTTGGCTAATGTATGTGACATGATTCGGAAAGATGTCATTCTCAATTCAAATTGAAAATGACTTCCAACTCCAAATGGAACTTGTCTTAAAGTGTAAATATTTTTGTTGTGGTTTCATGCCTAGGTGATAGTGTGCTAATTTCCCTCTCATTTGCATGTTTCAAAGACACAGCATGGAGACACCGTCCTTTCTAGTTTGAACATTGCCATGCCGGTTGTTAAACCAGACACTTGGATTAGTTTATTTTAGCTAAAGTCACAGCGGATTTTGGCCTAAGGTTGTTTCCTCCGGTAAGTGGGCAGCGGCTGTGACCCAAATTAATGGCAGGAGAGAGAAAAAACTAAATACACCATTCTTGAAAGTCAAAGGTAACGTGACAATCAAGAAAAACATATCTTGAAAGACTTTACAGTCCCTGAAAAGAATGGCCATAAGTTGACTGAGAGTAGATTCAGGCTAGATAACAGGAGGCACTGCTTCACTGTCAGGGCGGATAGGAGCGGGAACCAACTTCCAAGGGAAGTGGTGCTCGCTCCTACCCTGGGGGTCTTCAAAAGGAGGCTAGATAATCACCTAGCCGGGGTTGTTTGACCCCAGCATCCTTTCCTGCCCATGGCAGGGGATCGGACTAGATGATCTGCTTAGGTTCCTTCTGACCCTACAACTATGAAACTATGAAATGGCATCTTCTTCATTTAGACTTAAAAATATATATTAAACACCTATCCTTTTGTCTGCTGTCTTAAATAATGAACACACCAAACTGTGCTTAAGTGAATTCCTATTTATAGAAATCCTGAAGCATGTGTTTGTTCTTGAACATGGGGTTCAGTCCCATTACCTTCTATGAGACTTAAGCATACGCTTAAACATGTGCTTAAATTAGGATTTTTGCTGGACTGGACCTGGTGCCTGTCTCATAAATTTAAAAAAAAAATGTGAATATGGAAAAAGGAGTGCTTGCAAATTATATTAGTGCTCAGCCACTCTCTTCAGCAGCCCGGGTACAGAAAGAAGAAAAATGGGTTTTGCACCGTGTTTGGGAGATTACTGAATCTTGGCTTCCAGTTGTATGAAGATGGACAGCAAGTTTCCAAGGCGAAGACTCCTTGCAGAGTAACCTTGCCAGCACTTTCTCTTCATTGAGATGCTTTTATTGAATTAGCCTCACCTTCAGGAATATGGAGTAAGACTATTTCAATAATCCCATGCCCAGTAGTACTGTGCTAATGATTCTCAGAGCCTCGGGAAGGAAATCTCAAGTACAGAACTTCAAATGCAAGCTAGCCTCATGCTTCCTTTTATCTCTATTGGATATTCTCCAGCTCTACAGAGCGACTCCTGGAGCTCAGTAAAGCAATCAGAACAGCATGCCGGTTATTCTGACATAACAAGAATGACACATTAATCTCACAGCTGGACATGACTAGTAGTGGCCAAAACTCTGGGTTTAAAGAAATCAAAGGAGCACGGCACCATTTATATGTCAGGCAGTTCAAGAGGATCAAGGGTACTGGTCCCCCCATCAGAGGACTTTGATTTTTAACACAACATACTTAATATGGCACAGGGATAAAAGAACATGTCATTTCTTTAGTATAAATTGTAGTTTTGATTTTTGAAAATTAAACCCAGCAGGTGAGAAGGGTCAACATATTTTTAAAGAGATATAAATGCTCGGTAATCTTTTTTTTATTATTATTTTTTCAACACTGCCGTTAACTGTAAAGCTATCGCGTTACCCCTAATGTGAAGCAACAGGGGTTCTGCTGAAGCAGACATAACTTCACCTTAAGTATTAAGTTAATTCCTATGCACCATATGGAGATAGCTCTCCCGTCAATCACTTTTGCAAACACGACTGCTTGTGGCTTAATTGTGTGTATCTCGTAGCATTTAACCAGATAGCATCTATTTTGACATTCATGACTGAGGAACGGGCTGCAAACATATTCTAACTGGGAGTGAGTGCAATGGGGCAGAATGGAAAGGTTTCTCTTTATCCGAGCTTTGCTATTAAGGTGACACATATGCACACCGATACCGATTGCAGCTGCACACTGTGAACAATTTTGTTACTGATGTTGCATAGGATCCTTCAAGCCTCTTTCACGGGGCCAGTGAAGAAAGCAAAGATTGCAAGCTGTGAGGCAGACCTGTGGCTCATCTTCTCCATGCAGGCTCAAGTACACTGTAAGCAAAAAACAAAGAGAATCCAGATCTGTTACAAGTAGTTGGTCACGTTCCTAGTGAATCGGAATAGGATGAAAAGTCCTCACATTCAGTTTACAGAAGACTGAAGTGCATCATGTGCATGCAGCATTCATATGTAGTGCTTTATCAGAGAGTCAGAACATATTATATATTAAATTAAACCATATATCAAACCAGGCCTGTATGATCTTGAAGGCCATGAGTGACATTTGGAAGGGGACTATGACCCTTTGGCAGCTCAATCCTTTTGTCGATGTGATTACGTGGTATTTTGCTTTAATGCTGGATTTATGTGAATCTAAGGCAAGAGTTTTTTCAGCCTGGGGAAAAAAGCCTCATCTTAGATTAGAGTTAAACAAGTGTGTGAGTCTAGGCTGGACTGGGGCATGAGACTGTGAGCTTCTTTGGAAGGGTCTGTTTGATGATCTGCGTGTGCTTGTAAAGCACATAGTACACATGGTTGATCTCATCTTGTGCATTTGGATCCTATTACAATTTAAAGAAATAGCCCACCCCCCCAAAAAAGAACCCCAAGATCTTGATGAAGATCAGCTTTTGGACTAGGTCAGTCCTCAGATCAAGAAGGAATGAAAAGTTTCATATCAAGGGGTTAGAACAATAGTTCTTTTACTTTTCATTTTCACATAGGATACCAGAAAGGTGACAGAGCTATTGACAGGACAAAAAAGAGAGAGAATTATGAAGGCAGACAAAAAGATATATCAAACAGCTCAGGAAAATATAACCATTACTGTCAGGTGAAGGACCTAATTAACACAGGTATCTCATTCTAATTGCATGGATCAGGCCTCGTTGTCTATTCACTAATCTGTATAGCCGTCCCTGGCATTAATCTTATTAATGGGCCCATTATTCTACCTACAAATTAATTTTCAGCACAGGACTACCTGTAGGACATGTGTACGTGGAGTTCTTTTCTCCGCATCATAAAAATAAGAACCTTTCAAAGTTCTCACGTTGAGCATCTATACATGTGCCGGGCATCTGCTGCAATGCATGATAGCTAATTAGCATGCATCAGAGGAGACTTGATTAATTGAGTCTGCTGGAGCGTGCTAATTGGCATGCTTCAGCAGCCTCCATGAAATGTATACTCAACATCCCCGCACGTCAATATGGCGGTGGGGGATGCTTTAACTAAAGCTCATCAAACGAGTTTTAGTTAAAGCACCCCTACTGCCATTTTGAAACACGGGACGCTGAATACACATGATGCTGTGGGTGCTTTAGTTAGAGCGGCTCTTGGAGCCACTCTAATTAAAGTGTCCCCCACTCTATCCCGGAGCACGTGTAAAGACGCCCATTAAGGCTCACATGTTCCAAGCAGCCATCTAATTTAGGTTGCTGTAGCATCGGAGTGACCAATTCTTGGTCCAGACTGCGATACTCTGATTTTGAGTAGCATTTTTATGGAACGAATGGTTGCACGAACTTCAGCGGGGCTCAGTGAGGTACAGCTTTATGAAAAGGTATCCTGGCAATTTTGAGATGTGCTGTCGATGTTCACCTACCAGCTCTGACAACCAGGCCCTGGAGCCAAGATTTTCAATGGGAGTCAAAAGTTAGGCTCTTTAGTCTTTATATAGGTATCAAAGTACGTGGCTTGATTTTTTTTTTTTTTTTTTTTTGCACCACTGAAGTCCTCAAGCAATACAGTTCTATCCCCTGATTTTTTAAGGCCCTTTCCACTCAAATGCCACATGAGATTTGAACATGGCAAGGTACAACTTAGTTAGCAAATGGGATCAGAATAGGGAGAAGCAGCTACAGACCTATAAGGAATAGCCACGAAGGGAGGGACACAAAAGGTTTTAAGAAAACTGCTGCCTTCCTAGAAGTTTTGCATGTTAGCGATATATGCAGATTTCATGCACCTAGTTAATCTTCCTTTCACAAAAAAAAAAAAAGAAAAGAAAAAAAAAGGACATTGTTACCTTGGCAACTATCGTATCAAATGGGATAGCTTGTGAATGAATTATACCGTACATTTATTCTTGAAGACAGTAAAAAGCCACTAGTTGTCACGTACAGTTTTGTATTTTTGCAAATATATACTGTATGATAAGCTATATTTTTTTAGTAAATATTAAAAATGTCCCTCTGCTAAATTCTTGTTTCCCCTTCTATCTTCTCCCATGAAGGGAAATACCTTGATGATGATCAGCAGTTGCTGGTCTTGCACTACCGATCCTGTTGTGCATCACTGTGAGCTGCTTCTTTCCGCTCCAGAAGTGTCTACATTTCAAGAGGAGGTGAAGTCTGCCAAGGGTAGTGGGATTGGGTAAGCTGAGATGTTACAAAGTCAAGCACTCGATAGCTGGCCCCTACAACCTTAATGCTTTTTGTAGACATGCATTATGTCTTTAATTACACGCTACTTTCTTCCCCAAAAGCCCTGCCTCATTCGATGCACAAGCGGACTACTCTTGCTCCTTATTTCCCTCTTCTGCGAGCTACTATTCTCTCTGTCTTGTGACCTCCTATCCTGCCTGGTCATCCATCATCCACCCTCCCCTGCCTGGTTATCCATCTTCTCTACAATTGAGTGCATGGTATCAGTTCACAGAATTACAGTCTGGTTCCATGTCGTGCCCTCCCACCCTTGCTGCAGGTGGGTAAGTAGTCTAAACCACCCCTTATTGAATGGTACAGATCTTACCATTGGGCTGTACACTCTTTTGTCTCTTACTGTGTCCCTGCGTAGCACTTAGCATCTAGCACAAATGGAGCCATGAACTTGGTTAGACCTTGTGGGCATGACCAACAGCAATAATCAATCCAGCACAGTGATCAAACGGTTGGGACAAAAATACATCATTCTGGAACTCCCTCTGCATTTAATTGGAGGCCTGGTTCATCCATAGAAACCTAGCAATAAATATAAGAGAGGAGTTAAAAGTGAACCTTCTCCCAGAAAGGACCCTATACCTAGGCCTTACAGAGTTATTTTCTTTTCCTCCTCACGTTGGCAGAGCTGGAAAGTTAAACACCTAATCACTTAGATTTCTATTAGGAACAGAAAGCGAAAATTGAAGTGACAGTAATATAATAGTACTGTATTTCAACCACCATTGACACCAAACATCTGAAGCTTGGAGCTGTCAGGAAGCCTAATAAAACCAAAATTGAAGTGACAAAAAAACAATTCCTTATAAAAGCTTTAATTTTCATGTAACAACTTGGCTTTGGCCGCTGGATGTTTCAACACTAACACTAATGGGAAAAGCATTCACAGCGGTTGTTCAAGGGCCATGGTGCGCCTGGGTGGATTCCTGGGGTTTTATTTAAATAAAAGCACTGAGTTTAGCTGTGTATGAGCCTAAAAGCAAGAAACAGATGTGGAGCTTTTAGTTTAGCAGTGGTGGACCCTCCTTGAGTACTTGAAGGCACTTAACTTCACCATGAATGTCACAATACGTTCAAGACTTGCAGTGATCCCCACACAGTGCCACTACCTTATGAGTGATTTCTTATATAACCTTCCAATAAGAGACATGAATGGAGATCTAATTAAAGTGTATACAAAAGTTGCACAGTAAATTTCTTTGATAATGTCAGCCTGGATTACATCTGCTCAGGAGAGCAAACAAGACGGCATACATAAAAGGTAAGAAATGTAAATGAACTGTGACACTCACAAAACCACGAGCTACTTTCCAGGGCACTGCCATGAGACTACCAGGGTTACTGAAGGGACAACGGTGCTGTTCTGTGGAAGCTTTCTCTGGCCCTGATACATTACAGATGGCCAAATATCACATCGTGTGACACTGTGCCGCAGGATCAGGCCTCCAGGTGCAATACCGCATTGCCCTGCCGAAGACGGGTGCCTTGCACTCATTGTGCCTGAAAAAGTAGCAGCCAGGTGTTCCCCTAAGTAGTAGTCTTAAACAGATCTGCTCTTTGAAGTGCTGTAGCTACAGCATGAGAGTGGTACAGGGACAGTAAAACCCTGCAACCAGCAGCCAGGTGGGGCGGGAAGGAAAATGATGAGAAGGCAGAATGCGCACCCCAATTTTTGCTCTCCCAGTCAGTGGGTATCCTGCCCGTGACTTCAATAATGGGAGGATTGGGCCCCATGTTTCTTACCTCTTTTAAATAACATCTCCTGATAGTTTTAGGAGGGGATCATGACCTATTCTTGTTTTACAGTAGTAGCCAAGATCAGGACCAGCCCCGCTTTGAACTGCAGGGTGTTGGAAAAAACCCCAGTAAGAAACAGAAGGTACCCATGAGCAGCTGAACTGGAACTCCCAGTCTGAACCCATTCAACATTCATCTGGACCAAAACTCATAGCTGTAGCCAATTAAATTGCCCAGGCACAGGTAACATCTTCCAAAGTACCAAAGTGATTTAGGAGCGTAAGGGTATGTCTGTATCTGTAGGCAAGGCAGTGCCATGCTGAGCTTATTGGCCTGTGCACAGTGCCACACGAGCACAGCTATACTGCTTCTGGTTCTGGTACTAGTACATGGTTTATACACAGAGGTAATACAAAGCACCGCTCCATGGTGCTGTTTCACACCGTACAAACCTTGAGTCCCACTTTTAGAAGTTACTTGGACCCCTGGATGCTTAAGGCATTACTTATCTAACACCTAGCTGGATCAATATATAACTGTACACATCAATGTCAATGGCATTTAGCTTCCAAGTTGCCTTAGTCACTGTTGAAAATTGGACTGAGGGTCTTCTGCAAGCTGTACCCACTTTTTCTATAATGGGTTGAACCCAGAGGTGGATCTGGGAGGGGATGCAATTGCACCCCCTTTTGATTTCTGCTCCACCCAAAGTTTAAAACCAAGTGCCTGGCAGTGGCAGCAGCATTTCTATTTAGGCAGAGGTGAGGGAGTCACTTGTCTTCATAGCTCGTTACAATCTGTCTGATTCCTTTTACATTCTTCATTCCACAAGTGTTAACGACCCTTTCTCCTTTTTTCAATGGTCTGAATGTTGCACCAATAAACCTATCCTTTCTTCTGCAGTGTTGCTGTCTGTTAGCTGCTCCTGGTAATGTAGTGCCTATTTCACAGCCCTGCACATGGTTTTGAACTCTAGCTAAACACATAAACTCATGTGTGGAAACACTGACCTCAGGTAAACATCCACTCAGGTGTGGACATACCTCTCAGCGAAGTGTTGAATTCACTGTCAAGAGGCTGAAGATGGTTTAATTATGTTTTATGAATCTGAAAGAGATTCATAGATTCATAGATTGTAGAGTCGGAAGGGACCACAATGGATCATCGTGTCCGACCCCTTCCCCTGGCAGGAAAGAGGACCGAGGTCAGATGACCCCAGCCAGGTGACTATCTAGCCTCTTCTTGAAGACCTCCAAGCTAGGTGAAAGCACCACCTCTCTTGGAAGCCCATTCCAGATCCCGGCCACCCTTACTGTGAAAAATTTCTTCCTAATATCTAACTTAAATCCACTCTTAACTAGTTTACACCCATTATTCCTAGTCACGCCCTGCACCTTAGTAAACAGCGCTTCCCCTATTCCCCTTTGACCTCCCCTAATAAATTTATAGGCAGCCACAAGATCTCCCCTCAGCCATCTCTTGTGAAGGCTGAAGAGATTCAGCTCTCTAATGACTATGGGACTAAAGCAACGACATCTTTTGATTAATTGTGGCCTAGTTTGTTTTATTTTTTAATACCTAATATCTGATGTTAATGGCCATTCCCATAAAGTTAGTTTGTTTTTGCTTTGTTGTTAAACTGAAGAACATAGCCCTAGGCCCCGAGTATATTAATAAAGCTTCCAGCTTTTTTACCTGGAGAAAAATGTGTTGCGTTTTACGCAATGAAGAACCACACCGTCTGCACTCCTCTTTCCAAAATCCTGGATCCACCCATAGTTGAACAAGAATAGAAACATCTCTGGACTCTGATGGACAATAAAAAAAAGCAACCTCTAGACCTTTATCTCAGCTTTGTGGCTCAGGCCCTGTTAAATTTTTATTTATATGCCCTCGTTATTACATTTGCTCTAGGGTGAACACTTCTAGGTTTTGTTTTTAAACCTCTGGGTTCTCTGACATTCTCTCTGTGCCACCGCTGGATAAAATGATGGAAAGTTACATGTTAAGAAAATCTGTTCAGTTGTAAAGCCAGTCATTAATAAGAAGCAAGATGGCTTTACCACAGGGGATGCCAACACTACTTGGCTGACAAGGTCCCTTACGATCCTGGAGAGATTTTAAATGGATTAAACAGGTTGATGTTGTCAGCTTCAATTTGCTGAACCATCTGACAGTGTTCCCAACAATTAGCATGTACAAAATATGAAAATATGTTACCTTTTAAATAAAATATTATGGAAAGCTGCCTATTATTTCGGGTTAGACACTGCCATGCCATGCCAAAGAACTTGCTTTTCCTTTAGAAAAAGCTTAGTCTAACAGCAGTCCATTAACCTTGGGTTAAATTTAGATTTTAATAAGTGTGGGTAGAGGAGTTTGGAATCATTAAAAGCATATCAGGAATCAACTTCAACAATGCACGGCTAAGCATTCTGCAAGCAGCTGTGGTAGGGCGGTTCGGGAAATGGCTGTGCTCAAACCTCAAAGCAATGGGCACAATGCAAACAGACAGGTAAAAGGCTGAATGGGAGAGAGAAGGAATACAGTTTTGAAGTCATACAGCACTTTGCATCCATAAATTCCTTCAAGTTCAGTTGTGAGCTGGCCCATGCAGGGAATCAAAGTCATCTGGTACCCATAACAGTGGGTAGGTGGTATCCACAACAGGGAGGCACGAATCAGAAGGGGTGAGAGTAGCAACCAGGGAAAGACTACACCGCTTTCCCTGGCCAGTTGCTTCCCTTGCCTATGGGCAATTGGGGGTGGTCTTCTGCCAACCACATCAGGTGGCCAACAAGCGAACCAAGATTACCAGGAAAGGAGCTGCCTAAATTCACCTGGGACCAGAAGAGGGACATCCCTACTCGGAAGAGACTGCAAGACACCAATAATACCCACAGCATTTCCAATGGGTGGCCCAGCCATGTACTCCCTATTTTACAGTTAAAGAGGTGACACGATTTACTCTAAATCTTGCAGGGTGCTGGGGACAGATGCAGAAGCAAGATCCTGATTGTTCGATGCTCAGGCTTCTGCTGAATTGGTGATATGAAATAAACCCAGCCGGAAAAGAGGAAGATGCAAATTGCAATCTTTTCATGGTAATACCTCTTTAGGTATAAGTAGAGGGCTTTATGTATTTATGAAGGTCTCCCAGACTATCTCCTACTGTAATTACTAAAGTTGTTTTGTTTTTTTGTGTGGACGGAGAACCATGAAATGCAGTTACCACCTCAAGACAGTGAAAAAGATCTTATAATGTCAGACAGACAGATACTGGAGACTTCAGGAATGTGTTCTGTAAAACAACAGCAGTTAAAAACAGTCTAAAATATTCCTGTTTTTTGACTAAAAAGAAATAAATCCCATGTGTACTGGCAGCAGGGACGCTGGTTGGATGGTTTGTAATCGCTGATCAGCTGTTAAACAAAGTATCGCTCAAAAAGTCCAAGCAATCTGAACACCCCAGAGTTTTATCACTGAATTTACAGTGGAGGTGGACAAAAGCTGCCGTTTATATGTTGGGCTAGTTGCAAGGTGCAGATGTGGCTGTTCTGCCATGCCATGATTAAGATATTTGTCCCATCACTGTGGCAGTGTCCGTGGAGCACCGTGTTGTAGCAAAACCCCCACGTCCAGCTGCTCCTACCTCCTTCCTCTCCATCTCAGCTGCGTATGGAAGGGAGTTGAATAGCCACTGTGTGTTCTTGATTTGTGGAGGGAGGTCTGGGAGAAGTAGATGGAAGTGTCACTTCAAATGAAGTCGGGAGAATGAAGTCAATGACGCAACTGGATGGCCAACATCCTTCCGCAGATTGCATCTAGCTCCATGTCTCCATTACCCAACAGCAGGTAATGAACAGACATGCCCACATCATGACCAGGCAAGGCAGGCAAGGAGGTGCATGACCAGGCAATGCCCAGCACCTCTTGACCACACTGTCTTCATTAGATCCAGGTCCACATTTCTCCACAGCTCAACAGAGGCCTCCAGGACTCTGGCTCAGGCCCACTGGCTTTTATAGCAAGTAAGCAGAAGGGCTAGAAGGGCACCATTGCATTGCCCAAGCATTTTGCAACTGAAACTTGAAGCTCATTTGCATTTAAGCAATAAAATATCCAACTCAAGCTTCAAAACCCCAAACCGTCAGTGTAGGAAGCTTTTGGTTTCTTCACAAGTTTTCATGCTGCTTCTCCTAGAGATTGTTTTGAAAAAAGACCGTCAGAATATCTCCACCAAGACACTAAAGAACATACTGGGAAATGTGAAGGCTCAGATTTTAATATAAATATAAAGTGACAAGCTGCTTCCTATGGTGTCATTAAACTTCACAGTTAGACTTTTTTGAAAACCAAATTACCATGTAAAAATATGCCTGCAATGTTAAAGTCGAGATGAAAACTGCTTATTTTTGTGTTTAGTGTAATCACCATTGGAAGGAAAAGTTTCTCCCGTTTAATATGTTTTTTTATGTACTTCTATATTTATAGCA
Organism: Alligator mississippiensis; assembly: GCF_030867095.1. Classification (NCBI taxonomy): domain Eukaryota; kingdom Metazoa; phylum Chordata; order Crocodylia; family Alligatoridae; genus Alligator; species Alligator mississippiensis. The sequence continues at coordinate 70,693,070 of NC_081833.1, forward strand.
GTTTCATTATGAATAATATTCATAATTCTGTAAAAACACATGAGGGTTATAAAGCAGGATAGTTTAAAATTTTTTTCATAGGCCAGGATAGAAGACGGAAGTTTTCCTGACACTGCTCCGCTTAGCCTACAGCGAGGAGGACAGCTGCACCAGGAGGCAATTGTTGCTTACAGACAGGTAAAAAAAGAAAAATTGCTGACATAAACAGGTATCAATATCTTTAAATAGACAAAGTGCACATGGCATATTTTCCTTGTCATGTCTAATACCAAGTAACCCCACTGACCACTGGATGTCACTGTTAAGTCACACAAACACCATGAAAAGAGCGTGAAATCTGCAGCTTTTCTTGGGCTTGTTGTTCCTTTTGCACTTTCCAATCTCACGGATGTTACGGGTACACAAATGAGGCAGAATCAATGCCTGTAGCTGGGTTTTGGAAATCTAACTGGGTAAAAGAACAGAGTTCTTATATTGCAGAAGCTTGCCTACTTCCGAGTCCGGTGCAAGGTTAATGATATTAAAATCAGCAAGAGTATCTCAATGTTAGGATGAAAGGTAAAGCAGCAAAATAACATGTCTCAAGTTCCTCTTTAGTCTTCCCTTCAAATGGATCTCTCCTTCCAAACCATCCGAAGCAAAGCAATTACGAGAACATGAGGGTTGGTCAATACTGCAAGGTGTGGATTTGTAGCCGGCTAGATATTACAAGAGACTAACTGCTATTGTGTCTACAGGAATGAAAGAGAAGGGGAGAATAATTCATCAGTACAAACTAGCTATTCTCTTACAGGTTCAATACTTAATCAGAGAAATGATTTGTAGTCCCACCTGGCTGTGTACAGCCCCTTTGTGGACAACTGGACCCTTCCCTCCTGATTGATTCCTGTTCAGGAGAGCATGGAGGTACATGCTTCAGACCAATTGAAGGCAAAGCAGCCATTTAACACGTACTTAAATTTAGGTGCTGCAACAACTGGGGCCTAAATGTGTAGTTCTCCAATGCTCCCCTTATTTTTCTTTGTGATTTGGCAAATTGTCTCTTTGTACCTCAGCGCGGCATAAATTCCTACATGTTTCCAGCACAAGTCATCTGTCCTTGAAATAGAGACAAAGTGAAATGAGCCCCTGCTGCTCTGGCTGCTTGTGCCGGAGTACGGGCCGGTTTTGCTGCGTGTGCCCCAGCAAAATTTTCTTCGAGAAAGGCCTGCTCTTGAATTGCCAGTGCACCGTGACAAATTGTGACTTCCAAACGGTTTCACGTCTCATTGCAAACATCTCTCACACCTCTCTGCTTGAGCAAGTCTGAATGCACGGGCTCCAGGCTCATTACCATCAGGCCAGAGCCTGAGGCAGAGGCAGAACAGCCCGGGGCTGGGCCCTGGGTAACAGTGGCAAGGGTTGGGCTGGCTGCGGCAGCTGGGACGGCAGCAGTGGCAGCTGCCTTCCCTTTGAGGAGACCCGAGGGCTGGTGCTCCAGTCGCGCACCACACATGACGCCACTCTTCTGATGTCAGCCCCGCTAATGCAAATCTGAGCAGCTCCACCGATGACACAGGGCTGAAAGGCATAGCTGAGATCGTGCTGTGCTTTTAAAGCTCTCCTACAGTGTGCTGCCGACAGACCCCTGGGGTGGCGTGTTATGACCATGCTTTGGATGTCAACCCGAGCTGCCTTGCGGCTACCTTGGCTTGTACCCACCAGTCACTTGCTGCCACAGAAGTTGCAGAGCAGAAGCTTCAAAAGTGCTTCATGAAGGGAGGTTTCATGCACACTGCCTGCAAGGGCTGGGAGCCTCACACTTCAGAGCTCAGATTAAACAGAGACTGCAGTGTCTCAGGGCATGGGCACACAAACAAGTAACCACAAGATAAAGGAGGCTGACTGCATTAGCTGCATTCACTGAGGAGCAAGCCACTGCAGGTGCGTTTTCATTCACCAGAGGGTAGGAGTATGTAGGCAAGCAATTGCTTGAAGTAGCCACCACGCTGCAAATCTCTAAGCTTGCTTACCTCCTGGTATCTTGTACATATTGCCTATGCCCTTGGGGACAGCTGCTGTCTTTCCATGCTAGTACAGCACCGAGCACAGCGCGGCCTGGATTACAAATAACTTGTGTAAGGTGTAGCCTTTTGGGGCCTGTGGGTGTGATGGCAGAGCAGTTAGGGTGTCTCACCGCAGCTCTAGAAACATGAGCTCAAGCTCTGCTTTGGGCCCATGTGAAAGGCCACCCCATCATTCAGCTCAGCCAGAAAGGAATACCTGGTGAGCTGAGCTGGGGAAGCAAAGGCGTCTGGAAATGGAGCTAGCCACATCCTTCCCTTGAATTGTAACCACTGGCTACAGAAACTGGCATGTCTCATGTCCGCTAGGTCAGTAGCACCCAACATTCAAGGCCAAATGAGTAGCGTGGGGTTGATCCATGGGACAGATCCCACATGGGGTTGGTCTATGGGTGCAAGCCAGCAAGTCAGCCAGACCCTGCGTACCTGCATTCAACTGTATGATGGCAAAATCCATTGCACAGAGCCACCGTATTCAGGCAATGGGGCTCCTCAGAGGTCCAGAAATTTGGTGGTAAGACAGCAACAGTTAACACCACTACCGCTCCTCCACTGCCAGGTTTCCAGATCTTTGCAGAGTCCTGTGGGCCAAATGACACAGCTCCATGGGCTGGATCTGGTCCACGGGCTGGGGATTAAGCCCCCATGCATTAGCCCAGTGGACTGCCAGGCTTGGAAAGATCTTTGACTTTTCTGGAGTGGAGTAGGAGTTGTGAGTGACATTATTTTATTGGAGAATTTCTTCTTTCTGGGCTGTTTCCCAGTAATATCAGCCCCAGATCAAAATCTGAACAGCAGGAAAAGCATCAAACCTGCTGTTCTGCTCAGGATAGAACAATATTTACAGAGACTGCAGAATTGCCAGTGGAAAATAAGAGGTGGTAGTGCATCGGGATCAACGCTCTCCTGTGTCACACATTTTACATTCTAAGTTCAAGTTCACATCCCTTATTCTCTTTGGCGTATAGATCCAAAATCAAAATTCTCCATTTTCTGTATTTCCCTTGATTGGTGTTGGCTGTAATAAAACATTGCAGCACTCCAACCTAAAAGCACTTAGTGAGCTGTTTGAGGCTAACCAAAGTATTTCACTCTCCCCAACTGCTGTCAGCTGAAATAATGACAAAATAGATCTCCAAAAAGGAGAAAGCACTCTCTTAGTCTCTGAAATACATTTTGAATATATATATGTACACATATATACACACGCACACTTCAAAGAATGCCATTTCAAACTTCAGTTTATGGCTCTTCTCACAGTCATTTCATCTAATTATTGGGGGGAAAACCACTGTTCTCATACACATCCTAGCTCTTTTCCTCTTTCTGTTACCTCTGACACAGTCATGATCATCTCAGCACTTTATCCAACCCCACACCCCCTTTGAAAAATAAATATTTGTCTCTGGATGCTACATATTGAAAGCAAAGACAAGCTGTTCATTGCAAGCTGAGGCATCAGAACCTGGTCCACAGCATTTTTCAGACTTATGCAAGAAATCTAGAAAACACCCACTTGTACTAAGTGTTTCTGACTTCATTTGAATCTCAGCCCATTAAGCTGGAGTGACAGTGAGATGAACCGAGGAGGGAGCTGAGTTAATTGCACTGATTGTGCTGACTGGGAAACTGGGTGTGGGTAGGAAGAACAGAACAATTTACTGAGGATATGCTGTAACGGGGTCCAGTCCCAGAGGGGCTGTGATACCCCTGGAACTCCTTTAGCCCTTATGAACTTTGCTTTCTTATGCTGTCTCTGGGCAAGCTCTCTTTCTCCTCGCCTGCCATGCCTTGCAAAGTGATAATTTCAGAAAAGGGAGGGTGCTCCAAGGCTTTCCAAGTCTGATGATCTCATGAGCACTGGTGCTGCTGCTTATTGCCTTAAGGGCCAATTACATGGGCTCCTTCCTCCCCAATATGCATGCCCATGCCTGGGAGATGTTGCCAATCAATCACGTATCATCAGCCAGTTTCCTGGGCCTTTGGGCCCAGTCTTATTCCATCTTGGCCCCTCTCTGGGTTTCGTAGCCCCATCCATCTTGGCCCCTTCCTGGACCCTGGGCTCTCTAGTCCCTTCTCTGCCCTGTTCCCAGGTCTATTGGGATCTCCTCCTCCCCTTACTCCCTTCCGTAAACCTCCAGAGTTGTTCCCCAGCTCAGATGTTAACTAGGAGCCCGGCTGCCCAGGACCTCCTCTCTGTGTGCCCCTCAGACCTAGACTGCCTGCCTAGTGCAGGCCCTGGGTTTATATGCTTTAAGCCCCTCCCCCTTCTGGTCAGTGACTCTCTAATTAGCCCCTGCCATACCTACAGGCTGCTTCTCAGGCTGCCTACCTTTTCTTAAAGTACCAGGAGCACCAGGCCTCCTGATAGATATGCCAAAGAGAGAGAAGGCTGGTGTTTTTGATTTCAGAGTTCAGCTGAGACTGTAATCAGCAATGCAGTGGGTATATCTACATGTGCACCCCTAAGGCAATGTAAGGTGATTTACATCACATTAGTCACCATATTTAGGCACGTTAAGGACAGGTCTACATGTGCACGTCCCTAATGCACCGTAAATATGGTGACTTTAGGGACTAAATTTGACACCAGCATAAAGCAAGCGTATCAAATTTAGGTTCTATTAGTTAAGATGCCATAACCCACATGTAGACATGGTAGGATGCCATAATGCTATTTTGGCTACGCTGACCACAGCCCAGCTCGCGGGGTACATGCTGCTGCCAGGAAGAAAAAAGCAGCGGCTGGTGTTGCTGGACTGAGCCAAGCAGAGCCCCCAGAAGCTGCTGCCACCTATCCCAGGGTCAGTGTCCTGCTGGCAGGGAAGCCAGGCGCTTGCCCGGGACAAAGGGGGCTGGAGCAGAGAAAGCAGTGCCAGGCACTGGGGTCAGATGCAGTCCCAGCCTGCCTGCTGTACTGGGAGGGAGCCCCAGCGTGGGCTTCTAACAGCACCTCAATCCTGCAACACCAGCTGCCACGTTTTGCTTCCTGGTGGTGCTCGTCTCCGGTCTGCTCTCATTTGCTGGATAGGGAGGAACAGGGGGAGGGTTTTAGGGCCCTGCCATGAGGACTATCCAGGGTGCTGACCAGGGCAGGCTGCAAGGGGGTTCACCTAGCAATCCACATTAAGGTGCCTTAAGGCATCCACGTGTAGACGTGCACCTTAGGCTAAGGCGCATTAAGTTTAGGAACGCATAAATTCACGTGCAGACATGCCCAGTGAGTGCAAAAAAGAGGGTTTCAGTGTGGATTAGGTGACATTTTTAGTAAAGAGTCTTATTAAAGATAGCCATTAAATACAGACTGCACAGAAAGTTAGCTGAGTAGGGCCCCGAACACTGGGAGATTCTGGAGAGAGCAGACTGCCACGAAGCAAAGTCATTCCACTAGGAGGGAGTTTCAAAGGGAACGTTCACCAGGGAGGCTGAGACTCTGCAGGGGGTAAAGGGCAGGAGACAGAAATGCACCAACAAGCAAAACTAGACGGTACAGGAAAAGAAGAAAAAAGCTATGCCTTGAGAAATTCATCGCCGGTGTCACAAATGATATTATTCCAATGCTAGCAAGGCACAGGAGAATTAGAGTGAGAAAAGTTTGGGAGAGGTCAGCAGGGCAACTGCTTGTGATGGCGCTAACACTGAAAGGCAGCCACTGAAAGAGATGAAAAAATCTGAGTGCTGATTGCACTGACAAGTGTAGCTCATAGGAAATAGGCTGCTATCCAGTCTCTTGGACACAGAGACAAAGGTGTGGGCGGTACCCAACACAGGAACTACCCAATAGAAGGTATTATAATAATTAAAATAGAAAGAACAGAGCTCAGATACCTGGGAGCAAAGGTGAAGGTAAGACTGGCAGAGGGGAACTTCTTAGAGGTCATGCCACCGAGAAATAGAATCAAAGGCAGGAGATTAATGATGTGAGTGATCTTTGCATTGATTCCCCAGTGGCATAGGGTGAAAAGGCAGGGATTCATCAAGGAATGGGAATGCTTTCTTGTGAAGTCATGTTTGGCTTCATTTCTACTACATGGCTGTCAACTGTCTGGGTTCAGACCTGGTGGAGATTTCATGCTGGCCTACCATCAAACAAGATGGAAAGAAGGCCTGTTCCTTTAACTCATGCGACCAGATACATATGTATTAAAAAAAAAAGGACACGAGATTCCAGTTGGTAAAAAAAAAACAAACTAGTTTATCTAGGGGAAAAAACCAGCCTGAGAGACAGATGTTCTGTGGGAAGGAGTACCAAGGAAAGCAGACGCTTGGAAAGAAACTTAGGCCTGACAGCGGGCAGAAAACTCAACCTGGCCCTGCATGAAGATTTGGCAGTTGTTCCAGGCACTCCAATTTGGGGCAGAAAATAGAAAAGCATCGCACTGTGGAGTGAGGAGTACGAGTGTCACCCTAACAGGCCTTTCTGTGCAGCTCCCGGGGCATGCCGCGCGCCGTTCTGCTCACCTCATTAAGAGAAAGACACGTATGAATTGGAGGGAGTTCCAAGAAGAGCTGCTGCACAAAAATGATTAGGGGGCTGGATAGATTGATTTATGATGAAAGATTAAAAAGGTAAGATTAAAGCTCAGCTAAATGACAAGGAAGGAGAGAGCGCCTAGAATTATTTGAAGGGTGTTAACTCACTGAAGAGGATGAATTATTTAGGGTGGAACAAGGGTAATAGGACACAAAAATAATAAATGGTCTCTTCAGAACTGATGTATTTGGGGTGGTTGACAGAGGGACGTAGACCCAAACAGTCATTCCCCACTAGTTCCCTGAGTGGACACTTTTAATCTGCACTAACAATGCCCTTGCAGGGTTTGGCTTGCTCCAGTTTGGAAGGGGATTCAGCTTACTCACAAAACAAGGATACCCTTATGGCCAAAGACAACGGGAGTCTCTCTGCTGACTTTAAGGGGCTTTGGATCAGGGCCTAAGTGCACATTTCAGGAGATTAAGACCCAAGCCATTAGCTGGTGTAAATCAAGGAGTCTGCAAGGACTTCAACGGAGCAAAGCTGACCTGGTCCAGCCAAGACTCTGGCTCCGTAGGTGTATCGCCGAGGGAACACAATCAGTTTGTGCATGTACAGGTTTCAAATTGGCATCTGGAAAAGGGCTTGTTCATCAGTGTTTGCCAAATGGAATGCTTCACGACAGCACTAATTAAAATAAATGAAACTTGACTTTTCAAGACGACAGTTTTCTATAGTGAAGTACAGTAGTTTGAAAACATCTTTAATTTAATTGCAAAATAGTTTCCCTGGTTATTTACTTAAAATTGTCTCCTCTTGCAGCTCCGAACCAATATTTCTGGATACACACTCTCGATTTCAACATTCTACATTATGTTATCGAGTTTAATCTACCCAAATCATTAACCCTCAGCAGGAAAGGTTTTTAATTATGTAGATTTACCAAGCGTTTTTCAGGAACTCTTTTATTGTTATGGGTTCATCCATAACATTTTTTTTTATTTTGCTCCTGCACAGTTTCAAGGATCAACATCTTTGAAGAGGCAAGAAGTTTCATCAGTATATCTTAAGCACGGGAAAACGGGATTGTGTCTTGGAAAGACTGGGAATTCTTGAAGAAGGATACCGACTATTAATTAGCCAGGTAGAAGATTAACTTTGACTTGTTAACGCCTGATTTTCCTGTACTCTGGACAAATTGGACTCCAATATAATTCAGTTACTTAGATATACATCAGGCTAAGTGATGTCTGAGTCATTTTTGGTGCTAAATGTAGTGATTATAACTTCTTCAGATGCAGTAAAGCCTTGCGGTCATTAACCTAGCTACATCAACATCATATCTCAGAATCATCGGGCTGGTTGCAGGTGTTCTGCATAATTTCAAAGCTGCTTAAAACATTGTGCATTTAGAAATGCAGTGGATTGTTATTCTCATTTCACTTGGGAGGGAATGGTGGGAAGAGGGAATGGAGCAATTTTCCATGGCAAAATCCAGGTGTGTTACACCGCAGAGAACAGACACAATGAAAATATGTCTGCATAGGGGAAGTGGGTTGATGCCAAAGATGATGAAGGAGAAACAGGAAAAAAGGAGGTGAGGGCAGGAGAGATCCATCATGCTTTTCCATTTTGCTTTTCCCGTGCATATTTCCTCTTCCTCCCTCCCTTCCTTCTTTCTGTTCTCTTCCACACACATTGTCTGCTCAACTACCTCTTCTTTTCAGAAGCTGAGGCTGGGTGGAGAAAGATCTACCTTTCTGATAATGGGTATTTCCTTGAAGACTTACCTGACGTACCTTTTTTGCCTGTAATGCTCTCTATAGAGTAGCAGACTCTGATTCTAAATGTCAATGGATATTCAGCTGCTCTATAAATAGTTGATGTAATCATGAGCAAGGTTCCTCACCATGGAATAAGAACATTGGTTGCTATGAATGTTAGGAAATCAGTGAGGCAAAATTAGCAGAATTGCAGCCTTCATTCAAGACATATGTAAAATTGTACCAATTTACCATCTGACTCATTGTCCAATCACTGAAGAAAAATTCTGGGAGCGAGACATGTAGTACACAATGGCATCTTCTCTATTAATGGCAACAGCTTGGGTCAGTGGCAAAGTACGTGTCTACAAATGAACTGACAACGCAGGAAAACAACCCATGAGAGGGATGGAAAACAGTGGAAAAGGGAACATGTGAAATGCAAAGAGTCCCCTCCCCCCCGCCCCCCCCCGAAAAAGGGAGACACTGAATTATTTTTGCTTGTGCAGCAAAATATAGAAATGAAATGAGAAAATGAAATAATAAAATAAAGACCTTTGGAGATGGCTGTGCATTTTAAATGAACCTGGAAGAGATCATGAGTTTATCTGCAGAAGATTCAGACTTAAAGACAGCCTCATACCTCAGAAGGATACAAAGGAGTCAAAACGGAGCAGAGGACAACCAGGACGAGTACAGCAGATTGTGGCACCTGGTTTAGTAGGAGCGGGGAGGGAGGGAGTACTCGGAAGTGTGCCTATGTGGGCAATCGTGATATTGAGGATCAAACGTGATGCGTTAACAAATGTCCTGATGTCTCACACAATTAAAGATGTCACGGAAAGAATCCTCTGCCTCTCAGGTATCTGCCTCATCATATCCCTCACCTCTCCGTCTTTGCCAGAGGTGCTGCATCCAGAATTGACAACGAGTCGGCTCTAGCCAATCTCTATTTGCAGAGCTGAAGCAGAGGGCCTGAACCTAATCTGACATATATCAGGGTGGATCAGGAGCAACTCCTTTGAAGCCAGTGAATCAGCACAAAAGCAACAGTCAGGTGCATTATTTCTCGATGTGGAAATATAACCCACTGTGCACTGTGTGTCTCATATTCCACTCCATGCCTAATCAATGGAAATGCCAATCTCTTATAAATACAAGACTGAGTACTGGAATGAATTCTCTTCTTGTTCCCCCCTCCCCTGCCCCCCCTCCCTGCTGCTCATCCTCTCCAATCCCTTCTCCTCCATCACCTCAACATCCAAGTGAAACCTTGTTTTGCTTAGACCAGGGGTTGTCAACCGGGACATCCGGCCACGTGCCACCCCCATATCTAGCCACGGGGGGTACACTGCTTTGTGGCCAGGCTCCTCACTTTCCACTTGTTATATGTCCAGAACCATCCCTTGAGAACATCTCACCTTCTCTTCCTCCTACCTGCTCACTCAGTGCTCTCCAATTTTGTTTCTGGTCATTGCATTCCAGTGAAATCCCCTTGAGCAGGGTGACTATATGTCCCAGGCAAATCAGGACGGTCCTGACTTCTGTTGTCCAGTCCTAGGTTGTTGGTTAAAAGTCTCAGAGTGGAGTCCGGAGGGGGTACCTCGGAGTGGCACGGTGCACCAGGCAGGTGGCCAGGCAGGTACCGCTGCTGCAATACATGAGCATCATGGATTGGCTGGAGTGGGGTGCTTGCTTGGACTGTCCTGGTTTGCCTGGGATATATGATCACCCTGCCCTTGAACAAATATATATGTATGTGTGTGTGTAATATATATATAATTGTAAGAGTAACAAGAATAGTAATTACTAACCTAATGATGCATGAAGAGGGACAGAAGAGCAAAGTCAAACAACTTTGCTGCAAACCACTTAAATGGCCTCTCTCTAAGAGGAGCCGCAGAGACCCTGTTTAGTCTCAGTAGAAGCAAATTGAATAATTTGTAACCCATACATAGTTCTTCTTGGACGACCTCCAGAAGTGGGATAATCCAGCCAAGAAGTAACAAAGGCATGTGTTCATGTCATTCACCGTTGTCCTGGGAGAGGTAGCATTTCCACCTCCTAGGTGTACCATGGCAACACAGTCCATATAGCCATAAAGCAGAACTGAATCTATGATTGAACTAATGTTTCCCTCCAAGATGAACCTCAGAAAGAGTTCATTTTTGGTAGCCCTTCCCTGCAATAGAGCTGGACCTCTATTGAAAAAGGCTCCGTTCACCCTTTCCACTGGTTTCAATGGTAGCTTGTGTCGTTCGAGCAACTGCATTTTCTTAGAATCACAGAAAATGAGGGTTGGGAGGGACCTCAGGAGGTCACATCTAGTCCAACCTCCTGCTCAAAGCAGGACCAGCCCCAACTAGGTCATCCCAGCCAGGGCTTTGTCGAGCCAGGCCTTAAAACCCTCCAAGGATGAAGTTTCTTATATAACATACCCCCTGTTATAAGGCACAAACCAGCCAAAAGCTACTGCCAATTTGAGGGCAGTTGTGAGCAGGTTAAAACTGCAGCTGCTGCTGAAGACTGGACTCTGCCTCTCCCTCCGTGCAGCTGGCTGGTGGGGCAAGGAGGAAAAGATGCAGCAGGCATCACACAGCACGTCTATGCTCCTATTCTGGGCACACAATCAGCTTCCTTGCTTCAGACACACATCCCAGTTTTGGAGACCTAACTTGTGGGAAAGGGGTGTGTGTGATATGTGAGTAAATGCAATTATCTTGTCTAGACAATAAAAGGCAGAAAATGATCTCAACAACATTAGGTGGCAATTGATGGTACCTCTGGATTACCTTAGATGCATTTACAACCTGATTTTCAGAGATGCTTAACACCTGAAGGTCCTATTGTACTCAACAGGAGCTGTAGGTGCTCAGCACCTGTAGAGAGGAGGCTCAGACTTAGTTTTATTATAACACCCATTCAGCAATGGGATCATCTAGCATTCATATTGCGTGAGTTCTCTGAACAACAAATTTATTCTTAAAAAAAAAATGCTTAGATCTCAGCAGGGAATTATAGAGCAGTGTCTTTGATGTACGTTATGGGGAACTGTTTTGAAAGGCTCAAAGGGTAAGAAACTCAGAGATGGATTCTCTTTTTGCATCACTATAAAGTGTGACAGCCATTGGGCCACATCTTCAACAATTATAAATCTCTGGAGCCCAACTGAAGTCACAAGAAGTTTGTCAATTGATAGCAGCCAAGGATCTCATTCCCTGGCCTTACACAAGTGTGCATCTGGTATAAGCTAGGAGAGAATTAGACCCATTATTTTTTAAAAAAGCAATGCTTGATTAAAGACATTCGGTGCAGTTTCAGAGAAGGAGTGCTGTCACGCTTCACTTATTTTACTGTTCTGTTGAACCATTACCACTGTGGAAATCTATACCCCATCTGAATTTTATCAACAATCCACAGCATGGGGTAAAGGGAGAAGGGCAGGTGCAAAAATGGATAGAAACCCCCTTAATTGTCTGGTAGCAAATGGAAGTGTAGTTTTAAGGCAAGCATTTAACTTACTTTTTGAATGCAAAAAAACATTGGCCCATAAGGTGCCTACAGGCACAGAAGTACACTCCTGAGAAAATGTTCAACTGAAAACTTGCTGATAACTGTCCAAAGCTTTGAGTCATGAATTGTGGGAAGTATTAGCCCATTGCAATGCAGCGGGAAGGAGAAGGAAAGAGTAATGAGCTCCTTAAGCTGTTAGCCAATTATCTTGGATGGATCTGACTCTTGGTTTTAATATATGTGAGCTGCAGGAAAAAGCACTTGTTATCATAAAAGATATACCTGTAAACATATTAGATAAACCATTGACATTATGTTCTCAGTACATTTTTATGAGCAGTTCCATAATAGTGCTAATGGCTCAAAGATAGCTATACAACTTGAAAGCATTTTAGGGAAAAAGCTGCATTTCACTTTATCGGAAATATACAGATCTACAAAAGGCGACAGCCTTGAGTGGCCAAGATCTTGAGCTAAATTACAACAGTCACCAATTAATACTCCAAAAGATTAGTACAGAGGAACTTCTATTATGAGCTGGGTCAGATAAGGTCAACGAACCTTAGAGCTGGATCAGGTGTTTCCCTGAAGCGCTTCAAATGACTTCCTGAACCCAACCACCTTGACAATGCTCACTGAAATAAAAGAGGCCACATCTTCAATCAAGGGTGCCTGTTCCTATATGTGCAGCATATACAATGCTGAGAGCTCATTTATGGCTCTAAGAGAGAGTGAGTAGCAGTATTTGAAAGTACAGTCCGGGGTCGGCAGTAGGAGCAATGGCCTTAAGGTGCAGCAGGGGAAATTTAGGCTGGAGATTAGGAAGAACTTTCTATGAGTGGTCAAGTGTTGGAGCAGGTGACCTAGAGAAGTCGTGCAACCTCCATCCCTGGAAACAGACACTTAGCTGGGCTGGTTTAGTCCAAAATAGCCCTCCTTGGAGCAGGGGGCTGGACTAGATGCCATTATGAGGTCCCTTCCATCCCTCCTTTCCTATGATCCTGCAGTCTTCAAGCTTTGATGAAAGCACTGTCTTGGGGTGAGAAAGGAAGGGTCAGCAATAGCACCAGCTCTAGAACAGGTGGCACATGCAGTCCCACAGCTCAGCACCCATGGGCCGGTTTGAAAAAACATGCATTGAGTCCGCTCATTTTTCAAGTGTGCTGACCTGTTTTTCACAACGATTTATAGATTCATAGAGCATAAGGGGCTGGAAGGGATCTTGGAAGATCATGGGGTTCAGCCTCCTGCACCAAGTAGGAAAGACTCCTGGGGTCAACTGCACCCAGCAAGGTGCCCGTCCAGTCTCCTCTTGAAGACTCGTCCAGTCTCCAGTCCTCCAGGGTAGGCGATTGCACCACCTCTGGAGGGAGCTTATTTTACTGTCTGAACATCCTAGCTGCAAAGTTTTTCCTAATGTTGAGCCTGAAACGGTCTTCCAGGAGTTTGTGACCACTGCTCCTGGTGAACCTGGTGATATCCTGCATCAGGGAGCTCCACAGATTAATTTTGTGTCACCTACATTTGTCACCTACATTGTGTCACCTGCATTTTTTTTTCCTGTTCTTCATTTTCAATCTGTTGCCTTTTTTTTTTTGGTTTGCTTGTTTCACTGGAAGTTCCTCAGTGAAACCTGGGCTCCTTTGACATCAACAAGAAGTTTTGCTATTGATTTGCACCTCCCTGGTTCCTTCTTTGGGAGAAGGCAAACAACTTCTGTTGTATACCCTCATCAGACCTGCTCTAGCTCTTGTTTCCATACTGAACCACCATATTTATAGAGTCTCCTTGGATGGAAGCACCCGCCCTGTCATGAACACCTCAGTGTATTACTTACCCCTTCCTGAAAACATCATTCCTTTATGCTCTTACTTGACACAGGTGTCAGCCCTTTCAGACGCTGAATACTAGTGTTCCTCCTTCCCATTTCTTTTTGCACTAGAAAGCAGAGGCATGCCATTGAAGATGCAAAGCACCTGCAGCTCCTGCGGTTATCACCTGGCATCATGGATCCTCAAGTGCATCTGCAAATGAAATGCTACTGCTTCCCCGTTAGAAGGGGCAGAAAATACCCCACCCCACTTTTTCTCAGCACAGTTCACCCATAACTTGTTTCTCCACGTAGGTTCATTTGCTTCTGTGCCTACTAATGTCCATCTTATTTGGTGGAAAGGAAGCAGGTTTTTAAAGAGGTTTATAATTCTCTTCTCTGGTGGGGGGGGGGGGGAATCTAAATATAGCCTCTGAAACAAAAGACAACAGCACGGATAAGTAAAGAAGCACAGGTGTAATTTCTGGGCACAGTAAGAAGTCTTTTTAAAAGGTCTTAAATAAGTAGTGTATATGTGTTTACCACCACTGCAGCTGACGTACAGCCGCAGGAGCACTGCACTATGGGGATGAAATGAGGGCTATTGAACACTGGGAATTGTCGCAGCGTGTCAGAACAAAATTATTTAGCACTAGGGGGTTCTCTAATTTTAGTTTCCTTCGGAAAGAACAGCAGTCTCTTTGTCCGGCTCGCACACAAGGATTTCTTTGCAGAGGGCCAAATGCAACCCGGGGATAGTGCCTTTGACCTCAGTTGAAGTTACTGCACTGAATCCCACCTGGAATGTGAGAAGCATTATTGGCAAATTGGACTTTACAAGCAAATAGGGGCAGAAGATCACTCAAGGCCTTTTCTGACTTCGTCTCTGCTTCTTTTGCTCTCTAACTTGTTTTAATTGTCACAGCGCTTGCATTTGAGAATAGATTTTAAAATGGAAAATGGGCTTTCAAAGCTAGAGTGAAACTCCAGGGAATCTGCCGCCTAGTAAACCACCAGGCTGGTGAAATGACACAAATGTTCCCAGCAAGGCCAGATGAAAAAAACCCAGTGATGCCATCATGTTCTGTGGTGGTTGCAAGACCATCATGCATTGCAGCTGGGTTTTGCCTGGCCTTGTTCATCCAGGAGCATCATCCCCCGTCTTCAGAGCCCAGTGCAGATTTCATTGAGGACTTCAGAACAAAGCACGCGTATCCAAAGTGGCTAAGTCCTGACTAAGGACTGTTCATACATAAGGTATGTAGGATTGTGCCCACACAGCTTACCCACCTTAAAGGGCTTGATCTTATTCTCAGGGAGACTAATGCCAATTTTTCCATAGATATCAGTGACTGCAGGATAATTCTGCCTTTCCCAAATTGGGTCTTGAAAGCCTGCCATCCTGCGTTCCAGCCTTCGCAGCAAGCCTGACGCAATGGCTGGGCTGGGAAAGGTCTGCACAAGGTTTGACGCTGCGAACAAGGAGTCTCACTAGAACAAGTAGTCCCATTAACTTCCACACAAGCAGAGTTTGCCTGGGTCATGCTATTAGCTGTACAAAACCCCTGGGTTTATAATGTAAAAACTCAACTGACCTTTAACTACAACGAGTGCTAGTAAAAGAGAAGTGTAACAAGGTTGCTTGGATTTGCCCTGATCGCTAGCAAAGGACTGAGGCTGGGATGCGCCGAAGGAGTTAAGCCATTTCATTGTGTTAGGTAACAGCTAATTGGCAGCAGATATAATGCATGTTGACAACTAAGTGTGTTTCAGCAGCGATGAATGAAAGTGCCAAAATATCCACTAAACCAAACTGTATGGGAGTTATTATAGAAACATCCCCAAAGCTTTTGCAGCTGCAGTGAAGAAAGAAAACAGGATGCTGCGATGTAATACAAAAGAGCTAGAAATCAAAGCAGATGGTGCAATTGGTATGGAAGGCATTAGTTAAATTTCACCTAGAGTGTAACTCACTGTGCACCGTGATCGCTATGCAATGTAAATACGCAACAGCCGATGAGAAATGTAGTGGAGAGCAAGCGTTACAACACTAGGTTTATGAGATTAGAGGCAGGAGGAACTAGCTGGGTGCAACCGTGTGTGAAAACAGGGCGCAGAAGAAATCCTACAATATTTGAGAAAGTTAAATTCAGCAATCAAGCTGAGGGAGTTAAAGTAATGAGCCAATATCCTAAGGCAGATGGGCTGGGGCTGATTATCAATGGTAAAAGGGAAAACATTAGCCCTGTGGTACGTTTATGCACTTTATGTCACACGGTGCTCTCTAAGGTGACTAGATCTGAGCTAGAGTCCTTGGTATAAATCATGGGATCTGTTTGGCTCTAGCAGAAAACCTTGATCTTCTCGCACCCCACTTGTGTCAAAGGAGCACGTGGACGTATTCAAGGGAGAGTGGATACCTGCTGTTTCCCCAAAACCCCATTCCAGATCTTCCTCCAGCAAATCTAACTCCTGAGTCTGGCTGAACATGGGACCTTGATGCAAATGTAGCCCACCACTTGCGTCAGCAGAGCTACCTACTCCTTCAGCATCGCTCACCTACAAAAATATCATGCAGAGCAGCATCAACATTTCCTCTTGGTTTCTTGTTCACTCCAGCTCTTGTCCTTGTCCCTTTGGCCCCATGCCACTTTAATCTGGATGCCTCTGCTCCTTCCTTCCCTCTCCATCTTTCCTATATTATCCCCCTTGGCTCCTTTCTGTTCTCTCCCTCACTTCACTATTCAAGTTGATTTCTTCTCTCCACGTCTGTCATTTTTTCTTGCCACTTGGTTGCTTTCTGCTATTTTTGGTGCCTTCTCCCCCTCTCTCTTGTAACATGCTACTTGCTTTCTTCTCGGGCTTTTGTCGTCCTGCCACCCCCCCTTATGCCTTTACCTGTTCTGATATTTTTTCCCCATCCCTTCCCAGTCCTATTTTGTGTTCTCTTTAAGTCACCAGAAAGCACTAAAGGTTTGAGAGGGAAACCAAATAGCAGCCTGGTAGTTTTCCATCAACAGCCCCTTCTAAAGCACTTCTCCACTTGATGAGAAAAGCAATAACCAGTTTCCCTGTGCAGCATGCTCTTTACACAAAAGGGCCGCTGCTGAACAAAACCAACTCGAATCCTCCTTGCCAACTTCTCTTTGTAGCAAACTCTGAATCCAGAGCATCGGAGCTCTGTTTCATCTGCTGCTGCTAGTGCTTACAGGCCACAAAGTGCCGATACAAGGCTCAGAGAAATATTAAACCCCCACTGTTGCCAACATTGGTATCTGAGCTACCTAATGCTTTCCCACGACTCCGAATGTGAAAAACACACAGTGTTTATACATCTCGCAAGTCCCCTAGTGTTGGCAAACCAGCAGGAAGAGTAGGAGGTACATGAGTGAACATAGCACAAAGTGACTTCTTCTGCACATTCCCCATTTCTAAGCCTACAGAGAAACATGAGATAGTCCACTGATAGAGTAGGTCCACCTAAGATGTGGGCTTACACACAGTCCTCAGCATGCCAATAATGATGTGGTGCTCCTCTTATGCCCAACACCTGTTGCAGAAGTTACTCCATCCAGGAGGTGGGAGGAACTTGTTGGCCATGCAGCAAAGGTAGGAACAGTTCCCCCGTACTCCCTGACCGTATCGCTACCTACGATCCTTGGGCTTATGGAAGCAGAACACGCCGCCCCATGTCGAATCAAGCGTCCTGTAGTGCCTAGAACTGTTTCTCATCCAGGGGTGCCACCGGGTCTTTTGAAGGGTACTGTGAGGTGCGATGAGCTAAGAGAGGTGTGAAGAGATTAGCAGATAAATTAAGAAAATAAACCAGACTCTGGCTTCTCCCTGCCTGGATGACTTCCCACCCCCACTGCCCAGGTGCTGTGTAGGGAGGTGAGCACCATAATCTAGAGGCTGGTTTTTGAAATCGGGTGCTGCTGCATGCAGAGAAGTTGTGGAGGGATGTCTCCAGTCCAAAAAAGGTTGAGAGCCATCTGAAAAGCAGGGTTGCTAGAAGTGGGCTTCTCGGAAATTTGAGCCTGCTGTGAATCAGACCCAAACAAACAGTCTTCCAAACTTACTGAGAACATTTCCTTTTGGAAACACGGTGTTTCCTAAACCCAGGAGCCCTCCAATCTGGATCAGTTGTCTGTCCCAGAGTCTGCAGTGCATGTATGGTCTGCAGCTTCTGGACAGACCCACCAGATAGACTGGCCCAGGGCTGGGGATCTGAAGTCCCCAAACCCCCACTTCCAGGACAGACCCACCTGGAGATGACCCCAGTCAGTGACTGGCTCCAGGATGGGCCAGCCAGGAACGTCCAGGTCTGCTGAGTCTTGCCAAGAGCTGAGCATCCTGGAAACAGCATGTGTCAGGACTTAGGAACATGCCAGGAACTGTCTTTTGAGTCGGGGAAAATGTTCCCAGTCTGAGATGTCTCAAGTAGAAAATGGGGGGCTGAACAAGCTGCCATTTTTCAATGCAACCTTGTTGCACGACAGCATTTGCAACCATTGCTAGTGGTGACTGATGGTGAACGCTGAATTTTTGCAACCCACTGCACACTGAGTGGGCTGCTTCTAGTCTCCAGGCTGTGGAAACCATCTTGTGCAGTGAGGGCTCTGACTCTTTGGGAGTACTCAATATAAGATGAAACAACAAGTGCTGCTGAAGTTATGTCTAATAAAGAAGAGAATGGCAAAGAGAAAATAAGAAAATATAGCCAGAAGGTGAAAGCACCTCCGTGGAGAACACTGTCTCTTGATTTGCTTTAAAATTTCATTTTCGTCAAATGGAACTTATTTGCACAGTTGCATTTGTCATGCTGTCTCTTTGCTGCAACCCTACAATACTTTTATCTCTGATGAGGAAATATTGTAGCCTCCTTTGTCTAATTCTATCACTTTGCCATGGTTCCCTGCTTTCTTTCCCAGCGATCTAAGTCACCAAATAAATACAAGTCCCTCATTTTCGGCATGGTGCTAGAGGTTTAATGTTGACAATGTGCTTTGTCACTTTGGCTCTGGAAAGGGCTTACAAAAGCTTTATTAACAGGCTCATTAGCACAGCCTGATTTACTTCTGCAGACTTTACTCTTTTACCAGTTTCCAGGAGCATCAGTATCAGTTGCAGGGCTAATGAATTCACTCAGATTTGCATGCTAATGAAGCTCCCATGACTGCCTGTGCTCTCTACTTCAAATCGAACTTTGCTGTTGCTTGAGGAATATTAATAGAAATAAAAGTAAAGGGAGAGGCAGGGGTTTCAGTCACACTTGCTGTAATCCAATGCCGGTACACAATTTGTACTTTATATATTACAGTATTCTAAAATCTTATTTGTTTCATGGCTTATTGCTTTTAACTGTATTAGTGATACCACCTCTAAGAAATTGCCACTACAGTAGCTGACCAGAGACTCAAGTGAATATTGAGCTCAAACCCTCGTTGAGTGAGATTCTTCTAAACAGATCAGTCACCTACGAATTATTTCACGAACCAATGGATATGCACATAATTTTCCTCATGCACATGAATTTCATTTCCCTCTGCCGGAGAGCAAAAACCCATTGCAAAGCCTGGCAGGGAGGGAGTTAAAACTCCTCCTTGGATCAAATTTTCCAGCTCTTTAGCTGCCAGAAACCAGAAGAGCATTCTCTGCCCCATGCAGCCATGTAATGGTAGGTTTTCTTTGGACGCATCCTGCTGGCCACTGACTGGTGCCTGCTGTCTGATTCACTGGCGATGGATCAAATGGACATGAGGAGCAGAGGAGCTTAGATCAAGGACTTTGCTCCCATCTGGCTCTCCATCTCCACTGGATCAGCCACCACGTGAAAGTATTGCACAGCAATCTCACTGGGAAACGGGCTTCTTCCATGGGTCGAGCTGTCCTTAATGGGGCATTAAACCCCGATAGGGCAGAGCAAACTGATATGTCTGGCAGGAGACTCCAAAGTATCTCTTGTTTTTAATGACTCCCTCTGGCAAGTCAACACAGCAGAGGTACAAATTGGAGAGTGCGGGCGATTCCTTGTGATTATTATATTGGCTCTGTTCTGGAGCAGCAGTGGCTGGCTGTCCCAGACTTTGACCATGTAGCAGCTCCTGGACGAGAGGGAGGTCTCCTGCTGACAAGGAGATGGTAGGATGGAAGACAAACTACTGTGAAGTATGGTTGGGCACAAGACAAGATGTAGTCTTTCCCTTAGGCTTGCTCTCCTGCTTTGTGCAGCACTGGGCTCCATGGTTAGATCCTAGAACTTCCTTTCCACATGCAATCATCCCAAAGCTAAAGTGCTTGATGCACCCAAAATGCCATCACCGATCACTGTCCAAAAGGCCTCACATACCTGGCCCCACCTTGCAGGTGTTGCTGTCCATTTTAGGAGCCTGAATTCTGACACTAAGTTACTCCTTGAGAAGTATTACAAGAACATGGAAGATTTGCTTCAGTTGCCGAGGGAAGAGAGAATGGGGACCTTACTCACATCATTGTTACTTATAATATCAAGCTGGTTGCCCATTGACTTGACATTGAAAGACCAAGAAGGTGTTATCATATAATACACAGTACCTGTGAGAGTCTCCTTAGGCTTGATGTTGGTTGAATTACTGCTGCTGCCTCAGGGTATTCATGAATATCAGAATATTGCTGACTGGTTATTTCCTTATATCTGTCTGGCTCTCTTGTTTTTAGGTTCACCGAAATGAGCAGTGGGTTTTCTGTTAGCTTAAATGGACTTTGGATCAGATGCTTCGACTGTAAGCATGTTTTCACAGAATCATAAAAGCAGAAAATTTAGGTTGGAGGGGACTTCAGGAGGTCACATCTAGTCCAACCCCCTGCTCAACTCAGGACGAGCCCCAACAAGATCATCCCAGCCAGGGTTTTGTTGAGCCAGGTCTTAAAAACCTCCAAGGATGGAGATCCCACCACCTCTCGGGGTAACCTGCTCCAGTGCTTTACCACCCTCCTAACGAGAAAGTTTTTCTTCATATCTAAGCTCAACTTTCCCTGCTGCAGCTTGAGCCCATTGCTCCTTGTTCTGTCATCTGTCACCACTGAGAACAGTCCAGCTCCAGCCTCTTTGGACCCACCCTTCAGGGAGCTGAAGGTTGCTATTAAATCAGCTCTTAGTCTTCTCTTCTCCAGACTAAATAAGCCCAGTTCCCTCAGTCTCTCCTCAGAAGTCATGTGCTCCAGCCCCCAAATCATTTTTGTTGCCCCCTGGTAGACTCTCTCCAATTTGACTACATCCTTTCAGTAGTGGGGGACCAAAACTGGACCCAGCACTCCAGATGTGGCCTCACCAGTGCTGAATAGAGGGGAATAATCACTTCCCTGGATCTGCTGGCAATGCTCCTTCCAGTGCAGCCCAGGATGCCATTAGCCTTCTTGGCAACAAGGGCACACTGCTGGCTCCTGTTCAGCTTATTGTCCACTGTCACCCCCAGGTCCTTTTCTGCAGAGCTGCTGCTTAGCCAATTGGTCCCCAGCCTGTACTGGTGCATGGGATTGTTCCATCCTACGTGCAGGACTTTGCACTTCTTATTGAATCTCATGAGATTTCTTTTGGTCCAGTCCTTCAATTTGTTGAGATCTCTCTGAATCCTAGCCCTACCCTCCAGCACATCCCTGCAGCTTGGTGTCATCTGTGTTCTTGCTGAGAGCGCACTCCTTCCCCATCTTCCGGGTCGCTGATGAAGGTATTGAACAAAACTGACCCCAGGACTGACCCCTGGGGCACTCCACTTGATATCGGCTGCCAATGAGACATTGAGCCATTGACTACTATCCTCTGAGCCCAATGATTCAGCTAGTTTTCTGTCCACCTTAAGGCCCATTCATTGAACCCATACTTCATTAGCTTGCTCGCAAGAATGTTGTGGGACACCATATCAAAAGTCTTGTTAAAGTCTTTCCTTTTATTTTTGAATGGTGTCTATGACGTTTAGGAATTACCAGAATCAATTAAATTAAAAGATATGCAGTGGCTTCCTATGACTAGTGATGTTCATCCTTTGTCTAATTTCTAAATTCGGCAGATTTGAGCTCAGCTAGGCAGTGGGGACCAGAGGAAAATTTCATCGAGGTATTTTATTGTAAGAGGAATCTATTTGGTATCTCAAATGTGTCAAACACACCAGAATGAATGGAGAACAGGATTCTTCATTGAGCAACCCCTGTGCCTTAGTTTGATACAATAGCAAACGCACAAATTATAATTAAAGTACCGTTTTAGGTGTTCAGTTGTGGCAAAGCTTTCTGCAAAAAGCCTGGTTTCATTTTCAGATCTCCTTTGAATTAGGGTAAATCAAACAGCTTCATTTTTGCATGTTGTAAAAGTAGCACAATCTCTTATGTTTCCCCCCCAAACAGAAGTAAAGAAAATTAAATAAAATGAAAAGCAAGCAAACTGAGGACTAATTATCTCTTTCAAAATGACTTCATATTGTAAAGTAGCCTATCAAATGCATAATGAGCATCATTACCACCGACTGTTTGTAGCAAGAAGAAAGCAGAGCGGCCATCCCGTCATTATCCTCACTTGTTATCAAGCGATGCAGAAAGCCAAGGTGCACGGGATGCTTGCTGCCCCAGACCTATAACAAGGAAACCTTTGCTAAGATGAGATTCTCAAGGATTTCTGCCTTGTATTTGCATATTGTACCACCTACCAGTGCCTCCTGCTCTAGGCAGTTCCCATATACTCTTAAGATTTAGTACAAAAAAATAAGGTCAGTAACTGGGTGATACGCTGATGATTTTTCCTGCCATAAAAAATCACCTGCTTCATAAAGAAAATAATAAAAAGAGTTGTTTGGGTGGATAAAGGACTACTCTGGGACTCAGAAAACATGGGTTTAAATCCTTCCCTTGCTATGAGCACATTGTGAGACCTTGGGTAAATCACCGAGGGAGAGATTCACAACAGGAATTAGAGTATGAGGTATGCTGTGGTGGAAAACTTTCAATCCCTCTTGCTGAGGCAGCTCTGACCTTACCTAGAATAATTAAATATTCATGGGGTGAGAGGGAAGGACTTCCTAGTCTAGAGGTTGGCTCATTTATTTGAGATCGGGTCTCGTCTCTGGCTTAATGGGCACATCGACACGTGCCCAGGATTGCGCATTTGGTACTGCGCAGTCATTTAGTACTTGCTAAAGGACTTACTAAACGACTGCACAATACCCACTGGTACTGCGCAGTCCCGGCGGCACACCGTTATTTTTAGGTGCTGCGTCACTCCAGCAATGAGCTACAGCGACATAGCTCATCACTATGGTGACATAGCATTGTCGTCATGGTTTTTGCCTGCCAACACTACAGTGCCATAGTGATGAGCTCTGTCGCCGTAGCTCATTGCTACGGCAGTGTAGCATCTCATATAGATGCACCCAATGAATAGTTAATCCTGCCATGCCAAGGGGAACAGGTTCAATAGTAGGGATTGAGACTTGCCTGCCTCAGAATACCCTACAGCCTAGCGGCATTCATTTGGGAAGCAAAAAACGTGGGTTCAAGTTTTGTCAGTGCTCCAATCACTGTGCCACTGGGTGAAAAGGGGGAAGGTGAAACCTCTTCCTTCTCTGGCTCTGCTTTGCATTGAGACCCTCTCTGATGGGTGTACTCTGGGAATGCTTTACTGAGCTGGACCTGCCAAAGAGATGGGGGGAGGACTACTGGCTTTTGGATTGTGGCAGGGAGTTAAATGCCCAGGATGGGTGTTGCTGTTCACATCCAGAGCTGACTTAGGCATCCAGGACCTCTACTGATGACTTAAGAAAGGGATTTAAGAGGGACTTAAGAAGGGAAGCCCATTCCATATTTTGGCAACCCTCACCATAAAGAATCTCTTCCTGATCTCCAATCTAAATCTACTCTTCTTCAGTTTATGGCCGTTGTTTCTAGAAACCCCGAGGGGCACCCTGGTAAACAGAGTGTCTCCTATTCCATGCTGACCCCCACTGATGAGTTTGTAGACAGCCACAAGATCACCTCTCAGCTTCCTCTTGTGGAGGCTGAAGAGATTCAAGTCCCTCAATCTGTCTTCATAGGATCTTACCCACAGGCCCTCAACCATATGAGTGGCCCTTTTCTGGACCCTTTCCAGGTTATCCACATCCCTCTTGAAGTGAGGCATCCAAAACTAGATGCAGTACTCCAGCTGTGGTGTCACCAATGCCGCATAAAGGGGAAGTATCACCTCCC
Organism: Alligator mississippiensis; assembly: GCF_030867095.1. Lineage (NCBI taxonomy): Eukaryota > Metazoa > Chordata > Crocodylia > Alligatoridae > Alligator > Alligator mississippiensis. The sequence continues at coordinate 70,716,905 of NC_081833.1, forward strand.
TAGACCTGCTCGTGATGCACCTACTAATGCAGGAAAAAGTGTGGCTAGCCTTACTTACTACTTCATCACATCGGCAACTCATGTTCATTTTTGCATTGACTATGATGCTGAGATCCCTTTCCCCTGATGTGCTACTCACAATGGTACTTCCCAGTCTATAGGTGTACTGGTGATTCTTTCTCCCCAGGTGCAGCACTTTGCACTTATCTTTGTTAAGTTGCATCCTATTCTGATCCGCCCACTTCCCCGTCTATCTAAATCCACCTGAATTCGCTCCCTGCCCTCCAGTGTGTTTACTATACCCCATAGTTTGATGTCATCTGCGAATTTGGACAGGGTGCTTTCTGCGCCCCCATCCAAATCACTGATGAAGATATTGAACAGTACTGGTCCAAGGACAGAGCCTTGGGGGACACCACTGCCTATCTCTCCAGGTAGAAACCTCCTCATCCACCAACACTCTCCGGGTGCATCCCATAACATTTCATTGGGAGGTGTGTTTTTATCCATGCCTAGGAATACAGATGTAAAGAAATCATTTAAGAGCTCAGCTTTGTCCATCCTATCTGTTACGAGTTGCCCTAGTCCATCTTGTAGCAATCCTATGTTACACTGTGCCGCCTTCTTGTTCCCTATGTACTTAAAGAAGGACTTTTTGTTACTCTTAATCTTTGTTCCCAGCCTGAGCTCTGTTTCTGCTTTGGCCTTCCTATTGAAAAGCCACTGTCTGGCTCCTTGGTTTCCCTTTGGATTGGGTGTTCCCTAAGGAAATCCCCTAGCAACCTTTTTGCATTGCATTAGATGTTCTTTTAGCAAAACCTGTATCTTCCTTTTCTTACCTGCCTTACAATTTTTGTACAAATCCCGTTTTCCTCCAGCTTGCCAAATCATTTCCCATGGGGTGTAGTTTCCAATGCTTTACTGAAGTCCAGAGAAAATGTTCAGGGCAGGAACATACTTAAAAAAGAAAAAAATCAGTTATCTTATTAAGAAAGATATTCTTAGGCTGGCGTACCTCGTACTAAAACCTGTGGTGCCTTTATTTTGCAGTCCCGCTTATCTTTTCTCACAGATGATTTCTTAGTCTTTTTACCACCTGACCACAACACTAATCTTCAAAACGTGACAAGATGGCAGCATCCCGGTTCCTTTCCAAATCCTTCTGCGCCCTGCGAGTAAACAGCTTGGCACCTCCGCAGCCAGCAGCACTCCAGCCCCTGGGTGAATAGCTGTCTGATCCTCCTTAGCTGGTGAAACACAAATCTGTAGCTGGTATTTGAAGTGCTACTGGTACCAGGAATCAGCACGTAAACTATGCATGCTGTGCATCACCATAAGGTTCAAATCTAACCCTACAGTGCACTCCTTTTCCCTATGAGCCCAGGTAAGCCAAGTCGCCTGTACCAGCTTTTGTCTTGCTCAGCTCTTCCTCTGTCCTCCCTTCAGCTGAGGCACTGTCTCAGTACAAATTAGATAGCATGGGGGATGCTAACACATGTTATGATCGGGTACTTAAATTAGTGCAGCTCGCTAATTAAAGCACCTTTCCTGCCTCCTGGAGCATGTCTATATAACAGTGACGTGCACATTTTATGGATTGTACAGTGTCTAGAGGAGACCGCTGCATCCCTCCTGCCTCTCCCTGTACTTCCATAAAACACAACATGCCTGATCAAACGGAGAAATTTTCCAAGCAAGAAGAGTTGTGTGCAGTGACAGAGGTATTGATGGGATTCAGCCCTCTCCACACTCATAGTACTTGGTCACGCATGGATTTGCTCCGGAGTCCACAGGCTTGTCTAACTCTTATATTCTTCACCTTACCTATCCAGAGCTTCATTTGGTTCAGGTCTTCAATGGTGAATACTTGGGACCTACAAGGCTCTTTGCTGACCATAGCACTGCCCTGTGCAGCTTCAGAAATGGCCACTGGACTTACCCAGTGATTGCAATACCTTATTTCTGGATGTTTCTGAGTTGCCCTATGGTGCACTTCACATGCCTGCAGGTACATGAAGCTTTCCAGACAACATCCACTATTTCCTTCTCTTCCTTTGGGCCAAACAAAATTTAATGCGGAAATACTGCGTTCAATTTTGGGTGCCACACTTCAAGAGAGATGTGGATAACCTGGAGAGGGTCCAGAGAAGGGCCACTCGTATGGTTAAGGGCTTGCAGGCCAAGCCCTATGAGGAGAGACTAGGGCACCTGGACCTCTTCAGCCTCCGCAAGAGAAGGTTGAGAGGCGACCTTGTGGCTGCCTATAAGTTCATCACGGGGGCACAGAAGGGAATTGGTGAGGTTTTATTCACCAAGGTGCCCCCGGGGGTTACAAGAAACAATGGCCACAAGCTAGCAGAGAGCAGATTTAGACTGGACATTAGGAAGAACTTCTTCACAGTTCGAGTGGCCAAGGTCTGGAACGGGCTCCCAAGGGAGGTGGTGCTCTCCCCTACCCCAGGGGTCTTCAAGAGGGGGTTAGATAGGCATCTAGCTGGGGTCATCTAGACCCAGCACTCTTTCCTGCCTATGCAGGGGGTCGGACTCGATGATCTATTGTGGACCCTTCTGACCCTAACATCTATGAGTCTATGTAAAGCATGAAGGTTGCTGTCACAGAGATGTGACAGCAACCTGCCTCTTTGGCAGGCATGGCCTCTTATGGCAAGCATGGCCACAGTTCTTTTGCATCAGATATCCTCCCTGCGAACACAAGGGAAGTATCTAAAAGTATGTGTGATTAGGTATTTCTCCGTTCAGACTCTGTCTCTGGAAGCTAAAGGCATTGATCCACAAGAAACAATACTATACCCTTTTATATCCAACAGTCCCACTGTTTTGAGTCGAACCTTCATTCTAATTTGGAAAATGCATGTTATTTTTTAAATCCAAAGGCATATTTGTATCAGTTTGCCCTAGCTCACCCTGAATGAAAACACCAAATCAATCTCTAATTGTTACAAATTATATTAGTCAGTATTTGTGTCATGTGCCTTGCAGCAACCTCATTCAGACTGCTTTTAGATTATTGAGTGCATTAAATGCTTGTTTAGCAAGGAACTGTATAGGTTGCTATGAAGTTGACTTGGACCTGTTGTTATTAATAGCCACATTCATTATTTTCCATGCAACACACTTGAGGTTTCATGGATTCATGGCACTTAAGCCTAGCAGGAAATCCTGTCTGGAATCCTGCATACGACAGCCCTTTACACGTCACCCAGTTACAGAGCTTGTGGTGAGGCCAGTGGCTAAAGCGTATCTTCCAAAAAGGCGCCATGGTTTGCTTGAAAACATTGCTTTGCCTGCTAGCCTGTTCCAGTAGTTAATCACTTCCATTGTTAAAAGAAATTATATATCATTTAAATTTTTCAGGCTTCTGCTCCCACCATTGGTTCTTGTTATGCCATTAACCACTAGATTAAAAGAGCCCTTCACTACTCAGTATTTTCTCCCTATGAAAGCACTTACATACTGCAATCAAGTTGCTTCTCAGTCTTCTTTTCCGATAAGCTAAATAGATTGAGTTCTTTACGTCTCTCAGTGTAGGTTCAAGTCTGCCTAATGCTCTCTGAACGGTCCTGAGAAGACACGAACCTGGTTTAGGTTTCAGCAGAGAATGAAGACAAGGCGAGGGAAAAGGTTACACTCAATATTAATGTGGCAGTTCCCTACTCTCTTATGAAAAGTCCTCTGTATTTTCAAACATCTTTCTATTGCCCCCTGGTAGACAATGAAAACTTAAACAAAATAAATAAAACCACCCCAGAATTATTTTTTCTACGTGGTAAAGGGCACTCTCCACTGGTTTTATCACTACATGTCTAAATCACTGAAAGATTACTTTGAAGAATGAACTTTCCAAAACTGGTATTTTTCTTTTTCAAAATTCTTGAAAAATTTATAAAAGAGATGGAAAACTTTTTCTTTGGATATTTAACATTGTCCTTCTGTGTTGTGGTTCCAGTAACAACCATAGGAAACGAAGGAGTACAGCATGAAACCTTTACAGCTACGGAAGAACGCCGCATATCTTGACCAGTCCCACTGAAGTCGGTGGGCATCAGGCAGGAAGGTGCTCTTCACTGGGAGCAAGAAGTACGGTCATTTCCTAGTGTTCAAAATTCTTGTGTCAGGTCCCCCCAAAATCGGATGATTCCCTTTAAAAATGAATAACTTTTGGATTCTCTTTATTTGCCTTTGGATTTTTGAGCCTGTCTGGTGCTCTCCTCACTTGATGCTTGCAGGCTTTTCTCTACAACTCTGAGGGCTAAAAACTGACTCCTCTTTTCAATGAAAGTGCAGCTTCACATGTAAGCACTTGTCTCCAGGAGATGGGGCTTCCGGAAACAACCTAAATCCTATGAAGCTTGTGATAAAATTGCAAGAACTGACAACTGTGAGGACAGATCCCTCGAGGCCTGTCTGTGCCAAGGAGTTCTTGTATGCTAAACTAGGGTGTACTTTTAGGGCAATTGCAGACATGCAGGGAGGCTGCCCCGATGCACTGTACATCCAGCGCGCTAGGGAAGATTTGATTAAGCAAGTCAGCTGGAGCGTGGAAATGAGTGTGCTCCAGCGTCATGTGTATCAGCATCCCCCGTGCTGAAAAATGGCAGCAGGGCGCTTTGAACTAAACCTTGTTGAACGAGCTTTAGTTCAAAGCACTCCGCCGCCATTTTTTGAGCGTGGGGGGTGCTAATACATGTTATGATTGGATACTTAAATTAGTGCAGCTCGCTAATTAAAGCACCTTTCCTGCCTCCCGGAGCATGTCTATAAACACCCTTACAGTGCTCAGCACTACTAACTACATACTCTAGCCTTTCAGGTGGACACTCCCAGTAGACACTAAAGGCTTGTCAACAAAGGGACAAGGAGGAAATTAATTCAAATTAACTAATTAATCTAACCGCAAGGGAGATTAGTTAAGCTGCATTAAACCCTAATGCAGCCACTGTCATTCAGAAATAAAATGGTCTTAATTTGACTTAGTTTACCTAACTTGGGAAGTGAGGTGCAGTTTTATGAGCTTCCTCATGTAGACATGCCCATGGTCTGGTCTTTGAAGGACAGCACAAGCAATGGCAAACACCCCAGTTTGTACTGTTTGTGCATGCAACACTAAAACTGAAACCAATCTGGGCATCAGATTTGAAAAAAAATATATAAATATGGTAATCAAAGACAGTCTTCACAACACAGCTTAAATTATGTTGGTTTTTTTTTTAATTTTTCTTTTAAATGCAGCTGAATTATTGGCAGTGGCAGTCATAGGGACATCGCATGAGAAGGGACCACCTAGGTCATCGAATTCAGTCCCCTGCCATCCCAGGCAATCTTGTAATACCCATTTAGTTCAAATGGGTCCCCAAAGACCCACTCCCAGAACTTGCAGGAATTTGTGCCAGATTAGAATATAGTTTATTTTTATTTTTTACTGTAGCCTCGCTCCTTCTGCCCTAGTGTGAGAGAGAGAAGAAAATCAAAGCAACAATTAATATTGGAAAACTAATTTCACACAACATATATTCAGCCAACAAAAACAAGCCCGGTATTAAATGTCAGTCTGAATAAATTCTCCTGAGAACACCAATTATTTAAATTCTGGAACACTCTTTGCCGAGCTGTAAGTGCACAGTATTCCCATTAGACTACAAAGGCAATATTTATATATAAAATGGGCATCTTGCTATTTAAATAGCATAACCCTTAACAGATCATGATAAAACATCCCGGATAATGCTGCATCTAATCAAATGCTTATGTTATATCTGTAGCAGGTGTTATTAGCCTCCCTGCTCTTTACTGGAAGTCTATGAAAGCTGACAAATCGCACACAGTATAGAATACTGAAGACAGTGGGTGACAGTATAATGACTGACAGAGTAAATTAGCCTGAAACAAGACCCTGAAATAATAGACTTGAGGCCTTTAAAAAAAAAAACACATGCAAAAAAAGTAAGACAGGCCGGACAGCGGTATATACCGCATTTAAATTAATTTACATGCTGCACTGAAGAATTGGGTTTCTCAGAGCCGACAGGAGGTGCACTGAATGATTTTGCTTCGAATGTCAGAACATTGGTGATTTTAGCAGCATTTTTTCTATTTAAGCTAGATATTGCATGGCATCAATAGGAGCATCTCGGAGATTTTTCTAAATGCATTTGGCAGGTTCCCCGCCCTTTGCAATGCTTAGATTACAATTGAGACTGCACTGGGTAAATTACCACCCTCCGCGGGTTTCTCAAGTTAAATTACTCCAAGTAAGCAAGCCAAAGACAGTCAACTTAGCCAGGGATAATCAACTTAAAGCAATTTACAATACACAGTACCGTACAGCAGAAACACACAGTATTACAGCCGTAATTATATTTCCATCTCCTTGTCATGGATGTTTGTAAGCACCGAGATTTGCGGAAAGTGCAAGTCTGAGCCCAAACCTTCCTTCATAACTTTCAGCAGGAGCAAGATGGGGCTCAAAGTCCCGTATGAGCTTCGGATCTCTGGAAATGTGCCGAGACTAGATTTGGATGATATCCGTCTCATTGGAAAGACCATCTGATTTGATAAAGCTGCAGAAATTCACCTTGATTCCAGGGCCTTCCAAGTTTATACTCAAATTGAAGTGCACCCAGCAGAAAAAGGAACTCACTTTCACAGCATGTCACTCTCTCCTTAAGATGTTATATATTTGCCACTTACAGCGGGTTCATTTTATGATAGCCTTTTCTTGTTTTAACGTGATGGTGACAAGAAGGGAGTGCAATGGGGATGACATTTCAAGAGATTATACATACACACACAGTGATACACGCGTGCCACACAATGACTGAAAATTTGGATTTGGGATAAATTCTGAAATGTCTTAAAAATGAAAGCCCTTGAAGAATTATATTTTTAAACAATTGTATAACTCTGCCTTACACTCTCCAATAGCTTTCATTTATCAGCCCAGCTAATATGCTTGGAGAATGAAACCCCCAAAAGAAATCCTCCATATTATTAGTAAAATAAATAAAGTTAATGATGATAATTAAGTCACTGGGGATAATTGAAAGATTATCCAATTACTATCTATAATTCTTTGGCTTGCAAGTAAGATAATGGTGTCGAGAGCTAATCCATTCTAGTGGAAAAGATACATGAATCATTAGCGTTCCTTATAATTTAAGGCATTTTGCAAGTTTAAACATCTCATTTCGGGTGCGTCTGAGGGTTGGCTGCATAAGCATTTCTCAGGTGGTTGTTGCAATGCCAGGCTATTCAATAGGTATTGATATTCCAGACCAGGCTTGCCTTTGGATCCTGTTCAAAACCCACTGATGGCTAGTGGGATTGAAACTGTGACTTTTCTCTCTTCAAGGAAGGCTTCTGAGCAGCGTCAGTCAAGAAGCGATGAAATCAGTGTAAAAGTTTCTAGTCTGAATTTTGGTAAGGCGGTCAGGGCTGGATCAAAATCTTGCCTCATAGCCGCACCAGACACTGAAAATGGTGCAAACGGCATTTCAAACCCACAGCTAGATTCCCTCACCTCTGCTCACCCATTACTCCGCAAGCTGTCCTCTAGAGACAGGTTATGCTGCAGTTTATTGTGTCTTTGAATCTGATATGAATCCTGGCCATCGTGTTATACATCAGAGATGGTAACCTGCCTATTATCTTTTGAGTGGTGTGGAAGGGGAGATCATACCTTTTAAAACTGAGATTAGGCCCTCTAATGCAATGGGCTCCTTTGAAAACCCCACCCTAAACGGTGTGGGATCTGGCTAGCTGAGAGACCAACTCTCTTCCTGTGCGATTCAAATTCAAACACAAGCAGCAGAGAGCATCAAGCTCAAAGCCTCCTGGCTTACAGAGGAGTAGGCTGGGAACAAAGAATTTTCTATGTGAGGTTTTTATTCCTGCAGCCAATTTGCACTTAGACTAATACAACATGGGCCTGACCTGAATACAGGACTCTTGCTTTTCTGGCATATTTATTGAGCCGGTGGCCTTAGGATATTAATAGCCCTACATGAGGGTCCAATTTGGGCCCAGCCCAAATGGGAAGTTCGTAGTACTTTCATCCTTGTTTTTATTGATCCTACCTATTTGTGGGAAAATGTATTTCAGACAGCTGATTTATGGAGCAGCAAACAAGGCCCTAATCCAGAAAAACAATGAAGGATGTGTTTAATTGTCACATGTAAGTGGTCCCACTGAACCTGAGCCCACTGAAATCGGTGGAAAAGCTCCTCTTGAGCTCCTCAGGCTTTAAACCAGCTACTCCCATGCTCCCAGGTGCTTTACTGGGTCAGGGCCCAAGTGAATCAACACATGGTGTTTCCATAGGACTCCCATTAATTTCCATGGGGCTAAACCCTTGTTTGCTGCCCTTAAACATGTACCGTCTGCATACCCGTGAAAAGGAAGGGGAGGCTGATACAACTAGCAACCTCTAGTGAAGCTACCGTAAAGATTAGATCTGCAAGTGCTCTACCTCCTTTATTCAGACAACAACAACAAAAAATAAAGCTTTTTGAAGCTACCCAGAGTGACAATACCGAACAATGAAATACTCTATTGATCAACTGAAGAGTCACAGTAACTGCTCCTGTTGTACAACGCTGCCTTTGCTACACACACCACTCCTCATGCTGCACTCACCTCACCGGTGGGGGGAAGAGGGTCATTCATTCTTTAGGGCTCACCTCCTCAAAGGCGTAAACTTATCAGGCCATCAAATGCAAGACAAATTCCTTTCCCCTGTCTTCAAGAATAGAACCGTTGTCTATTGTACCCTAAATGCATTAATCATGGATGAATTTCCCTCTGGGAAAAGAGAACAGAGAAAGGACCTTACAATACAGATGCTTAATGCTCTACTACTTCATAGTTTCATAGTTGTTAGGGGCTTTACTTGCTAAATCACTAGGTTAACAGGTGCGGTATAAGAACCTTATAAATAGTGGAATAAAAAGAATATGGAATAAAAAGATGACTCTTTCTTCTGACTATAACTCAAGTAAATGCCAAAAGAGATGGAACAGCTAAGGTGGAGATAGCTCCTTGGGAACTGAACTGTAACCACAGATTCATTTCACACAGGTGACCACAGCGCAGTCAGATGGAAATGACTTTGGCCTACCTGGAAGGGGGCAAGTCGCCCAGGTTCTCTCTCAAGGCCAGGCAGCAACGTGTTCTGGGTTTCCGACCAGATTATTTGTCATGGGGCAAATGTGTCCCCTCCTAAACAAAATAAATGGGGGTGCACAACAGCAAACACATGGTGGTCTTTCTTCGTGCCCTGAGCACACAACCAAGGCTTGGTGCTTCTCTGCCAGCACTGGGGCCTTCCCTCTCTCCCTTGTTAAGAGCTCTTAACTCTCTTTGTGGCTCCACCCTAGTTGACTTGCAACTTGACCCTACTCATCAGTTGCAACCGGCCTTCCAGCCCTCTGGCCAGGTAGACTATGAACTGTTACCTACCTACACCTGGTGTTTCAGCCCCTGAACATTGTACCACCATGCACTACTATTGTCTTAGGGAAGAGCTTTCAAAATGGGATGATGTAGCTGGGGCTGGTCCTGCTTTGAGCAGGGGGTTGGATTAGATGTGACCTCCTGAGATCCCTTCCAGCCCTCATCTTCTATGATTCTAACTGGTTTACTGATTTAAGAGCACAGGACACAATTTTCAAAAGTGCCTAATGGATTTAAACACCCAACTCCTTTTGCCTTCCAACAGGGACTTGTGTTCCTATTTGGGTTGGTCTAATAAAAGATATCAAATTCACCCAAGGAGCCTTGTCTGCCTATATCACTTAGATGCTTTTGAAAATCCCACCTCTAAGATGGAACAGGACCAGGGGACCAAGAAACGTATACTGTTGATCTGGGTTGCTTGAAGGTGACTTCTGATTAAATGCTAGTTTACACACATTGGCCAAAATTAATTCCTGTTTTAAGTCCACTCAGGTAAACGGAGAAGAAAAGAGTAGAATTTGGTCTTTGTTGATTTTTTAGGTATATTTTAAATGCATGAAATAAAATCTCTGGAATAGAGGAGGAGAAGGCCCCCTACCTACCTCTTGCCACCCAACAGACTTTATTAGGAGTTAGAAAATAGGTGCCTGGTGGATGGTGCACATTTCACCCAAGTACAACCCAGAGGCACAAAAGTGGAGATATATCTCAGTAACAAAATGAATCGGGATGTGTGTGAATGCCTGTAACTTCAGACCAGCATATTAAACAATGAAATGTTTCTGTAAATATTGTTTTGCACTTGGATGAGCAAGGCATGTTTTTATCAGAGAGACAGTGCCGGGTCTAAATTACAATTTAATTGAGAAATTGCAAATGCTAGTTTTATCTTTGGGGTGTTTTATTATTATAAAGAGCGCCCGGTGGCTGCTGGAAGAAGCCGAGAGGAGCTTTCTGCAACAAACCCATTTTCATTTTTGCAACCGTCTCCCCTTGTTTTGCTTGACTGCTTTCTGCTTCTTCATCCTAATAAAGTTGTTTTAAGGCTGGTGAACCATCAGAGCTTTGCCTGCTTCAGCTTGACAATTTTCCACCACACTTGCCTGCTTACTGTGGGTGGTCCAGCTCTCAAAGAGTGCTCTTTCCTTTGCCCTGCTGACCCGTCCTCCTCCCCTCTCTTTCTCTTGCTAGGACGAATGCCAAGGAGGCTGACAGTCTGCCTAGGCAGAGGCTTGAGGCTGCGGGTGGGGAAGATATAAATGCTTTCTCCACTAATGGATTTATTATGAACCTTCTTTCCTGTGTAATCACTGTTTTTCCTCCTCAGACCAGCCAACGCTGTAGCTTTCCAGAGCTTAATGCAAGAACATATTTGAGATTCAACACCTGTGCATAAGCATACTGAGAGGGGACACGATGCTAACAAAGCTGTTCTTTCTCCGGACTGAAGCAAACATAATGCTCTAACCACAGCCAGTCAGTGCAGTGCACATCTCAAGAGTCTGGGTCCCTGAATTGCAGGACGTTGCCTTGTCCACTGTCCCACCAGACATCTCCTCTCCATACGTTCTATGTTTTCATGATACCCTACAGAGCCATCATTCATTTAGACCTTGACAGCTCCGCAAGATTCGGCATGTTCTCTCTCTTGCTGAGCGTGAAGAAAGAAAACATTTTGCAGCCTAAATCAGTACAAGAAGGTGCCAGCTCAGGGTGGGGAGTCTACCTAGTTGAAGAGACAAAGATGAGCCAGTCATCTACCCCTCTTATTTCACTAGGTCAGTCCAGGAGCTAGCACAGCCCAGAGGCTGCCAGGGACTAGGGAGGTGGAACAGAGCTAGAGCACTTTGGAGTTAAGCTAATTGTCATAGTGCATAGGTGAGCTCCCCTGGGAAGGCTCCTGCCGAGGCCAGGACGGAGCTGCAAGCTGCTCCCCGCACAGCGTGAACTGCGATGGAAACACAAAACTCTTCAAGCTGGGAACTGCAAGCTGCAGTTGCAAATTGCATCCTCTGTACTCATGGGAATGAGTCAGGCCCATTAGCTCGCTAATCCTCACAACAGGCTTTTGTGAGGCTACTATTTTGTCCGTTGGAAACGTATGATCTGCTGATTAGACAGCATCCCAACATGCCAAACATTCGCCTGAACACAGTAAACAATAAATATTTAATTAGCCTGTCGTTTTGACAACAACAACCGGCACAATTAATCACTGGCTTTTCGTTTCCCATTCATTTAGTTGTGAGTCTTACACACTTACAGTTAAGACCCAACTCCAGGCTTGACCGCTGCCTTTATTAAGCTTGCGAATGTGCAGAATATGTGGGTTTGATCTATGCCTTTGATCTGTGCCTCTGATTTTTTTCTGCCGTTATGCAGAATGGGGAGAGGACTCAAATAACACTTAATATAAACGTGGTCTAAATTTGAATGCTGGAAGCTTATTCTTCTTTTGTCCAACAGTTCACACTGTGGATTCTGAAAATTATTGTACATCATGCTTGAAAAGAAGGCTTTAAGGCTAGGTACAGACATTCAAAAATCTCAAGGCAGAATTGCTCCAAGTTGCATGGTTTTTTGTAAATGGCATAGCTTAGATCGGTAGTGCACAGAACATACATTTGCCCTTTGGGTCAAATTTTACACCAGGCTTTGCCATTTTTAGTTGAGTCTATGTGTGCCCAATTTCTGTTCTCTTATGGGTATAGACTGGTTTCCAATCACTTATACTGGTAAAAGTGTAATGTCTATACCTCGCCTAAGTTAACCCACAAGCATGAAGCCACCAGCACCCTGCATGGCCATCCTGTCGGCTAGAAATCTCTGGGGCTTTTTAAAAAGCTCCTGGCATTAGCAAATTCCTTCTTTTCCCACTTGTGGAGACAGGAAAATAAACTGTTCTAAAAGGGACTGACCTAGGAATAATCAGAAATGGTTTAATATTTTCTAAAAGAAAGGAAGACTATTTGCTGCAGATGGAGCCTATTTGCTAACACAGAAACTGGGATACAGTTGTTTTGGGCTGCCTATCAAAAGTGAATAAGTTTTTAATAATTTTAATTGAAAATTGTGGGCCAGACTCTCATCCAGTGTCAAACAACATACTTCTATCAGTTTTAATGCCATTTCTATGCCAGTTTACAGCAGGACCTGCCTCTATATTTAAAAGTTCTGACATACTCCATCAATAACCGGAAAGCTAAAATCAAATGCCCTATCTATTGGTACACACCGTAAAATATTGGCAGATGCCTATATAAAATGTCCAGAAGCATGTTAGGACAAATTGGAAAGATACATCAAAATGATGTTTTACTCAGTCGTTTATAAAGTAAGTGAACAAAGAAGCAGCAGCAGCAAGAATCGAGCAAACCAAACCACAACTGTGTCGGACATGCTGCCAGCAGGGGTAAGTGCCTAGATCCAAGAGGTAGATGAGACAAGGGTAAGTGCCTAGATCCAAGAGGTAGATGAGACAAGAGGATTCATATGAGGCAAGAGGGGCTGAAGCAATAAGTGCATTGTGGATCCTAGACCCAAGTGGCCTCTGATCACAGACACCGAATCTGGACTCAGGTCTTTTGCCGACGGATTGTCTTGGAGCTTTCACCCGCCAGCTGCTGTCTCTCTGCTGCTAGATCTCCTCTCTGCTTCACATGGCCAATGTTTTTTGGCCTAAATTTTCTTTTCAGTTGAAAAAAAATGCAGATTTGGCAGCATTTTGCAACTTTGAATCAGTTTGACTGAATTCTCTTGAAAGAAAAGTAAAAAGAACCCCGCCAGTGGCCTACGATCTCATTTCGACATTGCTAAGACATCTCCCAGTTTTCATTTACATTCAGAAATTTTCTTCCTTCAAAAACAAGTCCAACATGCACAGAATCAAAACCAAGATGTTTCCTTGAAAAGAAAACGGATTTCTGTTTGACTTTTTAGTGCGCCAAAAATTCAGGTGTCAACATTTTAGGTGGACCCAAAATGTTTTTTTTTAAGTGTTCGTAACTCCTAATGAGCTGAAAAGCCTTCTATTTGCATGGCTCCTGAGTCTGCTCCCAAGGGTCCTTTCATCTCCCCTTCTTTTCTCTTGCCCATCTCCCTTCTTTCTATGCCTCTAAGCTTTTCCGCATTTGCGTTCCCTTGCCCGTACTACTTAAAACTCCTATTTTTTCATCACTTGAGATCACATCCATCTCTACCTCGTTCAGCTCTCTCTCGAATTTATCCTCTAAATGGTACACATTTTTCAGTTGAAAAGATGAAGGAAAACACACTTTCAAGCCACACATTGAACATTTATGCAAACTCTCTGTATTGTATCTCTAACCTCTGTTCTCCTTCTTCTTTCTTCCTCTTTCCTTGCAGCGGGACGGACTCTGCTGGCGGTTTGGCCAGAGAAGCCATGGAGCTAAATGTGTCTAGGAACTAAGGCAGGCAAGGTTCTTTGGGTGAATCTGATATCTTTAATTAGGTCAACTTAAATAGTTGGAAATTTTTTTTCCAACTATTTAAGTTGGTCTAATAAAAGATGTCCGATTCACTCAAAGAGCCTTGTCTGCCTATGGCCTTAGACCAACACAGCTACGCCCCGCACCCCTGTAATCTAGGAGCTAAGGACTTTTTACATTCATAAATGCAAGGCCTTGATCTCCTCACATGTAACTCCCCTAACTTCAGTGCAGGCACTTCTGATCCATGCTGGTCTGTGGGCTAAATTAGATCTCTGGATGCTCCAAGACAAAGGGAGGAAGGTGCAGGAAAGCTTGTTCTGCCAGTAAATGCCCATTCTCTGGCAAATTGGACAGGATCCCTGTGATCAGGCAGTCAGCCCAGACATATAAAAGAAGGAAAGGCAAGGAGAGGAAGAAGGGTCTAGTGTAATGGTTTCCAACCTTTTTTTTTTTTAATTTGTGGACCTCAAAACAATTTTGAATGGAGGTGCAGACTGCTTTGAATTGCAAGTGTGTGCATACTTTTGATTGGTCATAGGCATCTTTTGCAGACCCCTTAGACATAATCGGACCCCTTAGACATAACCCAGAGTTCCATGGACCACAAGTTGAAAACCCACTGGTCTAGTGGATAGGGTAGTGATTCTCAATCAAGGTGTCATGGCACGCTGCAGTGCCTTGAGATCCCTTACAACATTAGCATTGTTTGGTGTGCAAACATGATTCACAAGATTTCAAATAGGAATTCATAGTCTTAAAACCATTCTGCCCTGCTGTGGTCTTTTCTGAGCTCTTTGCAACACAAGAATTGTTCAATTATTTTTCTGTAGGCAGTAAACTAGGAGGTGGCATTTTCCAAGGGGTGCCTGGAGTCTAATGATAGGGTCTTCAGTCTAAAAAGGTTGAGAACCACTGGGGTAGGGCACTGGTTTGGGAACTGGGACATGTTGACTCTAATCATGACTTTCTGATTAAACAACTGTATAACCTCTGGCAAGTCATTTGGCATCTGTTGTCCTTTCCATCCTTTGCCCATCACCTCTTTAATCTGGAAGTCCTTCAGAGCACAGATTGTGTCACCTTTCGGTCCAGTACCTGGCACCATTACCTTTAGGGCACCTCAGCATGACCTTAATGTTTGTAACAAATGGTACCAATATTTTCAATTATAATTTGCAGAACCTCCTATTACTGAGATAAAATACTTAATGCTATATCTTACTCAAGGACTACTTAACATGCTGACAGGCCTCTAAATCCAGTAGGGCGATGAGATCAGGGTAGGTTTCATTGTTGAAACTTGGCTTCAATTCCATTTTGACTTTCATTTGAGCTCTTGTGAAAACCTAAGGCCTAATTTGCCTCTCACTTCAAACTTTATACACCAGGAGTAACTCTAATTCAAGTGAATAGATTTACCTGTGGGAATCAGACCAGAATCAGGTCCAGCGGGTTTAGGGCCATGGCCCAGAAAGCATTTAAGTAGTCATGAAGACCTGATAAAATACGCACATGATTTTAAACAGCTCATTGTAATGCACCATAAACCTTCATTTAAATCAAGACAGCTTAAAAGCTTTATGGATTTGATTGATGATATGCCATCTATATTGATGGCTGATAGCATGTTCACAACCCGCCATACTGTTATTTCTGTTTTGCATTGCTAACAATCAAGTTCAGAGAGATAATATATTTTATAAAAAGCTGCTGCTGCACTGACGTTAAAGAACGATAATGGGCCTGAGCTGTAGTTTCGTGTAAAAATCAGTTCTGGAGGCAACAAATTACCATACCTCCCCCAAACAGGCTTGGTGCTGGCACAGCTAACAAATTGTGCACTCAACAAAACAATTAGCATATAAGCTCCCTGCGAAGTGAAGGATGAAAGGAGGGCAAGGTTCAGCCCATGGCAGGTTTGCCACTCACAGGAGATGGCTGATTCCTCCCCAACTCTGGTAGTCAGTGTGGGGATCACAGGGCCAACACTATTAACAGCAAGCACTGAGATGTCTATTCTCCAGAGGTCAGCTCTCAGGAAATTAAACTGCTGTAAGGGACGCTGGAAAATTTGACAGAAGGTCTGAAACTTCTTTCCATCAAAAGCCTGGAAGAGTATCAGCTCTATCGGTGAAGGGAGAAAACAGAAAAGCTTGCTCTAGCAACCCAATATCAACACCTACTTTCTCTTCCTCCTTGTTTTTTGCCTTTGGATCACAGTGGCAATATAGATTATTCACGACTGATCTGGTAGGATAGATGCTTGTACATGTACGTACAAGAGCACGGTAATGTGTTGTCTTACTGTGTGTATCAGAAGAAGCAGAGTCTAGTCAAAACACAGCAGTTGGCCATTCCTGTTCATATCTGTAACACCGACCTGCTGCATGATGTCAGGCAAAGCTCTCTCCTAAACAAGTTGGCCCTTACCTTTAAGCCTTAGAGTGAAGTCACACATCACACGTCGATCATACTAAAGCTGTGGGATGTAAAGAGGTGTAAAGTTAGAACATGCTGTGAACCATCACATGTTAAGGGTTAATATAGTTTCTTGCCTGTACAGGTCTGACTTGCTACTAGAAGACCAGCAGGCAGGGGCATGGCTAGGAGCCAGGACACCTGAGCTCTATCCTTGTTCTAGGGGGTGGTGGTTGGGAGCAGTGCATCCTGGGATGCTGGAGGACTGCAATTGCTCATTTTATCTCTATGGAGCAGACCAAAGTTACCCTAACACAAGTTAGAAAGCAAAGCACAGAGTAAGCCCTTGCCTGAAATGGCATAAGTTTGAACTGCTCAGAGGGTGTACAGCATGAGTTAAAGAGCTTTAATGTGTAGACACTCGCATTTTAAGTGCCCTTAGCATAGTCTAAGTGCAATTTGTAACTTCACCCTTACTTTCCAGTTATATGAGATGGTAGGAATAATGCTCTGAAGCAGTGTGACTTTTAGTTCATTGGTATTTATGAAGCACTTCAGGATCATCTGAAGAAGAGTGATCTAAAAGAGGAAAAGATAGAGGACCCACTGCAACAAATGTATGCAATTTGCACAAGGTGGAAAAGAGGGGGCAATTATGTGAAGTGTGACACCCCTATAAGATTTCATTTACGATGTGCAGCAGTTGTAATAAGCTGCTAGAATAGCTTCAAGAGTTTGGAAGCACCCATTGACTCAATTGGGCACTGGACTGAGCCCTATGATAGCAGGGTATGATCAGCTCTCGAGATGCGTTGTGATGACTGAATACTTCAATGCGGCATTTCAATGCTGCTATTTAAGAGGCTGTGGAGACGCTTTGCAGCCAGAATTCTAGGGATGGCAACACACCTTGTGAAACTTGTACAGTTCATCTCATTTTATTGTAATAAAGACCCCAGCTGTTGTTTTTCTAACTCACAGACAGGTACCAAATGCCCGTTGCAGTGAACCCAGCCAATGATACGCAAACTTGCCTCATTACGTACCGGTGACCGATAACTCTCCCTGTCAATGAGATTCAGTGGAGATGATTGTGCATGACACTATTGCAAGATTTATGCAGGAGGGTAGCCATTCCTGTGTTAAACTACGTTGTTGCTGGTCTTGATTTTTAGGTTTTTTTTTTTAAAAAAAGAAAAGATGAGAAAATCCAGTGAGAAAGCAAAAATCCACCCTGAGAAATAATGAGGTTAAATAGGAAGTTGCACTGAAGGGTGACAGTAATAAGCATTTTTGCATTCAAGAAACCATGGACAATTCACAATCTATGGCACAATTCATTCAGTCAGAATTAAATGACGAATTGCAAATTTGGAGATGACATGGGCTTACAGTTTGTGTAAATTAATATTATGATTCCGCAGAGCATTTCATTTCAAAAGCTGACAACGATTCTTGAAATATTATACAAGAACTAAAGTTTAAATCAAACAGGAAGCAACTCGAACCAAAAAATGCATGCTAAACTGCCTATGAGACATGGTAAAACATAGTAAAACATTTTCATCTACCAGAGCAGCCAATAGATTTTAATTCCCTATTTATGTTTACATTTGCAGTATAGCAGATTCATGCCTGCTGTGTGAATGCCAATAGACATCTAACATGTAGTTATAACAAATGATGTAAATGCCTATTCACATTTGTAGTTGATGGGCCAAAGTTTAGACAACACCCAAGGCGAGACCCAAGGCTGCACAAATAATTTTTTTCATGTGTAAATCAAGGAAACAGACGTTTACTTTCAGAGTCTACTCGCATAAATGAATATTTGTGCAATTTTTAAAAGAGTACCTTTAAATGCCTGTTATTACTACTACAAAGCAAAATACCACTAACCGCATGTAGAAATTGAAGAGCTACTCTTCTTTCAAAGCAAAGCCAGAGGGTGAATATATCATGGTGATGTTCTTCCCCCTTCCTTTTATACTGAACCCAGCCAATATTTGGAAGATGCGGGTTCAAATCCTTCCTCATCCTAAGGGGGCTCATAGCTACGTCTTCCACCTGCCTAACCACAAAGCTATTGGCTATTCTCCACACTTCATGTTGAAGCAGTTGCATTTGGCATGGAGTACTTACATGTTCATTAGGGGCCGGGGTTATGGGGAGAAGAGAATGAAAGAATGAGCTAGTTTTCCCATCCTAATGGTTCAAGCACCAAATTCCATGGAGCCTGATGAAAACACAAGGTTTCATGCACCGTGGAACAGTTTCACTGGAAGGGGTGGAGAGTGCTGACATCCCCAAACCACCTATAGCCTGGTGCAGGGGCAGGCAATTATTTTGGGTGGAGGGCTGCTTACTGAGTTTTGGCAAGCCATCAAGAACCGCATAACAGGCAGCCAGGGGCAGATAAATATTAATTTTCTAAATTTTTTAGGGGTCTCGTGGGTGGATAGAATGGCCTGGCGGGCCGCATCCAGTCCCTGGGCTGCATTTTGCCCGCCCCCGGCCTGGTGGATCAGAAAGTGCGCTCTCCATGGTGCTTCAACCCTGTCTCAGGGAGGTAGAGAATACAACCTGGGCCTCCCATATTCTAGGTCAATGCTGGAACCAGCAGATCATGGTGGTGGATTGACTGGTGCTTTGAAGAGAAGTCATAGCTGCAACTGCATTTAAAGCAATATGGTAGTCGGCATGTTCTAAGAACACCTCTGGAAACATATGTGGAGGGCTGATAGTTCCTGAATCCCAACAAGGCTTAGATGTGAGATAGGCACTGAGCTGCAAGGAAGACATCTGGACATGCTCAGAAGAAGAATTTTTGGTGTTTGGGGACCTTTCATTAAAAAACCCGAAAAACTAGGTTACCTACGGACATCTGGTGCCTCCAGGGTTATGCAGAAATAGCGGGGTTCTGAATATCTCAATTTTGGACATCTAAGTCCCACTTTAGGCATCTGAAACCTTTTCTGGAAATAGTCCGCTGCATCTGCTCAGCCTCATGTCTGACCTGCAGGGTTTCCCCAACATCCCTCGGCAGTGGTTAAAACCAGATGAAAATATGAACCAGGTAATTTTTGCTCATTCAAGGCTTGAGCTAATTAGTCCTAAAATCCGAGTTAAGAAGATGAGCTAGGTGCGGTTGAACCAGACAAACCATCAGCCCTCTGATTCTAAGGCTCATGACTTATTATTATTATACTGCTAAAATGTGGTAGGCATTTCTCTGGACAGAGAGATGCACCTCCTGCTGTGGCAAGCGTGCAATGATAGCTGATTGATTTTGCAACTTTTTGCACACAGTCCGACTGCAATGAGATCTCCCTGGGGCTCTGGATGTCTGCAGCAGTCTGCATGCTTGCAACAAATGACAGATTCTGGGACTGCTAGGATGTATGTCCAGATGAGAAACAGTCGGGATAGGATCTGGATGTGTGTGGAAGGACCATGCACAGTAATGAGGGAGCGTGAGATCCTGCACTATGCAGGGGTCAGACTTGTTGATCATAATGGCCCCTTCAGCACTAAAATCTGCGTATCTGTGAGATGATAAAGGCAGGCAGGTACAGCGTTTAGGATCCAGGCAGACAGGTTGTGATTTCAAACAAGAAAGCCGGCTCCAGGAAAGCTGCACTTCAGTGTTTTTTACTCTCCCCCAAATGGGCATTAAATAGTTCAGTCCCAGGATTTTGTCCATTACTCCTCATTTTACCTAAGAGACTAACTATTGCCACCTTTTGCTTAAATATTCGCAGCTCAGGCATACAGGGAGCTGTAATTTTTTAGGAGAATTTCTTTCCCCGCCCCGCTTTTACTCACCAATTCTGGTATTTTACCTTTTGGTCCACTTTCCCCAAAGTCTCTTTGCAGTTCCTGCGTCTGCAGTCCCCCATGGACAGACAGCTTCTGTGAAGATATAACACATTTAGAAAACGGATCATTAGGAAGCAGCTCCCCCCTCCCCCCCTTTGTGAAACATAGGAAGCCGTTCTTCAGATTCTGTCTGATAGATCTATAGGCACCTCTAGATCATTCTGTATTGCCAGATTCAATGAAGCACATGACAAAAGTTAATTAGAGGATTGCTGTCTGGGACGGGAATACCTGCTGAGAGACAGCAGAAGCATTCCATTGCTCACAGCAGTCCAACCAAAAAGTTACCCACAATGATTTTTCTTATTAATAAATGCACCATAGAGTAATTATAGACTTTTACAAGCTACTCAATGCTCATATCCAATATTGTTAAGCACAGTGTGTTGCTCCTGGAGCGATGTTGCGCAGCATCCCCAATGCTTTGCCAAGAGGTGCTGCATATATAAAAAAAGATTTATGCTGGTATTAACAATACTAATGCCACTGATAAATAAATCTGTGACCTTCCCAGCTCTGAGACCATTCTATGCCGTGAAAGCGACTGAAAGTGTGGCTACACACACATTTTCATAGCAACAGAGTGATTGAATTTGGAAAATAACCCATTATATTAAAACGGTGACCTACGAACCTCGGCATCCGCGTTCTGTTCTGGTACGTGTGTGGCGGCGATTATCCTGGAGGGCTGATCCTCGGGCAAAGGACAGACACAGGACTGTGGGTGCTCTCTCAGTTATCATTCAGGCCTGGCAGCTGAAGTGGTGGTCAGACAATGCGAGTGCATTTCTGTCATCTCATTACTGGTAGAAAACTTGATATTGTGCCTTTAAGTAAATGCTTGCTATTAAATAAATAACTCGGAAGCTCCAGGCATTGTTTGCATCATCTCCTGACAGATATCAGCAAAATGCTGCTGCTTGGTCTTTACCAAGGCCTAAATCTTCTGTCTCTGCCAGCTCACATCTCTTGAGTAGACTCTAGGCTCTGGAAAAACCAAGGAGGAGGAGGATGCTGAGTTTTGGGTTGCAGCCATGTTGGTCTAAGGACGTAGGCAGGTTTTGAGTGGATATGACGTCTTTTATCAGACCAAGGGGAAGTTTTGCATGCTGCCAGCTGCAGAAACTCTCCTGGGGCTACCAACCAGTGCCAAGGCCAGCCTCACCCTTGCAGGTGCGGCATTCTTCTGCACACGTATGAAGAGGCAGGACAGGACATTGCATTGTGGCAAGCTTTCTGGTTTTAACCTTTACTCCAACTTGGATCCCAACCTGCTGGTGCACAAGAGCGGACAGGACCACCTCCAATCCATGTTTCCTCCCACCCTGCCCCTGGGCCATCTCCGGGGACCTTGCAAGCACTTGTGTTTTTACTCCGCTCAGCTCCCTGAGATTTATAACTGGAGCTGTAAAAGGGCTACTCACCCCAAATCCCCTGCTGCAGTGGGTGCGTGGGGAAAACAGGCCTCACTTCCATTGGAGTGGCTGGCATAGTGGATGATGGTAGTGTTAAGAGTGACGTTGCTACCATGATTGTGCAGGAATGACGTGAGAGGCAAGGATTTCTTAGGGTGATATCTTTTATTGGACCAGCTGTATCCCAACTATGCCCTAAGAGCCTCATCCAGCACTCACAAAGACAATGGCAATTTGGTTGCTGACTTCAATGGGAGTAGGCTCAGGATGTGAGTTTTTAGCCTATTTAGCTGTGTCTGAAGTTACAGCCTGGCCCTTAGTGCTTGTGGCCATCATCTGGATACAGGACACCGCAGTGATGCCTCTTTGTAGAGTGGCATAATGGATATAAATAATTCAATGACTAGAAAATGATGCTAGAGATGAGCTGTCTAACTCTGAAACAACACCTGACTAAGGGAATACTGGCCACATTCAGCTGTGAGCTCTGAGGCTAGGAATAGATGTCACCAAAGGAAGCAGAGCAGAGCAGGTGTGTCGGGCTGTGCCCTAGCATAGCTGATTGACTTAACTGGGCAAAACTCATTAGCCCACCCATTGACTTTGCAGGACAATGGGTTATGTATTCTCTTCTTCCATTGATGCACCCCTGGCAGTCTCTGGGGCATGTCTCTAGAAGCGGGGAAAGGCTTTTCCCACTTTCAGAGGTGCACCCCTGGCTATCTCAGCTCTGGGCTGCCTGCTCTCTCCCACCATCAAGCAAATTGATGTTTGCCTCAATAAAGCAGCTCAAATTATTACTACCTTTTTTTATGACTACATTGTGGAATGACAAAGAAGATAGACATCCCTTAGCTTTCATAGAATCATAGAAAATTTGGGTTGGGAGGGATCTCAGGAGGTCACATCTAGTCCAACCCCCTGCTCAAAGCAGGACTGTCCCATACAGATTTTTATGGTGGCACAAAGGCAATGAGAGTTGGTGTCTGTCTCTACCCTAAGCAAGCAAGCAAGCCAGGTTCTAGACAGTCAGATAGCCTTTGTAGGCCACATAGGACTAACACAGCTATTCCTATGCCAGCAACACTCCTAGCCGCTGGCACACGGGCCTGTCCTGAGTAACAGAGCCATGCCAGACTGTCAGTATACTCTTGGGATCCCCGGTTCTTGGTATAATTTATATTGCACTGGGGATCTGGACCAGTGCATTTGGGCCCCAAGGTATAAAATTGTTGCCTTCCCCTTATTTCTGGAGTTACAGCAAGCAGAACTTAGCAGGTCAGACATGGAAAAGTCCCTCTTCATTTATGTCCCTGGTGGAAAGGGGGTTCTTAGGAACAAGATAAATGTGCTTGACTATGCTCCCTTTACACTAGAGGTTGAGCATTGCCTTGCTCGAGTACAGTGGCAAAGCCAAGCCCTAGGCATTTCATACTGGGTGCATCTACATGTGCTCTGAGCATGGAGCAATAAACTGCAGTACATATTGTGCCAGAGTTTATCACTCTTGGGTGTCGCGTCTTCATGTGTGCTCGGGTCTGTAGCATGTTGAGCCAGGTTGGAGCACCCCAACTGGTCAGCCTGCCAGTCTGGAGCTGCTCCAGCCCGTCTCAATGTGCTGCAGAGATAGGCAGCCCCACACTAAAGCAACCTCATGGCCCAGCCAGCCCTATCACCATCTGCACGTGTGTTGCTGTGCGCTGAAAAACGCCGCTGCAGGACAGTATTTGTATTGTATTTACAAGTACTAACCTGTGGCGGAGTTCATTAGTTTCCGGCAGCCTAATAGGGCTGCACGTGTAGACATTCAGACTTTACTGAAGAGCTAATTAGGCAGTAAACCTCTCATGTAGATAAACTGATTTTTTGTTTTTTTGTTTGTTTTTTTTTTTACAATTAATGTAATTAACCTAGGGTTTCATATATAAATATAAAGGAAAATCAAGTGAGGAGACAGCATGGACTAGTGGCATGGTCTGGTAGGAATGAGAGCCAAGAGTGCTGGATTTTATTCCCAGTTCTATAGTTGACCAGCTGTGGGAACTTGAATGAAAGACTTCACCTCTCTGTTCCTTTCCTATACCATGTCTATTTTGTCTCTTAAAATCTTAGGGCATCTTTACACATGCTCTGGGGTGAGGTGGGGAGTGTTTTAATTAGAGTTGCTGTAATTAAAACGCCCACAGCATTTCATGTATTCAGCATCCCGTGCTTCAAAATGGCAACAGGGGCCCTTTAACAAAAGCTGGTTTGATGAGCTCCTGCCCCTATTCTGATGGCGAAGCTGCTGGAGCCATTCCACTCCAGCAGACTCGATTAATTCATTAGGACTTGTCGGAGCAATCGTCAGGCACATGTATAAGTGCCTTAGCGTCCTACTAAGCCAGCTTAACACAATGGACCACCTCATCTTGCTTGGGGCTGTTAGATGCAACCACAATACGTGTAGCAACAACAAACCAGGTTGGAGAAAGCATCTGAGAGGGGAAGGCATTCATATCTTTGCAGCACTGCACCACACTGAATTAAGAGAAACATTAATAGACTGGATTAGCCCCTTTCAGAGTCTAGGGAGAACTCAGACAAGAATTCTCCCTCATCCCCATTATTCTTTGCTCTGGCAATCAAGACCTTGGCCAGCAAAATATGCAATAATTCATAGATACAAGGTATAAATGTAGAGGGAGTGGAGAGTTGAATTTCTCTCTGTGCTGATGACATTCTGCTATACATCACAAACTTGACACTTCAGCACCAGCAGCCTCTGATCGAATAGAGGAATTCAGCTTAGCTTCTGGTTATAAAATAAAACAGACAAGTCTGAAAGCAAGCCTTGGATGACAGGGTGCCTTCCCCTGAAGTGCTTGGGACCCCAAGTCCCACAAATGGGGCAGGCCTAGCCTTCCATAATGCAGAATTCACCCAGACAAAAATCCCTTGTGCTGTTGATCAATCATATTTTCAGAATGACTTTGATTAGTGGGTGAATAGAGGCAAGAGCCCTACTCATACAGTTGCAACCATTATAAATACCACTTTTCTGAAAATCTCATTCCCGTATCTCTTCCACCTACATGTCCCAACATGCTTTTGGCAGTTCCTGGTCACTCATATGACCAAGTTAATGTGGGGATGGGATAAAAGCAGAATCAGGACAGTGCAGGATAGGCCTGACTTTTTAAAATTCTTTTTGGCAACCCCACAAGCTGCATGCGCAATCTCGTTATGCCTGGAATAATCCGCTTCTCCCACCCAACAGACAGCATCCCTACAAAGAGAGTCAAGCTACTCTCTGAACAACACCCCACTGCAATGTGGGACTCCTCCATAAAGAAACCAGGACTTGGATTTTCCTGTCCAATCAAATGCGTATCCCAAATATACTAGATTGTGCCTCCAGCCTCCATCATGACACTGCAGCAACCAAGGAGCAGAATTCACTGACCTGCTTAGGGCAACTGTTAAGACAAGCTTAAAACCATTTGGGAAACTGGCTCACTAAAAGGGGCTCGCAAGCCTTAAGTTACAGTTTTGCAAATACTCCTTATCCTTATGCCAGAACAAAGCAAATCCTCCTATTTTCCTGCATAGAATGTTTAAAATGTTAAATCTGGAATCAATATGTATTATTTGTTTATATTTATTATATAAAAGATACAAGGGAAAAGAGCAATTGCTCTATAGGAAGCTGCCTTCTTAATCTAAGGTGCAGACAGGGTGCCAAGGGTGACAATTTGTCCCTGATCTGACCCCTGAAAGCACTCTACAGCCATGACCAAACACAAGTGCATGGTTGCAGAGTGCTTTAAAAGGGCCTGATCCTGCAACAATCTGAACCCTTGTGTAGTGAAGCCTGTTTATGCTATGGTGACAGAGCATCGATGGGCACAAACTGTGACGCTGATGCTACGTCACTGTAGCAACAAGCTACCTCCTTATAGCACATCAGTACAGTGACATAGGTGCTAAACATAGTCGTGTACTGGTGGGATGGTGCAGTAATGGCTGTTACTGCACCATCGGTTAATACTTCCTAAAGCAAGTACTAAATGACAACGCAGTAACAACTGCACTGTGGGGGGCATGTGTAGACACACCCTCAATGCCTCACAGCAAGACTTTGAACAAAGGTCCAGTGCACCGGTTTTCATGTTGGTGGATATTTCATGCATCAGATTCAGACTCATATAGTGAGGGTTCAGATGAAGGCTTTCCAAAGTGAAGCTCCTTCATTTACTTGTGTGGGCGCACACCAGGAGCAGGGCTCAGCTAATGCAGCTCAGCCCTGCTCCTGGAAGCGTTTTCAGAATGGAAGGGAGCTCATTCTGGGGGTTGTCCAGCTGGCATTGTAGGGTGGGGAAGGTAGACTGAAGCACCTCCAAGGTGGGAGGATCCAATTCACCCCCTCCCCACTCCAGCACAGGTTGGGGAAACCCCAGAACAGACCTCCCTTCCCTGCATTCTCCCCCTCCCATCATGAGACAAAACAGGAGCTGGAGGGGGTGGACAGAGCTAGGGGAAGAGGCTACAGAGATGCAGCCGTTTTCCCTGGACTGGCACCAAATTGGAACTCGATCCCCCACCCACCTTACCCAATAGCTAGCATTTGTTGGGTCAGGAGGACGAGTCTAATTCATGATGCTTTCTGTGAAGTGCCATGAGTTAGACCCGGGAGCTGTACTTCTGTCTGAGCCTCCAGATGTTAGCTCTGTGTATATATTCAGGTCATATCTGTTGCTTTATGGACACCCAAAACTGTGTTCTATTACTTTTAGCAGTGCAAACCAACATTGCTAAAGAGAGAAAGGTAAATTTTATGCTTTGGATCAACATGTTTACCAGTGACATCCATAGCTAACTTCCCTTCCCATACTGGCAATGACATCCTTTGCCAAGCAGAAAGAACACAATGTTTTTCTCAAGTTGAATTTGAAATGATTTCCTCTTGGAACTATCATATCCTGACTTGTAAACTGAACAAATTTTGTCCAGAAGCCATCAAGTGGGAATAAATATGGAAGCTCATAATATTTACAGAGCTCCTTTTCAAAACACTTTACAGGCAGGCAGGAGGGAGAAACTGGAAAAGCGAGCTACAGGATTTGTAGATAACAAATGAACAGCCCAGACCTTAACAAAAAATCAGTAATTAGAAATAAACACTGTAACATAGTATTTAGCACAGCCAGCAAATTTGCCCATTACCCTTAGCATAAAACCTTCTGAGATATTTTGTCCATTTTCAATTCATGATCATGAATTGAAGTGTTGCTCATATTATGACACTTCATCCATAAAAACAGAGGGGAGACTAAAGCGGCAATTTCAGCAAAGGAACCAGAGAAAAGAAATGGACAGGAGTTATTATTGATCTATGGCAAAAAAGATTAAAGGCAATACCAGCCTCATGGCTTTCTGCCAAGCAGCAGGCAAAGAAGATCAAAGGGACTATCAACTGCAAAGAGTGAGCTCATGGCTATTAAGTTGACAAAAAAAAAGAAAAAGAAAAAGGCGGGGAAAAGCACCTGTGTAGTAGGAAACAGATTGTTAGGGGGAAAAATGAGCATGCAAGAATTTTATTTTCTTGTTTTAAATGAAGAGGGTGACGGGAAAACAGAAAGGTCAGATGATGTCTGGAAAGTGGGGAGTCAGTCACTTGAAGAGAAGGAGGTGGAAGGCAGGAAGAAGTTCTGCTGGGACCAAAGTGAAGAGGGTATAGTGAAGTATCCAGCCCGGACACACAGAGACAGAAGAGACCAAGGAGTGACCTGGATGGTGTGGGGGCTTTTTTTTTACAAGCAAAAAAAAAAAGTTTATTTTGCTAGTGCTCCCTACCCCACACTTGGTGTGTGGTTTTTAAGCGCCAATAGCCATGACAGCACATAGACACCTGCAAGTGGTGAGTTGTTTCTTTGCATTCACAATCTTAGACACTGCATATGGAAATTAGGCAAACATTTGTTCATATTAAAAAAATCAGGTACCACTCAGATCAGACGGAGAGTTTCAGATGTTACAGCTGAGCCTGACATTTAAAATTCCCTTCTGGCAAATATTTGAGCACAAAAATCAGCTGTTACAGCGATCATTCACACTAATGAACTACAAGCATGGAATTATCTATAGCAAAGTTTACAAACTTGTTTTTTTCCCCCCGAATTCAAGCTAACAATAGCAGAAAATTTTCTCTACTGTTTTTCAGCTTCAGTAAGCAAGTCAAAGCCTCAAGATTGATGGAAGAAACAGAAAACGAAACTACATGTGCATGAAGGCCAATGTGAAGTAAGCAAAGCAGCAGCTCTTATCCTGATGCATAGGGCTGCGGTATTAAATGCAAAAGGAATCTGCAATAAGCAAGTTAAAGCCCCCTTGAAGGACTACACACATAAAAAGATAATGGACGGCCTCCACTTATTAGCCACAATTGTTTCAATAGGATGCTGTAGACCAGAGCCTTGTGAATTTGTGTAGTTTGTGTGCCATTTCACTACAGAAATGGGAGGAAACCTTGTATGTTGCGTGGGAAGAGAATATGGGGGGAACATTTAGTTTGCTTTTTGGTGCCCTTTTATATAGGTGGAAACAAGGAGATCATAAAACTAACTGGTTCCATACAGATCACCAGCAAGGCCTTCATGAATTACTAACGAGCTGCATGAGTTTGGGAATCTATGTTGTAAGGTATAAGAAAGGACCACATGCTCGTGGGTATTTATCACTTCTACAGTACATAAAGCTACTGGATTTTTAACAGGTAAAGGAGATGAAAGGAGTAACTACCAATAATAATAGTGAACAGTGGAGAACATTTAAAATGGCTCATTCCAATCTCCTGATTTAATATATGTGTTAGCATAGTCTGAATTTTGGCAAAGCCCAGAAATCAATCTGATTACAGAACAGGTTAACTG